>NC_133418.1:58557727-58877954 GCF_049350105.2 Macaca mulatta | reverse complement strand
TTCAACTTTGGTTAAAAGCCAAGCTCAGAGACTGGAAAACAGGGGAAGCCACTGGGCCCAGCAACTTGCAGTGACTCTCTGGCAAGCAGTGTGGAAAAGGAGCCACACTGAGGTCAGGTCAATGCCCGTTTGGAGAGGGATGCTGCTGACTGGGCCACTCTGAAAATCCTCTCTCCAGTGGAAAAACAAGTACCTGGGGCCCTGCCTCCAGCAAAGACTGACTTTCTGTGCCAGATCTCACTTCAGCTGTGTTAAAGGAAGGAGTGGGGAGAATTAGATTTCGGGCCAACAGGGAGAGAATAAGGACCTAACTGTTAGAGAAGGTGGCACTTTGAAGACCCAAACTTACCCAGAAATTGGATAACTTTTCTTTGTATTTTGCCTTCTTGACAAGGCATCTGAGTATTGAGGGTCCTATTTTTTATATCTTGCCTCAATTTCTTTAGTAAGTTGTAACACTGGGGCAAAGGGAAATACTCATTGGCTAGATGTCATTACCATTTAGTGGCCATTGGGAAGACAGGCTGGGAGCCAGGAATTAAGATACATTCTTCCTACCAGCGAGTTCTGACATTTGAGTCTATGGAAAACAAAGTGAAGTGAAAATAACATTTTCCAATGAGAACACCTGGACACAGGGAGGGGAACAACACACACTGGGGCCTGCCGGGGATGGGGAAAGGAAGGAGATCATCAGGATAAGTAGCTAATGCATGCCGGGCTTAATACCTAGGTGAGGGGTTGACAGGTGCAGCAAACCACCATGGCACACGTTTACCTGTGTGACAAACCTGCACATCCTGCACAGGTATCCCAGAACTTAAAATAAAATTTTAAAAAATAACGTATTCCTCAATCTAGTGATGATTGGGGAAATAATTGACCTATTTGATTATATGGATGCTCAAAATAAAGCATCTCCATCAAATGAGCCCTCAGGCCTGGCTGAGTCTGTTTGACTCACAGCATTGGAGCTTCTCCCCTCTGATCCCGGGGAGATTTAATATGCTCATGCTAGCAGCCTACTCCAAGCAGACCAGGTGAATTAGGATCTCAGTGGGTGGGGCCTAGACATTGACTTCGAAGCTCCCCAGGTGAATCCAGTGAGCCGCCAGTGCTAATAACCATTCACCTGCTCTATCCCAATCAGCAAGGTATTGTGGCTGCCAAATCATCATTTTGTGTAGGGAGGCCAGGGTGCTGATGCAGGGATGAAGTTGCTCTTTTTCTTGGATTGTCAGGAAAGGCCTGGCTGCTCAGGTAACATTTGAACATGGACATGAAGGAAGTGAGCAAAGGGGTGGAGGAAAGGGTTGGAGGAGGAGGGAAGAGGATTCCAGGCAGTGTTACACCCGCCTCACAACAGAAGACTGGTTTCTGAAGGTGGGTGGGTGGGAGACAGGGGAGGCATAATGGTACTTATCTTGCTACCATCACACTGGTTCAGATAGAATTAGGCCCCTTGAATGCCTCATCAATGTGGAAAAAATCTGATGGTTAGAAATAACTCTTTGGTTAAAAATAACCTGAATCTTATGGTAATGATTAAATAATATGAAAGCACAACTACAGTTCAGTTTATGTCAAACAGAATGAGGTTTCACAGAATCTAGCACTATAGGTACATTTAAAAAGACAAGGAAAGAAAATACATGAGTGTACAAAAAACACGGTTTCTAGTAGGGAAAGAGTAACGTGCTCGCTTATTTGTTTGGCTTTGATCTGTGTATGATAGAAGCCTGGGGAAGGAGCCCATGGGCAGGTCACGGTTATGCTTTTGAAGGTGACCAGTGGTACTGATGTGCCCCAAGTGTGACTACTTCATTGTCCTGTGCCTAATTAGGTAAGCAAGGGGTTCACAGTGGAGATTATTTCATTTATTAGGTTTGAATGAAACCTGTGGGAATTGGTAAGATGTGATCTTAAATTAACATACTTCCTGCAGCACCTGCGATGTGGTATTATCAGAATTAATTAAACAGTCTGAAATCGCAGGCGCGGTGTCAGGCTGGGATAACCAGATGCCTGAGAGCCTGCATGTCTGGGCTGGGTCTCCAAACGCTTGAGCAGTGTCTTTCCCTCTCCCCACATCCTGACGGGTCTCGCTGTGGAGCCTTTGAAGCTTCTGTAGACGTGGTGCAGGATTCTATGGGGATGCATATAAACAAGTAAACCAGTGTTGCTAAATTTTAATACTTTTCTAAGTATTGCCCGGGATGCCAATGATTTTCTGAAGGGGTAGACGGAAAGCCTCGGAGAGCTGGCTTTGTTTTTCTCTCCTCTGAGGCTTCGATCAGTTTTAAGTTATTTGGTGGAACAATAGGAATCCATCTTCTAAAGTCTCTTTCTCCCCCATCTGCTTGCAGAAGGCACTGTTACCCAGATAAAATGCATGTGTAGAAGCATACAGTAAGATGCTGTGTCTCTGTGTGCGTGTGTACAAGGTTGTGTGCTGTTCTTTTCTGGTGGTTGTGCCAATTAGTAACATGTAATCAACAGAATTTGTCACTAGAGTTCTTTTGATCTGTAAGCCAGTTTCCATGGAACATGGACAGTGGCCCAGTTGTAGCCTGGCTTAGTGGCTAAAATGCAACTTTCATTGTGTGTAGGCATTTGCCATGGAAAAAGTCCCCTCTATACTTAAGTAATGAATCTGATGCATTTCAGCAGCAAGGAAAGGGCTGGGTCAAGGATCAAATGCTTTCAGACAATAGTGTGCAGAGAGGGGCTGGTTTAGAGGCCCCAATACAGTTAGTTTTCTCAATGCATCCAGGAGCAGAGGGAAGTCTACTGCACCCAGTCAGTTGTAGAAGCATCATAGATGGAAGGGTGAGGTCTAGAAGGCAACTAAAATAACGATGACTCATACCATGTTGACATTTTCACCTGCACCTTCATTGAAAAGTTGCTAATTTTTCAAGACCCCAAATTTTAAACAGTCCCTCTCCAGGTAAGTTAACTTATTTCCCCTTCTCTGCCCTTGAACACAATCCACACTGCTACAGCAGCTGTCTTCTCTTTGCATTGCAATTAGTTTCTTCTTTCTTGGATTATGATCTCCTTGGACATAGTGTCTTATTCATGTTTATAATTCTAGCATTGAATCTGGGACAGTCTTTTGAACATGTGCTTAATGATGGTTAAGTTGTGTTTTTCAAAAAGAAAGTAGTCGAAGGAAGGATGAGAGGGCAGGAATGAAAAAGGCAACTTGTACAATGTTACTACTTAGCCAGGAGTGGGACAGAGAGGCATACCAAGGTCATTAGGCTCTTTTCTTTTCTTTTTTCTTTTTTTTTTTTTTTTGAGACAGAGTCTCACTCTGTCGCCCAGGCTGGAGTGCAGTGGCTCAATCTCGGCTCGCTGCAAGCTCTGCCTCCCGGGTTCACGCCATTCTCCTGCCTCAGCCTCCCAAGTAGCTGGGACTACAGGCGCCTGCCACCACGCCTGGCTAATTTTTGTATTTTTAGTAGAGATGGGGTTTCACTGTGTTAGCCAGAATGGTCTCGATCTCCTGACCTCGTGATCTGCCTGCCTCAGCCTCCCAAAGTGCTGGGATTACAGGCGTGAGCCACGGTGCCCGGCCAGGCTCTTTTCACTCCATCACATTGGCAGGAAATAATTAGAAACTTAGCATACTGAAAACTTTTTTTTTTGTTTGTTTTAGACAAGATCTTGCTGTGTCACTTGACCACGGCTTGTAATGGTTAATATTGGGTGTCAACTTGATTGGAGAAGGATACAAAGTATTGTTCCTAGGTGTGTCTGTGAGGGTGTTGCCAAAGGAGATTAACATTTGAGTCAGTGGACTGGGAAAGGCAGATCCACCTTCAATCTTGGTGGGTGCCATCTAATCAGCTGCCGGCATGGCCAGAATAAAAGCAGGCAGAAGAACATGGAAAGACTAGAATGGCTTAGCCTCCTGGCCTACATCTTTCTCCCGTGCTGGATGCTTCCTGCCCTTGAACATGAGACTCCAAGTTCTACTCTTGGTCCTTCAACTACAGACTAAAGGCTGCACTGTTGGCTTCCCTACTTTTGAGATTTTGGGACTCTGACTGGCTTCTGTGTCCCTCAGCTTGCAGATGGCCTATGGTGGGACCTCACCTTGTGATCATGTGAGTCAACACTCCTTAATAAACTCCCCTTTATATATACATCTATCCTATTAGTTCTGTCACACTAGGGAACCCTGGCTAATACACAGCTTCTTGCAACCTTGAACTCCTGGGCTTAAGTTATCCTCCCACCTCAGCCTCTCCAGTATCTGCCATGCCCAGCTGATTTTGAATTTTTTGTAGAGATAGTGTCTAAGTTGCCCAGGCTGGTCTCATACAACTAGCTTCAAGTGATCCTCTGGCCCTGGTCTCCTATAAAAACTTTTATGGGAGTGCTATCTTCCTATTCAGTTGGCTCATACACTGTTTTACAAGTCACTTTCCTTGTGAAAGATTGAGCAAAAAATGATTTTGCTTACATTAATGATGAAAGGGGCATTGATTTTTTTTTCTATGTAGTTTTGTCTGCTGAAGGAAATGGAGATTATACACTTGCCTATTGTATTTTCTTTTTTATGTTGTTCTTCATGGAGCCACTCATCAGAGACCCCATACACTTAGCTAGTATCTCTAGGCAAGGCCTTAAGCCTTATATAATTCCTCCTTTTCTCTTTCCTTCAAAATGGACCAGTCCCGGGTGCCTGTCTCCGAGCACCCTGCCCTCTGCTGGTGAACTATCCATGCCTTCTTGTTCCACAGATGCATGTTTACGTTCTCAGGCTGTTCTCTGAGTGTTGTGGGGTTGGATGGGGGACCTCAGGCACCAGAACTGTTTTGGAACCTTCTGAGTACAATTTTTAGGTCCATTAATTACTAGCAGAGAGTCTGGGCTGTCAATGGTTAGAGTCCAATCATTTTGACAGAAGAAATTGTAAGTAAGAGTCATTCTGTGAGATTATAATAGAATTGTAGAGCTAGAAGGTAGCTTAGAAATAGTCCAAACTTTTCTTTCATGGTTATAGAAATTGAGGCTATAGAAAGTTACACAGCATGGGACAGGGCCAGTCTAGAATCAGGCTTTCTGATTGCTAGCTCATTACTTTCTCTACTACATGCACCAAAGGCAAGTTCTAACTCCTTTGTTGCTATTTTCTGTCTTAGTTCATGATGGGGTCCCTTAACCCCTCACTTCTTTGGGAAAGAAATTCACCCCCCCAATTTAAAAAAAAGACAACATATAAATGTAAATATTCATTTTATAAATATGCACATCAATTAAATATACATTTATTTTAAATACATGTGTTAATTATGTTACATCAGATCACAATTAACTCAACAGAAAGTGATGATTTGCATATAATCAAGCTTGTATATTAATCAGTTGTCAATCTCAAATGCCATTTTTCTTCATAGAGCACCGTCCATGGAGGCATGTCAGAGCCAGGGATTTGAAGCAAGTGATACCCCTACATATTTGAGACTATGCTGCTGTGTGGCTCTGTGCTACTTATTTTCTGTCTTTGGTCCCCTGGAATCCCATTTTTAGTCCTTCAGTTAGGTCTGGGTGTTCTTGGCCTTCCCTCCTAGATCTTTTTGAAGGAGGAGAGTGGTTTCTCTTTGTCTAGTGGCTCTCACTCTGTTCTAAAGGATTTTCTAGACAATGGCGGCTGTTTACTAGGTTACAGGTGTCCCACTGAGAGGGATAGGAAAGAAGAGAACTAGTAAATGTTTCTACTGGAAAGAAACTTATAAATACTAACACAAATCCTTCACTTAGTAGATAAGTAAGCTAAGGCCCACAGATGTTAAGTATCTTCCATAGGAAGGCTAACCAAAGTCTTGAATGTCTAGCCTCTTCCTGAAGTCATCAGCATCCATTTTGCTCCTGCAGACCTCCACCTCCCTTACTTGCCTGTAGCACTTATTAAGATACAAATTACGTGGCATGCTTTGTCTGAGTATAACTTGCTCCTCTCAAGAGATGGTTTTCTAACTCTTCTGTAACAACCAGAGTATATAGTAAGTGTACCTGGTATGCAGTAAGTGCTCAATACATATAGCCATAAAGAGTTTGTTGATTGGAAGGGTGTGAATTCATTTGGGAAATATATGGAAATGTCTCCTCTTTATGGATATCATGGTTTAAAGCACCTAAGTGCATTTTTCTTTCAGAAAACCAGTGAATCATTTCTTGGGAGGGCAGAGGGGACAAAGAGTGGACCTGTCGCTTTATCACTAGGCTCTCCTCTTTCCTCATGCTGGGCCTGGTTCCAAAAGTAATTAATCAACAAGGACAACTTCTTTGTCCCCCTTGTCCTTTGGTCTGTGGTATAAAAAATGTATTTCAGCTAGAGGAATTGTGATCACTTAGCATTTCCTCTACATTTGGTCCTTGATCTTGTAAGATAGCAGGAAAAGGTTTTTCATTTGATTTCTTGGCTAATTACAGTTAGACATTTCCCACTTTTACATTATTCTAGTGAAAATATTCCACTTCAGCATGCCAGTCTCTGCTCTTAGATGAAACATTTTTCCTTAAGAAGCATTCATTTAAAAAATAGTTTACAAGGAAGAACGAACATGTTATAAAACAACTGAGAGGATGATGATATTAATCCTTTAGAGCAACACTGCGTATACTTGGGGTGTCACTACCTGTGGAAAATCCACAGGAGAAATGTGTGGCCCTTTGAAATATTTGTGGCCTATTTACCATTTGCAGGGTAATAAACTAGGCAATGTGATAGATTAGACATAGTTTTTGTCCCTAAGACTTTGTAGTGTACTGGAAAAATTGAAACGTGGTACCTGAAGGCATTTCCATCTTTCTAGGAAAATGATTTGTATTCATTTATATATTCAGCACACTTTTAGGCACCTATTATGAAAGATACAGTACTGGAATTGGCCAGCTAGGGGCCCTGCCCTTGTGGTGTATACTTTGTGGTAAGTTGTAAACATGACAGTGAGTCCACAGGCCAAGACTTCAGAGGAGGTCTATGCTTTGACCTACCTTCATAACAATTATGTGTATACACATAATAATTGTATGTAAACTATAAAAGACAAAACCGAAAAGACATAGCTAATCTCAGAAACAAGACAAGTAATAGAGCAGCTACCTAAGGTGGTGAGCAGAGCTAAATGAAACCCAGGCCTGGTTAGCCCCAGGTTGAGAAGCAAATAGTGTTGGCTGGGAATTAGGCTCCAACCAGGACTAAAAACATTTAGTGGGAGGATGGGAGGTTGGATTTAGGTTTACTGCTTGAAGCCAAAGGCAAGGCTGTGGGTCTTTCTACTCCAACACCTGGTTGTAAAAGAAGAACAGAAAAAACATACCACTTGCTGCTGTTAGGACTATAGCTTAAAAGGATCTGCAAAGTTAGGGAAGATTGGAGTCTAAGACAGAGCCTTGAGATCCTGAACCAAATCAAGCTGCTCTTTGGGTGATTTGGGGATATCTGTGATCATTGAGGGACAATGACCTCAAACTGCTTTGATCAAACCAGGTTCTGGATGGTGGCTATAGGAGGCCAGATGCAGGAAAACACAGAGATGGGTAAAGTCAGAGAAGGGGTGTGAGGACAGAGCAATTACAAAAATTCTTTCACTTAAATAAGCCTCAAAAGCTAAATTTCAAATCTCATGAAAAAACTAAAGGCTAAGGAAGATAGCCAACAAAGCCAACAATCAGAAAATTAACTAATTCAAATAAAATTAACTTTTTATTATAGCTGGAAGAACTGTTTAAATAAGTATTTTGGGAAAGCTTACATTAATTAGGGGGGAAATAATAGCCATCAAAATTTAAGATATTTTACAAGAATAGGCAGAAATAAAACTATTTACATATGAAAAAGAATCAATTCCAAAATTAGAAATAAATCTTAAAAGTAAAAATATCATCAGAATAAGACACTCAGTAGTTGAGACAAACTCTAGATAAAAACAGGTGATGGAATACTCAGTGTATTGAAAGTCAACCCATAGCTGGTCACCTAGAATGTAGCAAAGAGAAATAAAATGTTAGTATTAAAATAAAGCAAAAATGGCAAACAGGCATATGGAAAGGTGCTCAACATCATTAATCATCAGAGAAATGTAAATCAAAATACAATGAAATATTGTCTCACCCCAGTTAAAATGGCTTATATCCAAAAGACAGGCAATAACATATATTGGCAAGGATGTGGAGAAAAGGGAGGCCTCATACATTGTTGGTGAGAATGTAAATTAGTACAACCACTATGGTGAACAGTTTGGAGGTTCCTCAAAAAACTAAAAATAGATATGATCCAGCAATCTCAATGCTGGGTATATACCCCAAAGAAAGGAAATCACTATATGGAAGACATAGCTGCACTGCCATGTTTGTTGCAGCACTGTTCACACTAGGTAAGGTTTGGAAGCAAACTAAGTGTTCATCAACAGATGAATGGATAAAGAAAATGTGGTTGGATTTTATCCATAGTATTCAATGGAATACTATTCAGCCATAAAAAAGGATGAGGTCCTGTCATTTGCAACAACATGGATGGAAAGGAAGATCATTATGTTAAGTGAAATAAGCCAGGCACAGAAAGACAAACACTGAAGTGTTCTTATTTGTGGGATCTAAAAATCAAGACAATCAAACTCATGGAGATAGAGAGTTGAAGGATGGTTACCAGAGGATGTGAAGGGTAGCAGACGTCTGTGGGGAGGAAGTGGGGATGGCTAATGAGCACAAAAATTACTCAGAAAGAATGAATAAGGGCCCAAGATGGCTGAATAGGAACAGCTCCAGCCTCCAGCACCCAGCGTGAGTGACGCAGAAGACGGGTGATTTCTGCATTTTCAACTGAGGTACCGGGTTTGTGTCACTGGGGCATGTCGGACAGTTGGCGCTGGTTCCCGGGTGCAGCCCGAACTGCTGAAGCAGGGCGAGGCATCACCTCAGCTGGGAAGTGCAAGGGGCAAGGGAATTCCTTTTCTTAGCCAAAGGAAATTGGGACACACAACACCTGGAGAATCGGGTAACTCCCACTCTAATACTGCCCGTTACCAAGGGTCTTAGCAAATGGCACACCAAGAGATTATATCCCACACCTGGCCCAGGGGGTCCCACGCCCATGGAGCCTCCCTCATTGCTAGCACAGCAGTCTGAGATCTAACTGCAAGGCAGCAGTGAGGCTGGGGGAGGGGCACCCACCATTGCTGAGGCTTAAGTAGGTAAACAAACGCCCTGGGGAAGCTTGAATTGGGTGGAGCCCACCACAGCTCAAGGAGGCCTGCCTGCCTCTGTAGACTCCTCTGGGGACAGGGCATAGCTAAACTAAAAGCAGCAGAAACCTCGGCAGAGGTAAATGCCCTTGTCTGACAGCTTTGAAGAGAGCACTGGATCTCTCAGCACAGAGGTTGAGATCTGAGAATGGACAGACTGCCTGCTCAAGTGGGTCCCTGATCCCTGAGTAGCCTAACTAAGAGATATGCCCCACTGGGTGCAGACTGACACCTCACACCTCACTTGGTAGGGTACACCCCTGAGACTAAGCTTCCAGACCAAGAATCAGACAGCAACACTCGCTGTTCAGCAATATTCTATCTTCTGCAGCCTCCACTGCTGATACCCAGGCAAACAGGGTCTGGAGTAGACCTCAAGAAAACTCCAACAGACATACAGCTGAGGGTCCTGACTGTTAGAAGGAAAACTAACAAACAGAAAGGACACCCACACCAAAACCCCATCAGTACGTCACCATCATCAAAGACTAAAGGCAGATAAAACCACAAAGATGGGGAAAAAGCAGTGCAGAAAAGCTGGAAATTCAAAAAATCAGAGCACATCTCCCCCTCCAAAGGAACACAGCTCATCGCCAGCAATGAAACAAAGCTGGATGGAGAATGACTTTGACGAGTTGAGAGAAGAAGGCTTCAGTCGATCAAACGTTTCAGAGCTAAAGGAGGAACTACATAACCAGCGCAAAGAAACTAAAAACCTTGAAAAAAGAATGGATGAATGAATAACTAGAATAATCAATGCAGACAAGACCTTAAAAGAACTGATAGAGATGAAAACCATAACACAAGAACTACATGACAAATGCACAAGCTTCAGTAACCGACTCGATCAACTGGAATAAAGAGTATCAGTGATTGAAGATCAAATGAATGAAATGAAGCAAGAAGAGAAGTGTAGAGAAAAAAGAGTAAAAAGAAATGAACAAAGCCTCTAAGAAATATGGGATTATGTGAAAAGACCAAATCTACATCTGATTGGTGTGCCTGAAAGTGACGGGGAAAATGGAACCAAGTTGGAAAACACTCTGTAGGATATCATCCAGGAGAACTTCCCCAACCTAGTGAGGCAAGCCAACATTCAAATTCAGGAAATACAGAGAACACCACAAAGATACTCCTCGAGAAGAGCAACTCTAAGACACATAATTGTCAGATTCACCAAAGTTGAAATGAAGGAAAACATGCTAAGGGCAGCCAGAGAGAAAGGTAGGGTTACACACAAAGGGAAGCCCATCAGACTAACAGCAGATCTCTCGGCAGAAACTCTCTAAGCCAGAAGAGAGTGGGGGCCAATATTCAACATTCTTAAAGAAAAGAATTTTCAACCCAGAATTTCATATCCAGCCAAACTAAGTTTCATAAATGAAGGAGAAATAAAATCCTTTACAGACAAACAAATGCTGAGAGATTTTGTCACCACAAGGCCTGCCCTACAAGAGATCCTGAAAGAAGCACTAAACATAGAAAGGAACAACAGGTACCAGCCATTGCAAAAACATGTCAAAGTGTAAAGTCCATCGATGCTAGGAAGAAACTGCATCAACTAGCGAGCAAAATAACCAGCTAATATCATAATGACAGGATCAGGTTCACAAATAATATTAACCTTAAATGTAAATGGACTAAATGGTCCAATTAAAAGACACAGACTGGCAAATTGGATAAAGAGTCAAGACCCATCAGTTTGCTGTATTCAGGAGACCCATCTCACATGCAGAGACACACATAGGCTCAAAATAAAGGGATGGAGGAAGATCTACCAAGAAAATGGAAAACAAACAAACAAAAAAAGCAGGGGTTGCAATCCTAGTCTCTGATAAAACAGACTTTAAACCATCAAAGATCAAAAGAGACAAAGAAGGCCATTACATAATGGTAAAGGGATCAATTCATCAGGAAGAGCTAACGATCCTAAATATATATGCACCCAATACAAGAGCACCCAGATTCATCAAGCAAGTCCTTAGAGACTTACAAAGAGACTTAGACTCCCATACAATAATAATGGGAGACTTCAACACCCCACTGCCAATATTAGACAGATCAACGAGACAGAAAGTTAGCAAGGATGTCCAGGAATTGAACTCAACTCTGCACCAAGAGGACCTAATAGACATTTACAGAACTCTCCACCCCAAATCAACAGAATATACATTCTTCTCAGCACAACATCGCACTTATTCCAAAATTGACTACATAGTTGGAAGTAAAGCACTCCTCAGCAAATGTAAAAGAACAGAAATTATAACAAACTGTCTCTCAGACCACAGTGCAATCAAACTAGAATCAGGACTAAGAAACTCAATCAAAACAGCGCAACTACATAGAAACTGAACAACCTGCTCCTGTGTGGCTACTGGGTACATAACGAAATGAAGGCAGAAATAAAGATGTTCTTTGAAACCAATGAGAACAAAGATACAACATACCAGAATCTCTGGGACACATTTAAAGCAGTGTGTAGAGGGAAATTTGTAGCACTAAATGCCCACAAGAGAAAGCAGGAAGGATCTAAAATTGACACCCTAACATCACAATTAAAAGAACTAGAGAAGCAAGAGCAAACACATTCAAAAGCTAGCAGAAGGCAAGAAATAACTAAGATCAGAGCAGAACTGAAGGAGATAGAGACACGAAAAACCCTCCAAAAAATCAATGAATCCAAGAGCTGGTTTTTTGAAACAATCAACAAAATTGATAGACTGCTAGCAAGACTAATAAGAAAAGAGAGAAGAATCAAATAGATGCAATAAAAGATGATAAAGGGGATCTCACCATTGACCCCACAGAAATACAAACTACCATCAGAGAATACTGTAAACACCTCTATGCAAATAATCTAGAAAACCTAGAAGAAATGGATAATTTCCTGGACACTTACACTCTCCCAAGACTAAACCAGGAAGAAGTTGAATCCCTGAATAGACCAATAACAGGCTCTGAAATTGAGGCAATAATTAATAGCCTACCAACCAAAAAAAGTCCAGGACCAGATGGATTCACAGTCAAATTCTACCAGAGGTACAAGGAGGAGTTGGTACCATTCCTTCTGAAACTATTCCAATCAATAGAAAAAGAGGGATCCTCCCTAACTCATTTTATGAGGCCAACATCATCCTGATACCAAAGCCTGGCAGAGACACAACAAAAAGAGAAAATTTTAGACCAATATCCCTGATGAACATCGATGCAAAAATCCTCAGTAAAATACTGGTAAACCGGATCCAGCAGCACATCAAAAAGCTTATCCGCCATGATCAAGTGGGCTTCATCCCTGGGATGCAAGGACGGTTCAACATAAACAAATCGATAAATGTAATCCAGCAAATAAACAGAACCAAAGACAAAAACCACATGATTATCTCAATAGATGCAGAAAAGGCCTTTGACAAAATTCAACAGCCCTTCATGCTAAAAACTCTCAATAAATTTGGTATTGATGGAATGCATCTCAAAATAATAAGAGCTATTTATGACAAACCCACAGCCAATATCATACTGAATGGGCAAAAACTGGAAGCATTCCCTTTGAAAACTGGCACAAGACAGGGATGCCCTCTCTCACCACTCCTGTTCAAGATAGTGTTGGAAGTTCTGGCTAGGGCAATCAGGCAAGGGGAAGAAATCAAGGGTATTCAGTTAGGAAAAGAAGTCAAATTGTCCCTGTTTGCTGATGTCATGATTGTGTATTTAGAAAACCCCATTGTCTCTACCCAAAATCTACTTAAGCTGATAAGCAACTTCAGCAGTCTCAGGATACAAAATCAGTGTGTAAAAATCACAAGCATTTTTATACACCAGTAACAGACAAACAGAGAGCCAAACCATGAATGAACTTCCATTCACAATTGCTTCAAAGAAAATAAAATACCTAGGAATCCAACTTACAAGGGATGTGAAGGACCTCTTCAAGGAGAACTACAAACCACTGCTCAGTGAAATAAAAGAGGACATAAACAAATGAAAGAACATACCATGCTCATGGATAGGAAGAATCAATATTGTGAAAATGGCCATACTACCCAAGGTGGTTTATAGATCCAATGCCATCCCCATTAAGCTACCAATGACTTTCTTCACAGAAGTGGAAAAAACTGCTTTAAAGTTCATATGGAACCAAAAAAGAGCCCGCATTGACAAGACAATCCTAAGCCAAAAGAACAAAGCTGGAAGCATCACGCTACCTGACTTCAAACTATACTACAAGGCTACAGTAACCAAAACAGCATGGTACTGGTACCAAAACAGAGATATAGACCAATGGAACAGAACAGAGCCCTCAAAAATAATACCACACATCTACAACCATCTAATCTTTGACAAACCTGACAAAAACAAGAAATGGGGAAAGGATTCCCTATTTAATAAATGGTGCTGGGAAAATTGGCTAGCCATAAGTAGAAAGCTGAAACTGGATCCTTTCCTTACTCCTTATATGAAAATTAATTCAAGATGGATTAGAGACTTAAATGTTAGACCTAAAACCATAAAAACCCTAGAAGAAAACCTAGGTAATACCATTCAGGACATAGGCATAGGCAAGGACTTCATGTCTAAAACACCAAAAGCAATGGCAACAAAAGCCAAAATTGACAAATGGGATCTAATTAAACTAAAGAGCTTCTGTACAGCAAAAGAAACTGCCATCAGAGTGAACAGGCAACCTACAGAATGGGAGAAAATTTTTGCAATCTACTCATCTGACAAAGGGCTAGTATCTAGAATCTATAAAGAACTCAATCAAATTTACAAGAAAAAAACAACCCCATCAAAAAGTGGGCAAAGGATATGAACAGACACTTCTCAAAAGAAGACATTCATACAGCCAACAGACACATGAAAAAATGCTCACCATCACTCACCATCAGAGAAATACAAATCAAAACCACAATGAGAAACCATCTCACACCAGTTAGAATGGCAATCATTAAAAAATCAGGAAACAACAGATGCTGGAGAGGATGTGGAGAAATAGGAACACTTTTACACTGTTGGTGAGACTGTAAACTAGTTCAACCATTGTGGAAAACTGTGTGGCGATTCCTCAAGGATCTAGAACTAGAAATACCATTTGACCCAGCCATCCCATTACTAGGGATATACCCAAAGGACTATAAATCATGCTGCTATAAAGACACATGCACACGTATGTTTATTGTGGCACTATTCACAATAGCAAAGACTTGGAATCAACCCAAATGTCCATCAGTGACAGACTGGATTAAGAAAATGTGACACATATACACCATGGAATACTATGCAGCCATAAAAAAGATGAGTTCCTGTCCTTTGTAGGGACATGGATGCAGCTGGAAATCATCATTCTCAGCAAACTATTGCAAGAACAGCAAACCAAACACCACATGTTCTCACTCATAGGTGGGAGTTGAACAATGAGATCACTTGGACACAGGAAGGGGATCATCACACACCAGGTCCTATTGTGGAGGTGGGGGGAAGCATAGCATTAGGAGATATACCTAATGTAAATGACGAGTTAATGGGTGCAGCACACCAACATGGCACGTGTATACATATGTAACAAACCTGCACATTGTGCTCATGTACCCTAGAACTAAGGAATAATAAAAAAAAAAAAAAAAAAAGAAAGAATAAGACCTATCACTTGATAGTACAACAGGGTGATTAATAATTGTACATTTAAAAATAACTAAAAGAGTATAAATTGATTGTTTGTAACAGAAAGGATAAATGCTTGAGGAGGTAGATACCCCATTCTCTGTGATGTGCTTATTTCACATTGCATGCCTGTGTCAAAACAGCACAGATATTCCATAAATATATATGCCTACTATATAGTCACAAAAATTAAAAATAAAAAGTTAAACAAAGCAAAGCAGTGAAGAGACAGACATGAAAAATGGCTGGAGATGTATTCGCTAATACATCTAATAAGACTTCCTAAAGAAGAGAATGGAAGGGATAGTGGAGAAGCAACGTTTTAATAGATAATAGGCAATAATTTTTGTATTAAATACTGACAAAAATTCTCAAATCAAAATATACTGAGAATGAAACTATATACATAAGTATACACCCACATCTACACACATCCTGTTCAACCTGCAGAACATTAAGGATTTAAAGAAGGTTTTAGAAACTGAAAACATTATTAAATTTAACAGAACTGTAATGAAGCAAAAGGAACATTTCTTAACAGAAAAATCAGGTGCCAGAATACACATTATATACAAAGTGCTTGGTGATAATATCTGTCCTTCTGTAAGTTTATATAAGGCTAAAATATCACTTAAAGTGAAAACAAAACAAAATAAAACACTTTAGGGTATACAAAGGCTCAGGAAGTTTGATACATGGAGACCTATTCAAGGTTGTACTTTAGTACAGTCAAAAACACATAAAAACTGAACCAGAGGAAAGATATAGGGTGGAAGACACAGTAATAGTGTTAGACATAGGATGAAAGAAATATTGATATAATATACTGGTCAATTTATTTATCTGTTTGTTAAAACAAAATACTTTATGCATGTGTGTTTAAAACAAGTCAAAGTAGAATGACAGACAGTAAGTAAATATCAGGATATTTCAATGGGTAGTTCAGCAAGCTAAGGTCTGTGTGTTTGGGAAGCAGTTAAAAATTGGTTAGAAAGTAATATATGAGCTTGGAATAAAAACCAAATGAAATAAAACCAATATCCAGATGTTAGAAACCTAAAGTAAAAGCCAAACAGAAATGTTGAAAATAGAGAGATGGGAAAAAGTATATATTAAGCAAATCTAACTAAAAGAAATCTGACATAGCAATATTAATAATAGACAAAGTAGAATTTTGGTATACACTAATAAGTGTAATCATGGTCACTGAATAATAATAGAAGAAACAGTCCACCAAGAAGTCATGATAATCATAAATCTGTATTGCCTAACAATACAGTCTCAAAATATATGAAGCAAAGTCCTTCTTAAAGAACATCAAAGAACTCTTTTATTTTTAAAGAGTCAACCTAAAGAAAGTAGAGTAAATAATATAATAGGGATGAAAGCATAAGTTGATAAAACTGGAAATAAAGAAGATCATCAGCAAAATAAAATGATTTATTTGGAGGGTGAGTTCACGTTCAATGGTACCTATAACCTTCTTTGAAGACACCTCTAAAAAAAGAAAGATTAAAAAGTATAAATACATAATAAAAAGAATTATTACTATAGATAGAGTAGAAGTTTAAGAGAATACTGTGAATAACTTTATGGTAATGCATTACAGACTTAGACAAATAATTTTCTAGAAAAATATAAATATTTTATTTAAAAAGTGATAATAAGTACCAATAAACCAATAACCATTATGAGTATCTCTTCTTTTTTTAAACACAAAGATGCATTTTATTGCTTTTCTGAGAAACTGGGAACTTTCTTATAAAGAGACATCACTGTGTCATGATGTACCACTTTGGTGAATAAAATGAGACCTGCAGGTAACAGAAGGTAACTTTTATGCACATAGGACTAAACGTAGCTGGGATTAATAGCCCAGATAAAGCAAAACCAAAAGGGAACAATGCAGTTTGATAAAAAAAATTGCTGGGCATATGTCTCAGGAATACCGTGTAGCATTTTGACTCCAGTCTTCTTTGAAGATAAGATGTCTATTTTTATAAGAAATACCTGGATTTTTCTCCACTCCACCAAACACATTTTGTTAATATGAGTTGAATTATGAGGCAATGGGTTTGGGTCTTAATGAGATCAAGAATACATCACAGGGTTAAGAAAGCATAGCAAACTGCCTGTTGTTACTACAATATTTATAGAGATGTCACGTGTCCACTCTAAAAAAATTAGAAGGAGATTTTCTTTTTTTTTTTTTTTTTTTGAGACGGAGTCTCACGCTGTTGCCCAGGCTGGAGTGCAGTGGCGCGATCTCGGCTCACTGCAAGCTCCGCCTCCCGGGTTCCCGCCATTCTCCTGCCTCAGCCTCCTTAGTAGCTGGGACTACAGGCGCCCGCCACAGCGCCCGGCTAATTTTTTGTATTTTTAGTAGAGACGGGGTTTCACTGTGGTCTCGATCTCCTGACCTTGTAATCCGCCCGCCTCGGCCTCCCAAAGTGCTGGGATTACAGGCTTGAGCCACCGCGCCCGGCCAGAAGGAGATTTTCTATTCCTCTCCCCTTTTACCCATTTTCTCTTTTGGCTCCTTCCTCCTCCTCCTCTCCTAGATTTTGAGTATCTCTTCTTAATAAGTACAAGGCATAGATAGTTCCAGGGGTGAATATTAATATGCATTTAAGGATTGGATGATATTTACCTTACAGATTTCAGAGGATAATAAATGAAGGAATACTATTGAATGCATTTGGAACTCATTGTTAGCAGCAATGGACAAGGGCATAACAAGGGAAATAATTGTGGAAGTTTTAGAGCATTTTAAAATATGAATATAGAAGCATTTCTCCAAATGGAACTTAACAGTCTTTAGAAAATGATGATTATGATTAGGTAAGGTTTATATTTGATATGAAAATGAGTTAATCATCAGAAAATCTATTAATGTAACATATTCTAAGACAAAAGGATAAAGGAATTTAACCTGCTTCATGGATACAGAAAAATTATTCAGTTAATTCAATACTCATTTATGGTAAGAATTCTAAGATAATTAGCAAAAGAGGGATACTCCTTAACCTCATAAAGACTGTGTTTATAAAACTCACAGCACACCTAATATATAATGGAAAAACTTTAGAAATAGCTTCATCAAGGTTAACAAGAAGGCAATGATATCCACTCTCTTGGTTCTGTCAACATTGTACTTAAGTCATAACCAGTGCAATAAAGCAAGAAAATTTAAAAAAAAGATAAAATAACTGTAAAGGAAGAAATAAAACTAGTTTATTTCCAGACAACATGACTGCCTACATAAAAAACTCAACACAATTTGCAGACAAGTTTTAGAAATAATACTGGAGTTAAGCAAAGTTGTTGAATCACAGATTGATACACAAAATCAGTAGAATGGAATTTCAGAAGTACACACACACATGTGTACAGATATACATGTATACATATATATATAATGTTATATATGCATTAATAAGTACTTATTCATGATATGTGCTTTCTATTTATAATATGTGCTTTTCCTAAATTCCATGTTTTCCTTATCTTAGAGCTAAGATATTATAGCTTCATTTAAATGCAATGCAGAAGCAATGTAAGTGCTATAAAACTAAACAAGTACTAGGATAGAGAGTTCTGGAGTGAAGATCAAAAGTCAAACTATTAGAAGAGGCCATTGCAGAGATCATTAAACAGTTTTGTGATCATTAATCACAAAATATAATAGGAAAAAGCTCCCAGGTACAAAAGCAGCACGAATGAGTTAGCAACATATATAACAATAAAAAAAGACTTCTATGAAGAATTTTACTAAACATTATTTAAGGACATAGAAGACCTGAATAAATGTAGAATTATACCATGTTCCTGAATGAGAAGGTTTAATAGAGATCATACTTTACTCCAAGTTAATCTATAAATTCAATGTTAGTACAATAACAATTTTGTCTGGATTTTGTCTGGAACTTGACAATCTGATTTTACAATTTATAAGGAATAGTGAACTGGCAAAGACAATTGGCAAAGACAATTTAAAAAGAATAAAGTGGGAAGGCGTGGCTTATTGGATATTAAGAACAAATAGATCAGTGGAATAGAATGAGGAACTCAGAACAGATTCACATGTATAGTTACTTGATATTTAATAGACATGGTATTTTAAATCACTGGGGAAAGATATTCAGATAATGATGCAAAGGCAAGTGGTTATCCATATTGTGAAAAATAAAATTAAATCTCTGTATCGTGTATTTAAAAATGTGAAAGATGAATCTGCAAAAATTTTAAAAGAAAATATTTGACAATATATTTTTGGCTTTGAGGTTTGGAAGTATTCCTTAAACTGGACAGAAAGCACATATCATAAATAAGTATTAATTTAATACATGTATAACATTATGTGGGTATATATGTATATATTTGTGTGTGTGTGTATACTTCTAAATAAGGACATATACAATGAATATATTGATAAGGTAAGTTGCAGACTGGAAGAATATATTTGCAATGCATAAAGCTGTTGAAGAATTTGCATCCTCTGAAACAGAGGCGGAAGACTATGATACTCTGGATCTGGATTCCTGGGTTTGAATCTTGGCTCTATCACTTATTAACTGTGTGTGACCTTAGGCATATTATTTAACTTCTCTTAATCTCAATTCTTTTTCATTTTAAAAAATGTGGATAACAACCTTGACTGTGTTGTAGAGTTGTTGTGAGGATTAAATTAGTTAATGTGCATGAAACTGGGAGGGTAATGTCTTGCATTTAGTGAACACCTCCAAAATCTTAGCCATTATTACTAATATTATCCAGAATATATAAAAATTACTTAAATTATTAAGACTAACAGTGCAATAGAAAAGGAGTAATAGGTATGAATTAATAATACAGGAATTCGATATGGCTAATAAACATATAAAAGATGCCCAATGTCCTTGGCAATTACACAAATGCAAGCTAAAACAATGGTAAGGTGTAAATTTATACCCACTGGGTGAAAAAATCTAGAAGTCTGATGTTGCAAAGGTGTGGGACCACGTGAACTCTCACACACTATTGGTCTGAGTGTAAATTTTCAAAATGGGTGTCACTAATTAAGAGAGTAATTTGGTGATGTCTAGTAAATCTGAAAATGCACATACCTTACAACTCAGAGCTTCCATTGCTGAGAATGTACTATAGAGAGTTTCTTGTAAATATGCATAAGGGTATGTGTAAGAATACTTACTGAAATTTTGTGTGTAACAGCGAAGAACTCGAAGCAATTTAAATGCCCATCAAGAGGGGAACAGATAAATAAATAGTGTATTCATGAAATAAAACACAGAATTCTTCACTAAAATGAAGTAGTGCTACATTTGTCTCGTGAATAAATCTCAAAACTTAAAGACAGATTTTTTAAAAAAAGTAAATTAAGCTGGGCTTGGTGGCTTATTCCTGTAATCCCAGCACTTTGGGTGGGCAAGGTGAGAAGATCACTTGAGTCCAGGAGTCTGAGACCAGTCTGAGCAACAGTGAGTCCTCATTTCTACAGAAAATAAAAAAACTTACCTGGGCATGGTGGCGTCCATTTGTAGTTCCAGCTAGTAGGGAAGCTGAGGTGGGAGGATCGCTTGAGGCTGGGAGGTTGAGGCTGAAGTGAACCATGATCACACCCATGCACTTCAGCCTGGGAAATAGAGTGAGACCCTGTCTCTGAAAACAAACAAACAAATAAACAAACAAACAGCAACAAAAAACAATGAAAAAACCAAGATAAAGAAAGACATAGACAGTTTTGGTATATTTATATATAATTTTAAAGCACACAAAACAGTATTATATATTATTTATGGATACATAGGTAAGCAGTAAAAGTAAGGAAGAATTTATGAGAATGATAAACACCAAATTCAAGATACTGGTTTTCTCTTAGGAGGGCAGGAAAGGAAAGTGTGGATATGGGTACCCAGGTGGTTTGAAATACATCTATAATTTTTTATTTATTTGAAATAAAATGAAAAATTCTGAAACAAATATGGCAGAGTACAAATGTTTATTCAAGCTGTGGGGAGAGAGTGAGAACTGTGCCATTGTCCTCTACGTTTTCCTGTGTGTTTCAAATATTTCATAAGATGAAAATAAAGGAAAATTAATATTGGAAATTCACACAAATTGTATGTATGTATACATGCACATTTGTTTTTAAAGACACTTCTCCTTTAAAACTTATAGCATACACACTAAAAGCTAAATGGTACAAACAGATATGTTCGAGTTTGGTATCTTTATACTCACATAATGTTAAGCTTATACAGAATTTCACTTTATTAAGAGTAAAACTAACAGGTAGGTTGTTTAAGCATTTTTTCTTACTTTGAGTCATTATTCCTTTAAAAATAATTCACCAATCTCACTAATCAGGTTGATCACAAACGAAAAGAAAATGTATTTATTTTGTGATGGTGTTCAGGACCCAGGAACTGAGCCATGAGCTCATGATGTTGTCTTTCAAGATGATCAACTTAAATGAAGAATGACACATTTTCAGCATTTAATATTTCCATGTTGAAACAGGGAAAGAATTATGAAGAGAGCTGGGGTAAGAGAGAAGGGGCCCCAGTAACCTGAGATGGGGTGAAATGACAAGAGCACTGTCCCGGCACTGGTAGGTACCAGGTCCCAAATCCATTCTTCCCCGTGTGTCCCACTTCTCTTTTACAAATGGAGGGTTAGTTGTGTGGTCTCAGTAGTCCCTCAAGGCTCTTGAATTCTGTGATTGTGCCAACCTAACATGTGTTCTTTTCTGTGCCATTTTCAAAGGGAGACATACTTTGATACAATTGTATGCCTACCTTTAGTTGTATGTTTAATTTCAGTGTATTTACCTTACTGCTTAAGGTTCTCCTCACTCCTGACTTCTGTCTGTTGTTCAGTGTGCACTCAGCCTGGGATACATATGTGACACATTAAACTAGATGCA
The DNA here is from genome assembly GCF_049350105.2 of Macaca mulatta. Classification (NCBI taxonomy): domain Eukaryota; kingdom Metazoa; phylum Chordata; class Mammalia; order Primates; family Cercopithecidae; genus Macaca; species Macaca mulatta. The sequence continues at coordinate 58,856,111 of NC_133418.1, read as the reverse complement.
TATGTGATTTGTCCTTGGCTAACCTTAGTGTTCTCTTAACACTCCATTTTCCTATGGAGTGAATAAGAGTTGGTGTGACCTTAAAAAAATGGCTGCCAAGTACACCTGCATTAGCTCTCTAACTACTTGGTTCTTAGTGAGTTAGGATGTAAATTATGTGCATTTTTGAGAACTTAGCTCTATAAATAGACCCCAACCTATTTTACAACCAAAGGTATTTTAGGATAAATGAAGTACATCTCTGAAATTGTTAAAGAGGCTCCTCCTCTATAATAAAAACTAAAAATCAAATCCATCTAATCTAATATTAGGGTTACATTAGAAATGGGCCAACATGCCTAAAATTATATATATAAATGCATATTGATGATGGTGATGATGACCCTTTTGTTCTGAGCTATTAGAAGTAAATGGCATATAAAGTAATTAAAATAACAATTCTGGGAAGAGGTGGAATGAGAAATTAAAAACTGATATAATTTTACATCCTTGTGGAAATCCATTGATCATAATTAGCACATAAGCTAAATCAGAATAAATGGGTAGATTCTAAAGTACAAGCATAATATCATAGGTTATGGATAATGTATTTTCTTTTTGTTTAATGGATATATGATTGGTTCTCAAATGCTGTTCAACTGGTAATGGAAATGGGTTTTCCTTAAAAGCCTTTTTTCTAAGCTTTCATAGTACCAAGACATTACGGTTTTCTTCAAATGTGATGTAGACCCCATGTACATGCTGTCAACTTAAACAGGTACCAGAATAGACAGTTCCAGGGTGAAGGGCAAAGGTCAAACAATCAGAGGTGGCCATCTATTGCAGAGATCATCAAACAGGCATGCCATCAATGGATTCAGGCAAGAATGTTAGAAATTAATCAGCTCAGCTCTCAGTGTTTAGCCAGGCTGATTATATATGCCCTGGAATGTGAGCATGCGATGACAGGCCTGAGAAACTAAAGTAATAGGAGTCCATTCCCAACAAAGGCTGGGAAGACAGATCAATTTGCAATATTCTTTTCTGCACCCATGCAACAAAGCAGAAACATGAAAGCAGAACATTAAGGGATGCTCCCTATGAACTGGACAAATCAATAAACATCAGTGGTAAAGAAAAAAAGTTTCTTATTCTCTTGGGTACCCTGAGGGCTTTTCCATCTCAGGGAAGTGATGAGTGGTGGTGGCCTCTGTCATGTTCCCTTCACCTACACGGTGTCATCTCCTGCCGTCTCAAGGTGAACACTGCTAAGCGTCGGCAGAAGGAGGATTTTGTGGGAGTGTTTAAGGAAATGACTGCCTCTTGTTAGAGATGAGCTATGCTGGCCAGGAGGCGGATGGACAATTGTGTCTGTGGCCTCGGGGGGAAACATTGAAGGGAGGGTCAAATGGAGTAACATAGTGGGTCTCCCTAGTCCCCAACCATACTAAATGAACCAGGTGAGCGTTTTCTACTGTCAGTGTTTGAAAGGCTGCACAATAGTGAGGGTCCTCTTTATTCTCCTGAACTTAGGTTATCAATGGAGAGGTGGAAAAATAGTCAGCAGACAAAGAATAGCCAGGAAGCAATTTAGAGATAGAAGAATGTGCTTAGGTCTAAGACAGACTATTAACAGCTTGATTCCAGTTCTGCCATAGTGTGGCAGAGACCCAGATCTCAATGCATGTGTGAGCATGCGCAAGTACTTGTGTACATCTGTGCAAGAATGTGTGTGTGTGTGTGTATGCATGTACATATATAGGGATGAGAAGAAAGGGGCTGTCAGGGTAAGCACTCTCTGAAACTTATGAGACTGTCAGACTGATTCTTTTCTCTTCTAAATCATTTCCCATAAAACAAGGAGATGATTATCTGACTGCTAGAGGAAAGCGAGGTATTATATTTCATTTGGGGGGAATGTAGATTTATGGCAGATGGAATGGTTTTTCTTTTTTTTTAAACCAACAGCCCAGCAATGGCAGAGTTCATAGCATGAGTTAAAGCACTCACCTATGTTTTGCATTTTAAGCTGATGGGATTTACAGACATTTGTGGTGGTTTCGGGGGCTGTGCCATTGAAGGAACTCTCGAGGAGTATAAGGAAGGAGAAAGAGGCCATCTTGTACCTATTCAACAAAGGCAGTGTTTTTCCAATACTTGCCCAAGGTATTCTACAATTAGAGACATCTGTGTGTCAGGACAGTGGTTAAAAGGGATTTTGCAAAGGTGGAGGAGATGAATTCATTGACTAGTAGTGACAAAGCATCTACCTTACCGTCAGTGGTGAAGGTGGGTAAGGACCAAACCTGTCCACTATAAGGTGGTATTTTCCAGTAGGGGCCCATATCAGGCCCCAAAACAGCACAGAGGAGGAAGGGCTAAGCCCCCCTGGGTGGCCAGGGTGAGACAGTGTGGAAACAGCAGGAGGCCGAGGAGGGTAATGTGCATCTGAGGATCTGTGAGTGATTTGGATAGATTGACTGGTGGGTGTACATTGATGAAAGGTGGAGTATGGAAAACAGATAAGGTCCACAGAAAGGGAGGGGAGGACTTCAGTTTTTGACATTTTGAATTTTAATGGAGTCGGAAATGTGCCACAAGACAGTTGAGAGAGAGAGAGAGAGAGAGCGTGAGCTAGAGCCAGAGAGAGAATTACTTTGGTTGGGGAAATTAAGCTTTCTGACTAAAAGAAAAGATATCCATCCCCCATTTTTTTTTAAACTAGATGAAAAAAGTGCCTTTTAATGACACCTCAATCCCCGAGATGAGCATCATAAAAACGTGATGCCTGCTGCAGATGAGTAGCCCCTCTTTCCTCAACAGTTCTTCATAATGAAAGAGCGAGGTTTCAGCCTTCCCTGGGTCTTAGCCTACGCCCTGTGGCACTGACCTGGTTTATCAGGGTTCCGCTGTAGGTGCCACACAGAGCACCAGCACATTCCCAACATGTGGTGGTGATTGTCCCAGGGTGCAGGGGACACACGTGTCCCATGCTGCTTTACTTGCACACTCTGGATTACTCTCCTGTTAATGGTCACATTGCACTACTTGCTGATCTTAAACCTGCAGGAATTCAAACCTCCTGACCTTTTACATGTCAATGGCAAGAAGCTATTTCTCTGTCTTTCTCTACAATAGACATATTTGTTTATTTATTTTTAAATTTTAGATTCTGGGGATACAAGTACAGGTTTATTATATGCATATGTTTTATAATGATGAAGTTTGGGCTTCTAGTGAACACATCACCTAAATAGTGAACATAGTGCCCAATAAGTAATTTTTTAACACTCCCCTCCTACCTTCCTGCATTTTGGAGTCTCTAGTGTCTATCACTTCCAGCTTTCCATGTCCCTACAACTGACATTTTGGACTTGACAGATAAGAGTTTAACCTTTTATGTCTTTATCATTGTTTTGGTCTTTTTGTATATTAATTATGGCTACCACAAATATGATAAGCCATATTGCATTTAAAAGGGTTTATAATAAAAATACTTTCATTTTATTAAGATTGGAAGTAACAATTTAAAAAGTAAAAAATACAACTTTCCAGCTGGGTGTGGTGGCTCATGCCTTTAATCCTAGCACTTTGGGAGGCCAACGTGGGCGGATCACTTGAGGTCAGGAGTTCAAGATCAGCCTGGCCAACATGGCGAGCCCTGTCTCTCTAAAAGTACAAAAATTAGTCGGGTGTTGTGGTGGGCACCTGTAATCCCAGCTACTTGAGAGGCTGAGACAGGAGAATTGCTTGGACACAGGAGGCAGAGGTTGCAGTGAGCTGAGATGGCGCCACTGCACTCCAGCCTGGGCAACAGAATGAGACTCCGTCTCAAAACAAAAAAGCAAGCAAACAAAAACCAAAACCAAAAACAACAACACACACACAAAACAACTTTCCTAACAATCTTAATGTTACTGTTATTTCATTTGTCTTAGTTCAATTACAGAAAAAAGCTGTACAGCTTTGCAATCCTAAAATAGACAAAATCTTGCTTTCTGGTTTTGAAGTAACATGTCTTAAACCTTTTTCAGGTTACAACAGTCTTCAAAATGAAAATATAAAATTGTTGCATAATATTCTGTAATGTGTCTAGGTCATATTATACTGGATCATTATTCCATTGTTGGACATTCAGGCTGTTTTCTATACATTAACCATATAGAAACAGCAACAATCTTTTTTACGTATTTTCTTCTTTTGTATTATTTTCCTGGGGTAAATTATAAGGGCCAAATTACGATGTTGAAGATAAGCAGTTTTTATGGTTGTTGAAATGCAATGCCAATTGCTTTCTAAAACCCAGTGACAAACTTACTAGGATTTCATCCTCATTAGTGATGGCAGAGCCAAGACTAGTTATTGTTTATTGACCAACAATTATAAATTCAACTCAGTGGGATCCCATTCTGCCTTCATTTCTCCATTTGGTGCTACAAATAGGAGAGCATTTGTGAGATATTTAAAGGCCAGAATCTTGCTTGCTGCCATATTTCCAGCTTCTCGTGCACAGCAAAGGCTCAACAAATACAGCTGAATGAATAAAATGCCTTCTGAATTCTGTAGCTTTTTTTTTTTTCTGACATAACATTCTTAACCTCATGAGAAACTGGCTTTGAAGTGGGGATGCTATCATTCTTGTAAGATCAGCTTCTGGCCAATATCCCATGACCTATCCTAGGCTGTGAAGATTTTTGAAGCATTCAGTTCTGTTGTGGGGCCTGGGTCCAATGCTCCAAGTGATATAGTTCTACTGTTGGGCCCTGGAAGAAGATTGCAGCTGCAGAGTTCAGGAGCAGGGAGGTGTGTGGGAGGCCAAAGTGTGGGGAATCTGCTTTCCTTGGTTCTCCAGAGACATCCCCCATTTGCTCAGGATGGATTCATATTTACCATCATGCTTGGCCAGCCTCTCTACAGAGATCGCCCTGGAAGGCAACTACTTTGTTGAAATCTTTTTCCTGAAGTCCTCCTTTCTCTTTTTGGATGTATTTGTTCACATACACGCTTTGATTGACATGGCTGGCTCCTGCTAGATCTGAGTACCTTGGTAGTACCAGAAGCCAAGTGCTTCACTGTTAGTTGAATAACAACTGGTTATGAACTAGAGGACCTGTTTATATCTTAATATATCAGTTTATATTAACAACAAGTGAAACAACTGCTATTTTTCTCCTCCACCCCGCTATCAGTTGAGTGTGTATAATATGTCAGACATGGTGCTAGATGCCTTGCATATATTTTCTCTAATCTTTACAACAACCCTGTGAGGTAGGTATCCATATTCCTGTCATCTACTGTATCAGTAGCCTCCCAGCAGAAAACAGATGGCCCACTCAAATTAGGATAATTTGCAAAAAGTCCAGTAAAGGGACTCTTTACAAAAGTGTGCTTAGGATGTAGAAAATCTCAAACATAGTGTGCCTGGGACTAGTACTAATGGTAGAGCCCCTTTGTTATAAGCCTAAGATTGAAGAGGGCCGGAAGGGAGTGGGTGTGGGGCCTGGGGAGGCTGTTTGGGGATGCTGCCAACAGGAGTTGAGTCTTTCTGCTGAGGGATAATGTTGGTCCACAGCAATCTTGCAACCCAGTGGAGCAAGGGGAATAAATATCCCAAGGTTATCCTTCTACCTATCTCCACTCATCCAGTGGGAAGCCAGAGGGCCGGGGAGTTTGCTCAGGTGTTCCATACTGTGCAAGGTGGAAAATGGTAATGGCAGGGCGGGGGGAATGAAAAGTATCCAGTCCATTCACCAAACTCACTGATGGCTCTAGTCTTTAGCTCATTGTTGTCCTTTTCCTCTCCTAGTCCTATCTCAATTCTTGGTGATGGTGAATTCAATATTCAGGTATTTGATCCATGAACACTGAAGCCTTCCAGTTATTTCACCTCTTCATATCCAAAATCTTTGCCTCCTCCAATATCTTTGCCCACTTACATGGTCACACTCATGACTTTGTCATCACCACTATCCCTACATTCATTGAGACCTCCAGGCCGGGGTAATTCCTTCTTTTCACTATCTCTTTCTGTCTTTGTGTTCTTACTTTCTGCCTTTCCCAGGTAGGATTCCCAGGTTAATCATTAAGATCACCTCCCCTGCAGGCTGGCTTACACCCCTCAGTCCTTTGCTCCTCTCTGACTCCCTGGTCCTTTTGATAAAACCCAGCTCTGGTTAACACCATCACCTGTCTCCTTCAAGTCAACCCTGTTGGAGAAAATGTATGATTGGGCTAACTGATCTCATTAATGTTAGGACCAAAATCTCAAACAAGCTCTCATTCAACAAGCATGCCTACTGCATTTCCTTAGAGGAACTGTTCTCTGTCCCTTCAAGTTATTATTTAACATTCCTCTCCTCAAATCTTTCATGCTTTCTCCTCCTGGCTCACTCCCAGTTGAGGAGCTTTTCTTTATTACTTAACTCCTACTCCCCACCACCCAAATCCACCAAGCTATCTGTATCTATTAATATGCTGATACCTTACCTCTTCCCTCCTGTCAGGGACATGTTCTGTGCATATTTAAATCCAACCTATCCACTTGTGTTCTAGGTCCTGCCTACATCCTTTCTCAAGGACTTTGTGCTGCAGATTTCTCCTTTTCTGTATCACCCTTCCTCTAAACTGGATAATTCCCATGAGCATCTAAACATGTTCTAATAGTTTCTATCGTAGCATAAACTCACTTGTTCCACATTCCATTTGTATTTCTGGCTCATTTCTCTGCTCATCTTCACAGAGATTGTATTGATATTATTGTCTGTAGATACTCTCCCTGCTTCTTGACCTCACACTCTCTCCTAGTTGACTCCTGATTCTATTTTTCCACCAAAACAGTCCTTGTCAAGGTCACCAATGACCTTTGGGTTTTCAAATCTAATGGTTAGTATTTTGTCTGCATCTTCCTGGTCCTCTCAGCAGTGTTAGATATGGCTGACCACCCTCCTTGAAACAATTTTTCTTATCTTTTCTGTGGCAGCTGCTTTCTGGTTGTGCTCTGACCTCACTGGCAGCCCAGACTTAGCTTCCTTTGCTGGCTCCTTATCCTCTGCTTGACCTCTGAATAAGGGCGTGATTCAGGCCTTTCCTTTCTCCCTCTCTACACTATAGCTAGATAATCTCATCCTCTATGCAGTGACTGTGCTGAAATTTTTATCTCTAGTTCAAACCACTCCCTTGCATATTCAAATGCTGCTTGACTCCTCCATTGGATGACTAATAGGTATCCGTAGGAGACACTGTTGGGAGGTCCTCCAAACTCAAATCCTCTTCCTGAACGGGTACCTAGGCTGCACATTTCAGCCTCATACCAATAGGCGTGGCCTTGTGACAGATTTCTAGCCATGACATGAGAACAGAAGTATGTGCACCACTTCTAGGTTTGGCCCATCAAAACCCCCTACAGGATTTCTCCCATATTCCTTGTCTTTCATAGACTGATGCATATGAGCTCAGTGACTTTTAAAGCCAAATGTTGGCTGAGCGCGGTGGCTCACAACTGCAATCCCAGCTCTTTGGGAGACTGAGGTGGGCGGATCACGAGGTCAAGAGATTGAGACCATCCTGGCTAACACGGTGAAACCCCGTCTCTACTAAAAATACAAAAAATTAGCCGGGCAAGGTGGCGGTCGCCTGTAGCCCCAGCTACTTGGGAGGCTGAGGGGGGAGAATGGCGTGGGTGACAGAGAGAGACTTCGTCTCAAAAACAACAACAACAACAAAAACCAAATATTGAAGATGGAGGGGCCACCACATGGAAGGAACCCGGGTTCCTGCATTGCTATTTGGAGAGCTGCCCACTAATCAGGAATAACTGACTTGGATTTCGCCAGAGCAAGAAATAAAATCTTATTGTGTTAAACTGTTAGATTTTGTTTTTGTCTGTAAGAGCAACTGAAATTACCTAAATTAATACAGCATCTTAACCTTAACCAGCACCTTCACCAGCATCTGTCCCTGCAGCTCTTTTGAGTCCCTTTATCACAAAACTGCCCCATCCTATTCTTGCTCCTCTCAGCAAATGGTGCCACCACTCATTGGCTTTCAGCAGTAGAAGAGTGCCTAGCACATATTAGGTGCTCATCAATACTTGCTGAATCACTACATCTGATCCTTGATTCTTTCTCTCTCTGTCAACTGATCCATCAGTAAGTCCTGTAAGATCTATTTCACAATATCCACCTGCTTCTCTCCACCTCTACTAAAACCATCTTAGCTCACATTTCTGCTACCTGTAACTGGCATTATTTCAGTGACCTCTAACTAGATTGCCCCCTGTGCTCTTTCACCCTTCAATCCAGTCTCCTCATAGCAGCTAGACTGATCTTTTGAAAGTATAAGTCAGCTCCTATCATTCTTATGGTTCAAGTCCTCCAGTGGTTTCCCATTACATTTTGAATAAATTCTCAATCCTAATGATGGTCTAAAGGGCTCTCTGTGGCCTGGCTGCTGCTTCCCTTTCTGACCTCATACTGTTCTGCTCACTCTTTGCTCATAAAGCTCTGGCCACACTGGCCTTTTTCTGCCCATGAACACATCAGGCTTACTCCTGCCATTGGACTTTTGCTGTGGCTGTTCCTTCTGCCTGAAATGCTCTTCCCTGCTTTCCCCATGGTCAGCTTCTTCTCGCCTTTCAGTTATCAGCTTAGTGCTATCTCTGCAGAGAGGTCTTCTCTGGTCTAAAGAAGCCCTACACTCACTCCCTATCACAGTACCTTGTTTTATCTTTATCACCACACTTATAACTATTTGACATTTTCCTAAGAGTGTATTTTATTGTCTTCCCTCTGCCCCAACAAGGGACTTCGCTTACCTTGCTCAACACTGTATTGTCATCACTAATAACAGTATCTGACTTTTAGTGCATGCCTAATACATGGCTCAGGAAAATTAAGAAATTTACTTAAGCTTCTACAAGTTCAAACACAATGGTGCTTCTTTGATTTATTCAAGGCTCATACATGACTTGGTCAGGCTTGTTGCCACGATGAGTACTGTGAATTATTGTTATTATTTTTAAAAAAGTTTTTAAATTTTACAAAAGTAATGTTTTTATTGAAGAAAATTAGAAAATGTAAACAAGCAAAAACATAAATAATTAAAAGGTAGCTGTAATACAGCATCCCTGTGCTAACCACTGTCAATATTTTGTTATGTTTCCTTCCTTCCTTCTTTCCTTCCTTCCTTCCTTCCTTCCTTCCTTCCTTCCTTCCTTCCTTCCTTCCTCCCTCCCTCCCTCCCTGCCTCCCTCCCTCCCTTTCTCCCTCCCACACCCCTCTTTCCTTTCTTTCTTCTCTTTTCTTTCTAATTATTTGTACACATGTTAAACAAAAGTGGCATCATTTTCTCACAGTGGAATATTGGACAAATCTCTTCATATAATATTAGTTTTGCTCAGTAAGCATCTTCTTAGAGAGCACTTTAACTCCATGCCAAGTTTAGTGGTAGGTGTGTCTGTGGAAAGTTTTATTGGGTCTGCCACAGGGATGCAGCCTCTGGTCATGGTATTGTACCTCTGCAGGCATTGGATGATGCAAATTTATCACTGCCACCGTCCTGCGGGTGGTGTTGAAAGTCAAGTAATGCTATGCTCTCTGTGGTTAATTTTTTTATTCTTCAAGCTAAAAAGTGAGAGACCTATTGCAGAATTCTGTGACCCAGCTGGTTCAGTGGTGACAGGCTAATGTCTCCCAGAGTGACTGTAGCAGCTTGCAGATTGGCAGTAATGAAGCTGACCTCCATTACATGTAATAAAAATAGGACTCTTAATATAAACCTAAACAAGAGAGGGGCACAGTAAGGGCTGCATTCTTTTTGCTTTAGGTCTTGACAAATTGTCATGTAGTTACTGAAACCCTAAAAGACAAGACATTCAGTGATACTTCAGTTACAATTTACTTTTAAAATGCTGTACATTAATAGAATAATTATACTAATATAAGACATACTATTATAACAGACAAAGGGCAAATGATGTCAAACTTAATATCTTGGAGGTAAAAAAAATTGGCTTTTTAATGGTGTATTTGGTGGATTGATCCAGAGCTATATTTTGACACTGATTTTGGTCAAAGGATAACCATTGTACATGAATAATTGTAGTGAATCAGTCTCTCAGCTCATGTTGCTATGTACTCAGATGCTATAGATAAATCTTAACAATAGACCTCTTCTGTAGTTCTACAAGGGGATTTCCTATAAGATGTGGTGTGGCAGGCTGCGTTACGTCCCTCCAAAGATATTCACATCCTAATCCCTGGAACCTGTGAATATGTTATCTTACAGGGCAAGAAAGACTACAGATATGATTAAATTAAGGATCTTGCAGTAGGGAGATTATGCTGGATGATTAGGATAAGCTCAATATAATCTCCAAGGTCCTTATGAAAGGAAAGCAGTAAGATCAGTGTCAGAGAGAGAAGATACAAGGATAAAAGTAGAAATCAGAGAGGAGTGAAGATGTTATTCTCCACCCAGCTTTGAAGAGAAGGAAGAGGCCACAAGCCAAGGAATGCAGGCGGCCTCTAGAAGGTGAAGTTAAGCAAACAATTTCTTTCCTATTGCTTCCAGATAGAATGCAGCCTTGTGGACCCATTTTAGATTCTTCACCTCCAGAACTGAGAGAGAATAAATTTCTATTGTTTTAAGCCACAAAGATCATGGTAATTTGCTACAGCAGCCATGGGAAATTAATACATATGGTCAATTTATAATTCATAAGAGACTCTAGGCCAGAATGCATGTCAACTCTGATCAATAGGCAGGTGATGCCTAGGGCTCTGGGTTAAGAATGAATCTGAGGCTGAGCCTGCTCAGTGGAGCATTACCACAATCAATCAGCAATGACTGCTAATGAGGCACTTCTGTGCCTCAGACCTAAGTCTTTTTGGGGTGGGTGGGAGAGCATAACCTGCAGAGCCTAAAAACAGGCTACTGCTTGCAGCTCTGAAAGATGAGCTCGATACTGGGCACTGATAGAAATGGAGATTGCCTAGGTATGTGGGTTTCAGTGAATGATACAACTGAGCTTTCTTGAAAGGGGAAAGTTGTTGGCCTCACCCAAATATTTGGATATCCTAAAGGCCTTGGTTCCACTCATGTCCAGTGATCCCACTAACTTGCAATTTTGGGTCATTTGATATCCTGTTATTCCAGTTTACTAAAAACAAACTAAGCAAAATCTATTTTGGGGTAAAGTATGAAAAATTGCCCATTTAAAAAATCACGGAAGTTAGCACATCTTTGCTTGTAAAAATCGAGCCACAGAATGGTTAATAAAACCTGGGATATAGTATTATTTTTTAAAATTCTCCTTTCATTTGCTTTTAACTTCACCCACTTTTCCCTATACCTCCCTTTTGGGACACAAATACACAACACCCACGTTCATGGAATCAGAGTCTCCTGGGAACAGTCATACGAACTTGAAGATGAATCATGACTTGAGTTTTGAGGACTGTCTTGGTGAGTTAGAACCAAGACCTGTTGTTTATTATTAACAGCCTGGATGCTATTATCCATCCTCTTCTTTCCATGGTACAACTACAATCTATGAACTCACGGAGGACCCACTCGGCAGCTGCAGGACATAATTACCGCATTCCAGAATACCTTTTAGGCATTTGGATCTATGGCTACCTCTTTGGATTGCTCCCCTGCTAACTAATATGTTACTGGCTTGACACAATTGACAGCCGGCTGTGCCAGTGGCAAAAGGACTGCCTCTGGGGTTGTCTCAAAATGAGGTTAATGATGGGCTAGATGAGCTCTCTGGGTTTCTTAGACATCATCTACCTGGGAGCGGAATGTGTGTAAGGCTCTGGTGTGATGACAGCGGGGGCTCTCACCACACAGTGAGATGTACCAAATGGGCCAATTATTCTTCAAGGTGGATCATGGAAATTGTTTTGCTAATTTTGAATGTAATTAAAACAAAGGAAAGCAAAACAAAGTTAGACCATTCTTGCAACCACAAAAGGCCAGGAGTGATGAGTTGCAGAAGCCAGTGAAGTTGCATTTTCTTCTGGGTAAGGCGGGGACGGGTCTCTTCAGTCTGTTCTTCCGTGTTCCCACACATGACTGGGACAAGCCACAGGGTAATGAGGTTTGGGCTGAAGTTGCCGTCTCTGACTGAAAGCAGACTTTGTCATTATTCTGATCAATTCACACATATTACAGATATGGAGGCAAAGGCCTGTCTGCGGAAAATGCTTTCTCAGGGATACTTAGTTTGTTAGCAGAGGAGTCAAAACCAGAATTTATTTCTCCCAAATTCTAGCTGGGGAGGGAGAAATCCTGAGGTTCTGCTGACTACCCGTTGGATTGAAAGATTCTCATCCAAATATTGAATATCTTCTGGGCAGGAATGATGTTTGCTCATGTCTATACCCCTAACACCTGCTACCTGGACAGTAGGAGGTGCTCAATGAATGTTTGTTGAATGAATGAATAAATGTATGTTCCACAGATAGTTCAGGGAGGTGGGAGAGTTGACAATTTCATCCACTCTTAGAAGCCAGAATAGGCCTTCTGAAGCAGGGGATTGGCTTTATCTTTATTGCCTTGTTTTTTTTCTTAACTTTCATTAATCTTATAGTTATATTAAAGATATCTCATGGAGTCCAAATGTCTAAAAATCTAATTACCTCTGTAGAGCTGTGTCATCCAGTGTAGTTGCCAATAGCAACATGTGGCTATTAAGCACTTGAAATGTGGCTAGTTTGAGTTGAGATTTGCTATAAGTATGGAATACACAGTCAATTTCAAAAACTACAAAAAGAGAATGTAAAATATTTCAGTAATTTAAAAAATATTGATTACGTGTTGAAAGGATAATGTTTTGGATATATTGAGTTAAACATTTTATTAAAACTAATTTTTCTATTACTTTTTTTCTAATTTGGCTACTAGAAAATGTACAATTACACAGGTGGCTCACATTTGTGGTTTGCATTGTTTTCTATCAGAGAGCATTGCCATAAAGCCCTCGTTTTTGTGTTTGCTGGGCAAGTGGGTTGGATGGATTAAGAAGTTATTTATTTGATGAAGTACCAATTAGTTAGTGACTTTTATGTAAATATCCAGAGGATTATTACTATGTACCATTTGGTGAAGACATGCCTTCTTAGATCAGTTCCATTAGTAGATCTCACCATGTGTAAGTGAGAGACCAAATCTCAGAGAGGATAAGTGCTGTGGAGCAGGATTAGAAGATGGACTTGTAGGACTCCAGACTTGTGCTCTGAGCCTCAGCTTTTTCAATCATGGTCGCTAGATGATGGTGTGGTCTGTTCAGGACTGAGGGATGCCACTAACACTTTATCACTCATATTAGTTAAAGGGTCAAAGTTTGTGATTGCTTTTGCTTATAAATTAGAGCAGATTCAAGGCTATCTCTGTGCATTCCTTTCTTACTTATTCCTCTTACTTACTTGTATTCTAAAACATATTTCCTTCCAAAGGGGGAGCAGGCAGGGAATTGGGTACACTCAAGATAGGTTAATGGACACAGTCTCACCCTGTACCATTATCTCTCGATGTCTATGCACTAGGCAACAAGTCAAGCATCTTTTAATATCTGACCCCACCAAATTCTTTCCAACCTCAGGGCTTTTGCACTTGTTCTTTCCTCTCCTTGAATGTAAGTGGAAGTTAATGCCCCCACTTTTAGCATTGTGAGTTTTTTCCTCATCCTTTTAGTCTCAGCTTAAATATTACCTCCTTGGAGAGGCCTTCACCGAGTTCAGTCATTCCTGCCTGGTAGAAATTATTCTTGACCTTCTTTGTCTTTTCATGCCACTTTTCCTAACCTGCAATTATTTCTATTAACTTGTGTATGAATATCAGCTTCACAGGAGGAGATACAGGTTGCTCTTGTTTGCCTCTGTATCCCAGTCACCTACCAACATACCTGGTAGAGAATAGAGGCTCCATACCTGTTAGTTGAATAAATGAATGAATGAATGAAAAATTGGCATGCCTAGGAACATAGCAGCTGAAATTATATTTCTTCTCCAGAAATGGCCACTGTTTCACACAGGCAGTGGTCACCTCTGGGGAGTGAATCTATTTCTACATTGCATTCATGTAAGGCATGTTTGGAGAAGGAATACAGAAGGCAATGGTGTAAGTCCTTGAAGGTCTGAGGTGACATCTGGACAAGAATGGCTGGACTGGACTGGGTGAGAAAATGTGGTTTGATGCAGCAAAAATTTTTTCTACATACAAAGCAGAATAGTCACTTTAAAATCCCTGGGTCTCCTACTTCTTTAAAGCTAAGCAGGTCCCTAGTAAATCAGGTGGCCTCAATATTTTTGTCCTATATCCCATATATTAGTAGTACCACTTACTCTTTTGAAGGACACACTATTAGTAATCCTTTGTTTAATCTTAGCATAATTTACTCTCCATTTCCTCCTAAATGTGGTGCAGAAAACTTTAAAAAATGATGAGAAATGGAGGGAGTTTTGTCTTGAGAATTTTGTCTAAAAACTTTCAATATACTTCAGATGAGGGAAGCCGCCTTGAAGTTATGCACATTCAAGATTGGGAAACCAGAATAAGGCAGGGAATGTTTCTGGGTAACTTGAGGTTGGTGTTGGGACATCCCACATAGACTTTTTTTTTTTTTTTTTCCTGCAAGTGATGACTTATATAAGGAAACATATGGGCCCTTTGAGGATGCTGTTCCTGCCTGAGTTCAGGGAGGTTCCAGGGTAGGATTTGGTAGCAGAGGGCATGGAGCCATCTCAGTGTGTTCAGCTCTAGGTTGCTTGACTGGCTGGCGTTACCTTTTGCCTCCTGCTGATGTCACACACACATATCTTCCCTGGTGCCCCTAGCTGGCAGGAGAGCTACGGGCAGCTGCTTCCAGGTGTGACCACTGTTGAGCCAAGCTCCTGTCATAGCCCTTATTGCCATGTAGAAGCAGCTTTTACTGAAGTTAAGCCCAAGGTAACACAGATTGGTCTCTGTATTACTTCTCCAGGGTTGCCAGCTCATTTTAACCCAGACTGGTCAAAAATTCATATCCCATCATTTCAGCTTGCAAAACCATTCAACACTAGGTCAGTGTGAATTCAATAGAATTTCATATCACTTACAATAAAGACTCTGGGTTTTGTGAAAGTGCATACAGGAAAAAAAAAAAAAGATGAAGAGATGAAGCCGCAGATCCCTGGGCCAGTTGTCAAAGGGAAAAAGCCTTTATGCCAGCGACAGGAGCTAAGCCCATCCTTTTTGGTTCTTTTAAAGTGAAGGTGGGTTTGAGCAGAGAAAATCCTATTGTGTTGAATGATTCTGTCGGGAGAGAGGTAGAGACTTTGGAATATAAATGAGTGCTAGCGAGTTGGAGAATTAAAACTCTCCCTCATCCGTGTATTATGGGCTTCATGTGTGATAAGCATGCGTGTTTACAGATTAACCCCAGCCTGCCAGGGCCTGTTTAATGGTATTATTATTAATAGCATCTTTGATCCCAGTGTGTGTTTACCATACTTGTCTGGGAGGCATCTGTGCTGAGTGATGGTGGGGCCTGGCTTGAGCACATGTAGTTGGGAGGGAAGTAGGTGACTTTTAGTCCACAGAAATTTAGGATACCTTATCATAGGAGTGGAGTGGGAGATGGGGTAGGGAAACTGGGGATGTGAAGAAGGAGAAAGTCTACAGAGGAATTGGCAATTCTTAAGATTACTCTAGGTCCAGGTTCAGTGCTTGGTTTAGAAAAAGCAACTAATTTTGGAAATTGGGTATGAAGGGAAGTAAATGTGGGGAGAGGAAAGAGGGTAGTAGACACAAGAAGAAATATTTGAGAGAGTGGGAGAGAGACAGTGTTTGAGAAACAAAGGGAAGAAAGAAAGGTTTGATAGGAGGAACACTGGTAGAAGGGAAGGTCATGTGGTGAAAGGAGGGTAGCTATGAACTCTTCTGTCCATGGTCTCCCCCAGGCCCTGTCCCTGCCTATGTTTTCAGTGACTTATGCAGAAAAAAAGGAGGACAGGAATGGGAAAAGTCTGTAAGACCCTGAGAAGCATTCTTCTTTCTTTATCTTCTCCTCTTCTTTATCTTCCTTTCTCTTTTTGTATCCTTTCTTCCTTCCTTTACTTGCAAGTTCAAACATTTTGGTGAAGTTTAGCCTGAGTGCTGGAACTACCTGTTCATCTTTGGGCAAGTCTTTTAATGCCCCTCGTTCTGAGATTCTCCATCTGCATGGTAGAAATGAATTGCTTGTGCATGACAGACTTTGTTCTTCAGCATGTGCACATCAGTCAGAGGTAACTGAAGGTACACATTATTTATGTTGTTAATGTGTGTGTGTGTGTGTGTGAATAATATTTGAAAAATGGAGCTACAAGAAGTGAAATGTATCTTAAAATGTGCAATACAATAGCAAACGTCCCATGACAGTTTTTCTTCTTTCCTGGTCACTTTGTGAGGATTACTGAATTAATATGTTGGAAGTAGTGTTCTGGGCATGCAGGGAAAGAGGTCTAAACCCCCCTGCATCATGCAGGGCTCAGGGAGGATTTTAGTTTTCCTGAGAAAAGATGCCAATTGCAGCTATTCTGAGTAACGAACAAAACATTACATCTTATGACTCAACATTGCTTTACGTCTGAAATAACAAATCCCGATATACCATTCTTTGAAGAATCATCTATTCTTGTGGCTTTTTCCCATGGAAGGCCTTGACATCTGGTTACAAGGATGGAAAAGAAGGTGAATTTAATTGACCATCTGACCAACCAACCAACCAACCATCAACCGAAATAAAGGAATATGGAGATTTTGAGTGCACTTTGAAGTACATCTAGTGTTAGGTCAATTGTGAAGTGTTCCAGTAACACATTTTCACTCCTTTCATGGATGGGACATAGGCGTATGATCAACCCAGGCACTACAGAAGTTCCAGGTGGTGGAGAAGTTGACAAGATTTCCCCATGCACTTAGGCAAGGGCAGGGTGTCCCTTTGCTCACTGGAGCAGATGGCTTTGTACAAGCTCTTTAGGATAGCCCATGTCCTGGTTTCAGCTCAGATCACTGGACTGGAAACATGCGTGTCCATAGAGACACTCACCTTGGACAGTAGTCATCTGTCTTTTTTGCCTTTTACATCTCTCTCCTTTTCTGATGTTTTGCCCTTGAATGAAGCTTCTGAGTGGCCTGGTTGTTGAAGCAGATGGACTGGTCATTGCCTGGACTCTCCAAACAGTACGCCCTCTGCTTTAAAACAATTTTTTAAATAACCGGCTTTAGCTGTAAAATGACTGTCAACTTGTAACTTTACTGTTTACATCACAATGTGCAATAAAGATGGCAGAGGCTGTGAGAATATCTGCCTGGCAATTGTACTTTTGTGTGTCAAGCCAAGAAGTGCTAAAAGCTTTCAGAAATTTCAACATTTCTGACTGTGGGAACCATTTTTACAAGAATCTTTTTACAAGGGAGAAGACTTTATTTCAGAGAGAAGTCAGGGATAAGGAAGCAATGCTCATTTTGAGCATGAATATGCCTCATGTACATGAAAAAGCAGTTGAAATTCTTGCTTCTTTTCCTCCCTTCCTCCTTCCTACCTGCAGTCCCTGACTGCAAATCCCCTTGTAATTATCCCCATCACTATAGTCTGGAAGGCTCACCTTCCACAACAGGGGATATTAGAAGGGCTAAATGTCTCCCACCGCACAGGGAGAAATATTCCTTTGTTTGAAGAGGAAGTTTTCTCATCCAAAGATTATGTCCCCCTGTGACTGTGCCATGATCGGAAGAGACAGAGATTTTCACGTCCCCTGTGACTGACTGTTGTGGAAAACACGGTAATATCAGGGTTTAAGGTGGGGAGGTGGGAGTTTCAGAAGATTTTGAGGGGGTCTCTTTGCCATTGAAAGGTAATATAACCATTTTCCGGGATTAGTGAAAATAGTGGGAGGAAGAAACGCTGCCTAGGGGGTGCTGCTGTGTTAGGTGCCATCCCTCTTGTGTTTGGAAATCCTTCTCTGCCTTTTTTGGACGTGTGTTCTATGAAAGCCAGTCCCTGGGGGAGAAAAATGGTTCTGGTACCATTGTTCATTCCAAATCGGTGTCCAGTTTTGACATTCAGCTGATAAAGTGATGTTTTTCAGGCCTATCCATTAGGGACATCAGAGTTAAGATAGAAAACACCTATTGGTTCTGCTTGGTTATGTATTTGTGCTTATATAACCTGAAAGAAGTTCTTTTAACTTGAAGTTTTTAAAAATACAACAAAATGATTAGTGGAAAATGGCTAAATATACACTTTGATGCAGATTAAAAACGGTTTACATGTAAGTAATTTAATAGTAAATAAATCATTGGTAAATTACAAATACATTATTACCACAGCGTAGTTTTGTTGTCAGCTACTAAACTTGCCTCACTGGGGTTTCGATAAAGTGTTAGCCAAGCGTGATCTGGGGCTGGATCCAACCTGTAGGCAGTCCAGGGCCCATGGGTTTGCCTTGGGTCCTCTGAGCATCTTCGGTCTATGTACACCCTCCTGTACGCCAGGGCAGACAGATCTCATTGACTTTGACTCACATTGAACCAAGTGTTATTTTGGGATGGATCCATTTCTTAGGCAGTACAGGATCCAGGGATTTGCTCCTAAGTCCATAATAGTCTTGAGTCAGACGTAGGGGTGATGGATTCATAGCAAGAGTGTCCCTTCTACTTGTCCCTAGCCATGGCAGACAGAGCTAATTGATTATGGCCTACTTAGCCTTGAGTCCAGATGTAGCCTCACCATTCCCAGGCAGCCTCAAGAGTTGAGCTGGGAGATGCAGCCCATTGGTTATCCATAACGCACCATGCCCTGATGTTTGAATTGATGTCCTCATCTCAGGGCTTCTTAGAAATCCTATTTTCAATGGCTTGAAGTTCAGTCCTTAAAGTAAAGACCCTTACTGGCCCACACAGGGTTGGTGTAGTTTCTATTCCTTATTGCTATTCAACAAATCCATGTGATATAAACATGGACATCACATGGTAGAGAAGAGAGAATGGTGTTGTCTTATCTGAGCTTGGATCCTGGTTGTTCCACCTACTAGTGGTGTGATGTTAGGCAATTATCTCTTTGAGCATTGGGCATTTATCCCAATGCTCAAAGATATAATTGTGTAAGATTTGCCTCGCACGGTCATCGTAAGAGTAAGAGGTGATATAAATAACCTCACATATTTCCTGATATGCTTTAAGCACAAATTAATGGTGGCCATTATTAGTACTACCACAGGAAAAGGAGACTAGTGCAGTGTGTTGTGGACATTCACGAAATGCTACTCTCTCTTTATCCAGTTTATTTCCTTTGTAGGAGTTATCACAGACTATATTTATTTGTGTATGTGTGTTTGTTTATTTCTCAGGTCATTTCCACTAGCAAGTTAACTCCATGAGGAGCTTATTGATTTCTTGGTGCTGTATTTCCACAACATAGCTCAATGCTTGATGCATAGTCATCACTCAGTAGATATTTGCTAAAACACCAAATGTGCTTTCTTTATTTTTCTTAATAAAATAGTAATCTGCAAGAATGCATAATGCAGCTCTCCTCTATGATCCCCCCCACCCCACCCCACAAAGGCTTGCAGGAGGTTGTGTGAAAGTGCTATCTTCTTGGTACTGTAGGGAGTGGAGGGGTTAATAGGCTTCTGGGGTTTTATATCAGGGATGGGAGCCTCTGCAGGGCTGGAGGCTGCCTGGAAACCTTTCTCTTACTTCCAATAGCTGTGGTGTGGGTCTCACTGCAACAGTCCTGACTGCAAAGGAGCTGTCTGCCCCAGGGCTGGACTTGGCAGGGCTTTCCTGTTGAAATATTTCAGGCAGACACTGTGAGGCTGTGCTGTCAATAAGTAGCCACATGTGGCTGTGGAGCCCTTGAAATGGGATAGTCCGAACTGAGATGGGCTGAAAGCGTGAAATACACAAGGGATTTTGAAGACTTTGGAGGAAAAAAAAGTAAAATATTTCATTAATAATTTTTAATATCGATTACATGTTGAAATGATGATATTTTGGATATATTAGGTTAAATAATATCTATGATTAAAACCAGGTTTATTTTTTTCACTTTACGCTGTAAAATGTGGCCACTAGAAAATTTAAAGTGACATATGTGGCTCACATTTGTGCTGACCTTATATTTCTCTCTGCCAGCCCTAGAATGGGACACACTTTCAGGGCAAAATAGAGGAAAGAGCTGTGGGCCAAGTGTCCAGTGCTAGTCTCAGTCCTGCTTCTGCAAGAATTTGACATGTGATCTTGAACAAGCCACCTAAACATTCTGCACCTTAGGTCTTTCTGGAAAAGTCTATTCAGAGGCTTTGATACCTAAGAAAGAAACAATAGTGTTAAACTACTCTGCAATTACAAGATGCTATTGTCATTTCCATTACTAAAGCCACTTCGGAACATGTCTGGGATGCAGGCCGCCACACCTTCCTGATTCTGGGAAGAATGTACGGAGGCCTTGTTCCATCTATACCAGGCAGACTCTTTGAGGGAAGAACCCAAGGCAGGACACTGTACCTTGTGGAGCTGACTGAATGATAACTGAGACTTTCCAATCATGTGGAAATTTCCTACAAAACCCCAACTTTTATGAAACAGATTGATTAACTGTAAAAGTCTCATCCTTAACACCTCTTCTCCCCTTATGAAGTCAATGTTATTTTTAACTACTGGAGACTCATTCAGAAAAAACCCACGTCAGTACTTGGACATAGTGGCTGCACAGTAAAATGTAGCAAAATGACCTATTGACCTGGGAAATGAGGACCTTTCCATGTATTAGAATCTCTTGAAAAACTTCCTCTGCCACAATCCCTGCTGGGAAGGAATCAGAACTCTGATGATCTTGTTTATCTAATTTAGACTGTGTCTATTTAATTTAGCGTGTGTCTTTCTAATTTATATTATGAGCCCTCTCAACTGAAATTGAGACTCTCTTAATGTTCTGTATGGTGTCTAGTGTGTTTTCTAGGCTCAGATAATATGAACAATAAGAAACATTTTAGGTTCTTGATGTGTTTTTTTTTCGTTAATGTCAAGTTCTTTGGAGGAAAATCTCCTTCAGAAGTTTGGGATGTTTAAATTGTGTCTGTATGTCTCTCAAACATATGAGAAAAAAGTGGAACATTCCAGGACCTAGTATTTATAAATATTTGAATATAATTTATAAGTAGAAGGAGGAATCTTCTTATTTTAAAAATCCAGCTATTTGACATTATGTAGACATAGTCCTGTGCTCTGATATTTCTTTCACCTACCTATATAATTACAAAGTAGTATACATTGAGTGTATCTGTCTTCTGGTAGATAAACTCAGGTCCTTACTGTCTGTTGCTTGCATTTCCATTCCCTGTAGGTGCACAGAAGAAGCTGCAGGTTGCGTTTCGATGTATCATTTAATTCCCCCTTTTCCTTCCTCCAGTGTGGAGTGAGAGCAGGAATGGGCTCTGGAATCTACCTGTACTAGAATCTGCTCTCTCAACTTGGTGGCCTTGGGCAAATTATTTATCTATTTGAGCCTTAGTTTCCGTAAGTCGCTTTAGGGTAAATTATATTGAACTAGCTTAGTTGTTTGAGGATTAAATTTGAGCACCTCTATATAATGTCTGGAACTCAGTGATAGGCTTTCTCATAAAAAGCTAGGTTAAAAGGACACATTTGACTTTTTAAAAATTCATAGATATGCTAGACTGCATCTACTCAGTACTTCTTCCCCACCCAAAGGATACCTATTTTGCAATGAATTGTTAATATCTCTGCAAAATATTAATCACATGTTTATAATTTTCCATGCCTACTTTGCAAATGGAGAAATGGAGTTACTTGAAGATAGAGCCCAATTGCTCTCAGTTTAAGCTGTCACGTTCTTTTGTCAGAGTAACTCAAGTATGAAAATGCTGACCTCTCCTTTACAGTGAAGAACCCACTCAACACCATCTACTTTACTTTAATATCCTCCAGTAGAATGGGAAGTCCCAATGCACGGGTCAACCCCTGAACAATTAATGAGCACCAGTGGATGCCAGGCATTGGGAAGGTTTCAAAGAAAACCAAGAGGGTCCCTGTCCTCAAAAAACTTGACATCTGACGGGTGAGTCAGAGCACATAAATGCACATGAAAACAGTAACAAGGCAAAGCAAGTCAACATATTTGTTGAACCCCCACTATATGTGAAGGCATATATTAATGTCTTGTGCCTGGTACAGCAATAAGGGATATAGGCTTCCGGCAAGGGAGGGTTTGCTGAGTGATGGAGGAGTCAGGGAAGGTTTCTGGGGGCCAATATAAGGCTGTGGTTCTGAACCTTACTGAGCATCAGGTTACCTGAGCCCTGCCTCCTGAGATTAGCAATCAGCAGGTCTGGGGCAGGGCCTGGGATTCTGTGTTTCATCAGCTTTCAGGTGGTGCTATGCTGCTGGTCCTCGGACTACACGAGTTGTGAGGCTAAGGGATGAGTTGTGTCTAGCTCTGGGAGAACTGTGGGGATACCGCCATTGTGCATTTCTGGCCTTTTCCTTCCTCAGGGCCTTCACTGGGGTGCGCCTTTGTTGCGCTTGGCCAGTGCCATGAGGTTTCACCCAGTGACGGAGCAATGGGCTGCATCTGCTCTTTATTCAGAAAGAGGAAATTCCTACTTCGCTGCCATGGCCTTGTTGCTCTGGCTTCTCTTTCTCAAAATATTTGTATTTGAACATGAACTGTGCCTCTCCACTCTCATCTCTCCCCATCCCACCTCCACTCAACCTCAACTCTTATTTTGGCAGCAATGAAATTGCTGCGCTTCCCATTTGAAATAACTTTAAAGAGGAATAATCCCACAAATTACAATTACTGGTATTTATCCAAGTAAAACCCAGTATCCTGTTGCTTTGTTGACAGCAGGGCCCAGCCAACTGTTGGGTTAGCGGGGGCCGAGGAAGTTAAAAGGAGGGCCTGGTTGAGTTGCCTCACCATGGGAGGAGAGAGGCATGTACAATCAGATATTTAACACTCCTCAGCAATTATGGGAGTTTTTATTCTCTCCCTGGCAAAGAACCTAGCCCTTTACTGCAGTGTTTCAAGTTTGCCTGCAAGGCTGTCTGATAGAAGTGCTTTTATCCCCTGAAGATACAGTATAAAATACAAATCATCATTGGTTTTATCTCAGCTGGAGCTGCTGCTTCTCCAAATACGTTTACTCTGTTCAACTGCCCATCAGACCCATTTTCATCCTTCACCCCGCTCCTTGACGATGGCTGGGTTTAAGGCCTTTCTTCTGTTCTTTGTTCCTTTAGCTCAGCGAAGTAAACAGCAGGATTGATCTTACACTGCATTTTGGTATTGTTCCAAGTACTCATCAATAGACACGGCTGGGAATGCACTGACTGGAAAGGAAGGGCAGATGGAAATGCACTTCTTGTTCTTTGTGCCTTTTAGTGTGCAGCGGAATGTCCCTAATCTGAGGGCTGCTACATTGGCTGCCGATCGACATGCAAATTCATCATCAAATGATAAGTCCCATATTAGTTCTAAGGGAAGTCTTTAAAGATACCAGGGAGGGAGGGGGAGAGAGAGAGAGAGCGCGCGCGCACAAAAGGAAGACAGAGAGAGAAAGGGAGAGAGAGAGAGGGAGAAAGGAAGAGAGAGAGAGAGAAAAGAAGAAAGAGAGAGAGAGATTGAGAGAAAGGGGGCTCTTCTTCATTGCCTCTTACATCCAGGTCATTACAGTGTCTTGGGAAAGAAGAAGGGGGATAAATAGCTGTTATGTTGTTGTGTTTCTCTTTGCATTGCATCTGTTCACAGGTGTATGAAGAAGTAAAATGCTCTGCTTGGAAAGTGTTTATTTTAAAAGCAAGGCAATTTAAGTTAGAGATGACTTAAAATCAGAGATGGTGACCTAAATGAGAAAAAGTATTGCAAAGAATGGGCTTTTCAAAGTATTGCAAAGGATGGTTGTTTTCTTTTTGCTTTGTGATTTTTCTCCTCAGTTATTTGGAAAGCAAATATTAACTGGGCTATTTTCTGTATTATTTTTTAATTAAAAGAAACCAACAGTATTTTGACTTGTAACTTTTTTTTTTTAAATGTGTGACTAAGTTAAATTGGAGGCTTAAAGATGCTGCTTTTATGGATAACACAGTTGGTTATATTGGAAGATGATAAAAGTGAATTGGCTAAATGGACCTTTGGAATTGTTTTGTTGAAGGCCCACCAGTTATTATAATGCCTTTAGGTGTTTTTGAGAGGTAACAGGCTGGAGGAAGAGTTGATAGAATTATCTTGTCCTGAATACTCCTTAACAGCAGGACACATTCCACTGCCTATCAGATGATGGGTGTGGAGATAGCCTGAGCTTACATTGATTATGAGGGAAACATCTCTGCCTTGCAAGAGGTCTGAAATGTTATGGGGCAATTAGGCAATCTTATACCCTCCCTACCTCAGCTTTAAGAAAGTATAGTTTCTGTTTCATTTCCATTAATAGTCATATCATGACAGTTACTTCTGTGAAGTTTTTCCTCAACACCCACCTTTCCCTACAGTATCCTACCTAATCCCACATTCCCTGTGACACTGGTCATCCCCTCCTTCATTCTGGAAATATACTTAGTACATGTTTTATCATACACATGTAATCTATTTTTGGTTATCTAGGTTTTCACTGAACAGTTTGTAGTTTGTGTTTTTTAATATACTTATAAAAAATATTATAGTTACCAAGACTGTGTAGACTTCTCTTGTTTAGAACTATAAGGTGGTAAGGTATTCACTGTAACATAGCCATTACCTGCCCCTGCCAAATCTTTCCAATTAAATGTGCAAGTACATCACTGGCAGTCACTTGTATAAAATTTAATAGTGCAGTGTTAGTGAATAGTTACATGTTTAAATAACATATGGGTAACAATGAGGTTACCCAATAACTAAGACATTGAAATGGAAAAAAAAAAAAACTCTACACATTTTTTTAAAATTTATTTTTTTTATTTTTTTAATTACTTTTTTTTTTTTTTGGAGACAGAGTCTCGCTCTGTCACCCAGGCTGGAGTGCAGTGGCGTGATCTCGGCTCACTGCAAACTCCGCCTCCCGGGTTCACGCCATTCTCCTGCCTCAGCCTCCCGAGTAGCTGGAACTACAGGCGCCCGCCACCACGCCTGGCTAATTTTTTGTATTTTTAGTAGAGACGGGGTTTCACCATGTTAGCCAAGATGGTCTCCATCTCCTGACCTCGCCTAACAATATTTTATATGTTACAAAAACTCTGAAAAATGTGTAAAAGGGGTAGAATATAAAACCAAAGCCAAACAAATTAAATTATACATATACAAATGTAAGTGGTTTAAGGTAAAATAAAAGATGAATTAATTTATTTTGCATTCTCAGTGAATTGATGAAGCTGACTGATAAAAAAAGGCAAGACCATTAAATAGATCCTCTTATAACAACCTTGATAAGGCAGTGCCAGTTTAGTGCCATTGGCAATGGGCAAACAAAACCGTCTGGATTGATCTGTGGTGGACAAGGAAAATATTTCTTTGACACTGTTGGAGCAGATGGTATCTTTGATTCATATTTTGGAGATTAAACAATATCAAATGAGGCAGGGGATTAAGAAACTGGCATTTGAGACCCTTAGCAATGGTGACATACTGAGTGGCATGGCAGATACCCTCTGCCATGAGGAGGCGCTAGCTAAAAAGCAAGATCACACTGGCACATTCGGATCGACTGTTGGCTAACCTCCTTTAGAGACGTGCAAGGTTTATTCTGCAAATAAGTTTGCTTATGTAAATGAGTTCACATTCAGTTTAAACATCAGTTTACATTAAAACCATTTTAAACTATATTTCAACTAGTTATTTTTAAATTCACATTTTGAGCTTGATGTGACCTTCCTCCCCTGATTTTCTCAAGTATTGAAGGTCTCTGGGAAGTAACTGTTTATGTGTTTGCCTGTGAGCATCTGAAGGAAAAAGATCCTTTTTTTATTTAACTCTGTTTTCCTAGTCCATAGCCCAGAGTAAGTGCTCATAAATGTTTATTAAATGAATGTTTGAATGAATAAATAAATAGATGAATTAAGATGTCTTAGCTTAGATGACCTTGGTCAAAGGTATTTATTACAGAACTAGAAAAGAGCTCAAGAATCCAGCCCTCTGCCTCTAACTTGTCCTGAAAATTTCAGGCATCTGTATTGTCCTCCAAACACTGGGACAGTGGGCTTGTTTTGGGATTCCTGATTCACCCTTAGTCTACTTTCCCTGGGAACTGCCTGTGCTCCTAATCTTTTGTTAAAAGGAACTGAGAATTGGTATATTGAGAGGCCAAGTTCATTGACAGATGGACAAAACCCAATGGCATTCCTGTAGGAGTCACCTAGTTAGGTAAATAGCGAACAGTAGAATGAAGGCCCGGGTGTATCTGCTAATGAGAGTCCCGGAACCACCCTGAATCTAGAAGCACTCACTGAGCCCAGTTCCTACTGGGTCTACCACCTACAGCAACTCCATTTTCTGCCCTCAGATTTCAGGAGATATCATTTTCAAATGTCTGCTCCCTTGCCACCAAAGCCTACAACTTTAGTTGAGTTAATTTAAATGTTTCTTGCAATACAATTGTATTTCCATTTCTAAAGAAAACTCTGGGCCGTCTCAAAAACCTAATCTGAAAATCCTGCTTTGTAAGGGGATTCCCCCATGGAAATGCTGTGTTCACGTGAAAGAAATCTGTGTTCTCCTGAGTTGCTCTCTTCTACTTTCCTCTTTGTCTAAGGAGAAATGGTTTTTGTGAAACTACAGCCTAGAAAAGAACTTTTCTTCTGTAGTAGGAAACAAGATGTGAGCAGAGTATCAGCTAAGAAACTCAAGAAGCATTAAATTTTAGAGTTGAAAAGCAATAGACAGGTTTCCACTTACTAGGGTCTCTAAGGACTCATATTCTGGCTCCTGGAATGTCAGCTCCTCTCATTCAGTGTCACTCACTGGCTTGGTTCCTCTGGTGAGAAGGGTCTGTTGTTAGTGGCCATGTAGCATGAGCAATGTCAAGTCATGTGGAAACTGTGAATACGTGGCAGTGGCCAAGGGAGGATATGGGTAGGTTGTTAACTCAAAGTCCAGACGGGCAACTCTTTCTTCCACT
Source organism: Macaca mulatta (assembly GCF_049350105.2). NCBI lineage: Eukaryota > Metazoa > Chordata > Mammalia > Primates > Cercopithecidae > Macaca > Macaca mulatta. The sequence goes on along the minus strand of NC_133418.1, from coordinate 58,828,992 downwards.
GATAGCACTGCTTCCACAAACCTGGCCGAGAGCATACTCATTTGGGCCAGTTAGTTTTGCCGGTTTTAAAGACGACCATATTATTATCCCTCCTGTATTGCTTAGGGTGCAGACTAAGCTGCTATATCAAAGAGACTCTTAAGCACAACGGATTAACCATGATAGAAGTTTATTTCTCTGTAACACAACAATTAGAGGCCCAGGACTTGATAGTGCACCACTGCCACCCTCAATATGTGTCTTCCATCTCTGGATTCAAAGTGCATGTTCCAGCTTATGCCATGTCCAGCCAGTGAGAGGTGGGGAGAGTGGAGCAGGAAAGGTCAGAAGAGTGCGTGTGCATGATCTACCCTGCCATAAGATGTATCATTTCCACTCACCTTTCATTAGGAGAACATAGTCACATGGCCACACTCAGATGCAAGAATGTCCAGGTGAATGCACGTTTAGCTGGACAGCCGTGGACCCAGCAAAAACTTCGGTTTTATTATTCAATAAAAACACGGAGATGGATATTGATGAATAATTAGCAGTGTCTGCCACATTCCTCAAACTCATGCCTTCTCCTCCACCTACACACCCCATATCCACTCAGCAGGAAAATGTGAACCCTTTCTTAGAAAGGCGCAGGGGAATTGAGCTGTAGATCTGGCCAGTCAGTAGAAAGCTATAGAAATCCTAGGAAAGAATTTGAAATGTGGTTGTGAAAAATTATTTGTGTGTCAATCTACGAGTCACAGACTGGGGTGAGCAGCCAGGGCTCTCACCAGCTGATATGTGAACATTGTCTAGGACTTCTCAGAGAAGCTATCACCCCACTTCTGCTTGAATCCCTATTCTAAAGTTTAGTCTGTGCTTCTAAGCATAAGAAGATTTACAGGCCGGGCGAGGTGGCTCACGCCTGTAATCCCAGCACTTTGGGAGGTGGAGGTGGGTGGGTCACTTGAGATGAGGAGTTCGAGACCAACCTGGCCAACATGGCGAAATCCCGTCTCTACTAAAAATACAAATATTACCCTGGCGTGATGGCAGGTGCTGCCTGTAATCCCAGCTACTCCAGAGGCTGAGGCAGGATAATTTCTTGAAATCTAGAGGCGGAGGTTGCAGTGAGCCATGGTGCCATTGCACTCCAGCCTGGGTGACAGAGTTAGACTCTATCTCAAAATAAAATAAAATAAAACAAAATAAAATAAAATAAAATTTACAATTTTAAAAGGACCTATGAGTTTCTCATAGTGTGATTTCTTTTTTTTTGAGAGAAGTGACATTTTCTTTTTTTTTTTTTTAATTATACTTCATGTTCTAGGGTACATGTGCACAACCTGCAGGTTTGTTACATGTGCATACACGTGCCATGTTGGTGTGCTGCACCCATTAACTCATCATTTACATTAGGTATATCTCCTATCCCTCCCCCCTCCCCCTACCCCACAATAGGCCCCGGTGTTGTTAGTGGCCATGTAGCATGAGCAATGTGATGTTCCCCTTCCTGTGTCCAAGTGATCTTATTTTTCAATTCCCACCTATGAGTGAGAACATGTGGTGTTTGGTTTGCTGTTCTTGTGATAGTTTTTTTCAGAATAATGGTTTCCAGCTGCATCCATGTCCCTACAAAGGACACGAACTCATCTTTTTTATGGCTGCATAGTATTCCATGGTGTATATGTGCCACATTTTCTTAATCCAGTCTGTCACTGATGGACATTTGGGTTGATTCCAAGTCTTTGCTATTGTGAATAGTACTACAATAAACATACATGTGCATGTGACTTTATAGCATCATGATTTATAGTCCTTTGGGAATATACCCATAATGGGATGGCTGGGTCAAATGGTATTTCTAGTTCTAGATCCTTGAGGAATCGCCACACAGTTTTCCACAATGGTTGAACTAGTTTACAGTCCCACCAACAGTGTAAAAGTGTTCCTATTTCTCCACATCCTCTCCAGCACCTGTTGTTTCCTGACTTTTTAATGATTGCCATTCTAACTGGTGTGAGATGGTATCTCATTGTGGTTTTGGATTTGCATTTCTCTGATGGTGAGTGATGATGAGCATTTTTCATGTGTCTGTTGGCTGCATAAATGTCTTCTTTTGAGAAGTGTCTGTTCATATCCTTTGCCCACTTTTTGATGGGGTTGTTGTTTTTTTCTTGCAAATTTGTTTGAGTTCTTTGTAGGTTCTGGCTATTAGCCCTTTGTCAGATGAGTAGATTGCAAAAATTTTCTCCCATTCTGTAGGTTGCCTGTTCACTCTGATGGTAGTTTCTTTTGCTGTGCAGAAGCTCTTTAGTTTAATTAGATCCCATTTGTCAATTTTGGCTTTTGTTGCCATTGCTTTTGGCAGCGAAGTCCTTGCCCATGCCTATGTCCTGAATGGTATTGCCTAGGCTTTCTTCTGGGGTTTTTATGGTTTTGGGTCTAACATTTAAGTCTCTAATCCATCTTGAATTAATATTTGTATAAGGAGTAAGGAAAGGATCCAGTTTAAGCTTTCTACTTATGGCTAGCCTGTTTTGCCAGCACCATTTATTAAATAGGGAATCCTTTCCCCATTTCTTGTTTTTTATCAGGTTTGTCAAAGATCAGGTGGTTGTAGATGTGTGGTATTATTTTTGAGGGCTCTGTTCTGTTCCATTGGTCTATATCTCTGTTTTGGTACCAGTACCATGCTGTTTTGGTTACTGTAGCCTTGTAGTATAGTTTGAAGTCAGGTAGCGTGAGGCCTCCAGCTTTGTTCTTTTGACTTAGGATTGTCATGGCAATGCGGACTCTTTTTTGTTTCCATATGAACTTAATAGCAGTTTTCTCCAATTCTGTGAAGAAAGTCATTGGTAGCTTATATTGGGGATGGCATTGAATCTATAAATTACCTTGGGCAGTATGGCCATTTTCACGATATTGATTCTTCCTATCCATGAGTATGGTATGTTCTTTCATTTGTTTATGTCCTCTTTTATTTCATTGAGCAGTGGTTTGTAGTTCTCCTTGAAGAGGTCCTTCACATCCCTTGTAAGTTGGATTCCTAGGTATTTTATTTTCTTTGAAGCAATTGTGAATGGAAGTTCATTCATGGTTTGGCTCTCTGTTTGTCTGTTATTGGTGTATAAGTATGCTTCTGATTTTTGCACATTGATTTTGTATCCTGAGACTTTGCTGAAGTTGCTTATCAGCTTAAGGAGATTTTGGGCTAAGAACATGGGGTTTTCTAAATATACAATCATGTCATCTGCAAACAGGGACAATTTGACTTCTTCTTTTCCTAATTGAATACCCTTTATTTCTTTCTCTTGCCTGATTGCCCTGGCCAGAACTTCCAACACTGTGTTGAATAGGAGTGGTGAGAGAGGGCATCCCTGTCTTGTGCCAGTTTTCAAAGGGAATACTTCCAGTTTTTGCCCATTCAGTATGATACTGACTGTGGCTTTGTCATAAATAGCTCTTATTATTTTGAGGTACGTTCCATCAATACCGAATTTATTGAGAGTTTTTAGCATGAAGGTCTGCTGAATTTTGTCAAAGGCCCTTTCAGCATCTATTGAGATATTCATGTGGTTTTTGTCTTTGGTTCTGTTTATATGCTGGATTACATTTATTGATTTGTGTATGTTGAAACAGCCTTGCATCCCAGGGATGAAGCCCACTTGATCATGGTGGGTAAGCTTTTTGATGTGCTGCTGGATTGGGTTTGCCAGTATTTTATTGAGGACTTTTGCATCAATGTTCATGAGGGATATTGGTATAAAATTCTCTTTTTTTTGTTGTGTCTCTGCCAGGCTTTGGTATCAGGATGATGTTGGCCTCATAAAATGAGGCAGGGAGGATTCCCTCTTTTTCTATTGATTGGAGTATTTTCAGAAGGAATGGTATCAGTTCCTCCTTGTACCTCTGGTAGTATTCGGCTGTGAATCCGTCTGGTCCTGGACTTTTTTTTTTTTTTGGTTGGTAGGCTATTAATTATTGCCTCAGTTTCAGAGCCTGCTATTGTTCTATTCAGGGGTTCAACTTCTTCCTGGTTTAGCCTTGGGAGAGTGTATGTGTCCAGGAATTTATCCATTTCTTCTAGGTTTTGCAGTTTATTTGCATAGAGGTGTTCATAGTATTCTCTGATGGTAGTTTGTATTTCTGTGGGGTCGGTGGTGATATCCCCTTTATCAATTTTTATTGCATCTATTTGATTCTTTTCTCTTTTCTTCTTTATTAGTCTTGCTAGTGGTCGGTCAATTTTGTTGATCTTTTCAAAAAACCAGCTCCTGGATTCATTGATTTTTTGGAGGGTTTTTCATGTCTCTATCTCCTTCAGTTCTGCTCTGATCTTAGTTATTTCTTGCCTTCTGCTAGCTTTTGAATGTGTTTGCTCTTACTTCTCTAGTTCTTTTAATTGTGATGTTAGGGTGTCAATTTTCGATCTTTCCTGCTTTCTCTTGTGGGCATTTAGTGCTACAAATTTCCCTCTAAACACTGCTTTAAATATGTCCCAGAGATTCTGGTATGTTGTATCTTTGTTCTCATTGGTTTCAAAGAACATCTTTATTTCTGCCTTCATTTCGTTATGTACTCAGTAGTCATTCAGGAGCAGGTTGTTCAGATTCCATGTAGTTGAGCAGTTTTGATTGAATTTCTTAGTCCTGAGTTCTAGTTTGATTGCATTGTGGTCTGAGAGACGGTTTGTTATAATTTCTGTTCTTTTACATTTGCTGAGGAGTGCTTTACCTCCAACTATGTGGTCAATTTTGGAATAAGTGCGATGTGGTGCTGAGAAGAATGTATATTCTGTTGATTTGGGGTGGAGAGTTCTGTAGATGTCTATTAGGTCTGTTTGGTGCAGAGTTGAGTTCAATTCCTGGATATCCTTGTTAACTTTCTGTCTCGTTGATCTGTCTAATGTTGACCGTGGGGTGTTAAAGTCTCCCATTATTATTGTTTGGGAGTCTAAGTCTCTTTGTAAGTCTCTAAGGACTTGCTTTATGAATCTGGGTGCTCCTGTATTGGGCGCATATATTTTTAGGATAGTTAGTTCTTCCTGATGAATTGATCCCTTTACCATTATATAATGGCCTTCTTTGTCTCTTTTGATCTTTGTTGGTTAAAAGTCTGTTTTATCAGAGACTAGCATTGCAACCTCTGCCTTTTTTTGTTTTCCATTTTCTTGGTGGATCTTCCTCCATCCCTCTATTTTGAGCCTATGTGTGTCTCTGCATGTGAGTTGCGTCTCCTGAATACAGCAAACTGATGGGTCTTGACTCTTTATCCAGTTTGCCAGTCTGTGTCTTTTAATTGGAATATTTAGCCCATTTACATTTAAGGTTAATATTGTTATATGTGAACTTGATCCTGTCTTCATGATGTTAGCTGGTTATTTTGCTCATTAGTTGACACAGTTTCTTCCTAGCATTGATGGTCTTTACATTTTGTCTTTTTTTTTTTTTTTTGCAATGGCTGGTACCAGTTGTTCCTTTCCATGTTTAGTGCTTCCTTCAGGATCTCTTGTAGGCAGGCCTGGTGGTGACAAAATCTCTCAGCATTTGTTTGTCTGTAAAGGATTTTATTTCTCCTTCACTTATGAAACTTAGTTTGGCTGGATATGAAATTCTGGGTTGAAAATTCTTTCCTTTAAGAATGTTGAATATTGGTCCCCACTCTCTTCAGGCTTGGAGAGTTTCTGCCGAGAGATCTGCTGTTAGTCTGATGGGCTTCCCTTTGTGGGTAATCCGACCTTTCTCTCTGGCTGCCCTTAACATTTTTTCCTTCATTTCAACTTTGGTGAATCTGACAATTATGTGTCTTATAGTTGCTCTTCTCGAGGAGTATCTTTGTGGCGTTCTCTGTATTTCGTGAATTTGAATGTTGGCCTGCCTTGCTAGATTGGGGAAGTTCTCCTGGATAATATCCTAAAGAGTGTTTTCCAACTTGGTTCCATTCTCCCTGTCACTTTCAGGTACACCAGCCAGATGTAGAATTGGTCTTTTCACATAATCCTGTATTTCTTGGAGACTTTGTTCATTTCTTTTTACTCTTTTTTCTCTAACCTTCTCTTCTCACTTCATTTCATTCATTTAATCTTCAATCACTGATACTCTTTATTCCAGTTGATCGAGTCGGTTACTGAAGCTTGTGCATTTGTCATGTAGTTCTTGTGTCATGGTTTTCATCTCTGTCAAGTCGTTTATGAACTTCTCTGCATTGGTTATTCTAGTTATCCATTCGTCAAATCTTTTCTCAACGTTTTTAGTCTCTTTGTGCTGGTTTCGTAGTTCCTCCTTTGGCTCTGAGAAGTTTGATCGACTGAAGCCTTCTTCTCTCAACTCGTCAAAGTCATTCTCCGTCCCGCTTTGTTCCGTTGCTGGTGAGGAGCTGTGTTCCTTTGGAGGGGGAGATGTGCTCTGATTTTTAGAATTTCCAGCTTTTCTGCACTGCTTTTTCCCCATCTTTGTGGTATTATCTACCTTTGGTCTTTGATGATGGTGACGTACTGATGGGGTTTTGGTGTGGATGTTCTTTCTGTTTTTTAGTTTTCCTTCTAACACTCAGGACCCTTAGCTGCAGGTCTGTTGGAGTTTGCTTGAGGTCCACTCCAGACCCTGTTTGCCTGGGTATCAGCAGTGGAGGCTGCAGAAGAGAGAATAGTGCTGAACAGCAAGTGTTGCTGTCTGATTGTTGCTCTGGAAGCTCCGTCTCAGAGGTGTACCCAGCCTTGTGAAGTGTGAGGTGTCAGTCTGCACCTAGTGGAGGATGTCTCCCAGTTAGGCTACTCGGGGGTCAGGGACCTACTTGAGCAGGCAGTCTGTCCGTTCTCAGATCTCAACCTCTGTGCTGGGAGAATCACTACTCTCTTCAAAGCTGTCAGACAAGGACATTTACATCTGCAGAGGTTTCTGCTGCTTTTTGTTTAGCTATGCCCTGTCCCCAGAGGTGGAGTCTACAGACACAGGCAGGCCTCCTTGAGCTGTGGTGGGCTCCACTCAGTTCGAGCTTCCTGGCAACTTTGTTTACCTACTCAAGCCTTGGTAATGGTGGGTGCCCCTCCCCCAGCCTCGCTGCTGCCTTGCAGTTAGATCTCAGACTGCTGTGCTAGCAATGAGGGAGGCTCCATGGTGTGGGACCCCCTGAGCCAGGAGCGGGATATAATCTTGTGGTGTGCCGTTTACTAAGACCCTTGGTAAAGTGCAGTATTATGGTGGGAGAGACCCGATTTTCCAGGTGTTGTGTGTCACGGTTTCCCTTGGCTAGAAAAGGGAATACCTTCCCCTTTGCGCTTCCTAGGTGAGGTGATGCCTCTCCCTGCTTCTGCTCTCGCTTGTTGGGCTGCACACACTCTCCTGCACCCACTCTCTGACACGCCCCAGTGAGATGAACCTGGTACCTCAGTTGGAAATGCAGAAATCACCCGTCTTCTGTGTCGCTCACACTGGGAGCTGGAGGCTGGAGCTGTTCCTATTCGGCCATCTTGGGCGCCCCTCAGTGTGATTTCTTATACCTGCCAGTTTCCCTGGTGTTTTACCTATGCAGCACAAGTGATTTTCTATTTTAAGGTATAGTGTGGTTTTCTTGAAGTGTATATCTTATTTCTTTTATTTGACTATATCTCCTTGAGGGAATATCCCTTTTGCTTTTTCTCTGTGCCCCTCAGCAACCAAACACCATCTCTTCAGTATGACCATCACATAATAAATACTTTTTTGGATGGAGGAATGAAGTAAACAGGCAGAGATTTAGGCTCAATTCAGGTTGCTACTCAAACATCACCTCCTCAGGGAGGCCTTCCCTGCCCACCCTATCTAGAATAGTATGTGGATGGGGATCAACCTACATGAATTTTCTTCATAGTACTTCCTTTTTAAAAATAGAATAAAAATTGTATAGATTTATCATTTACAATGTATTGTTTTGAAATATGTATACATTGTGAAATGGCTACATTGAGCTATTTAACATATGGATTACCTTATATACTTATATTTTGTGGTAAGAACGCTCGAAATCTATTCTCTTAGCAATTTTCAGGAATAAAACACATAGTTATTAACTATAGTCACCACATTGTACAATAGATCTCTTTAACATATTTCTTTTATTTAATTGGAATGTTGTATTCTTTGACCAATGTCTCCATCCCACTCCACCCCCAAGCCCCTGGTGACAACCTCTCTCTGTTTCTTCTTCATAGTACTTCCCATTGCTTAGTGTGACCTCATCTATGGGTTTATTGTCAATGTCTGTCTCCCTCCCTAGAGACTACACTCCATGAGGGCAAAGAGTTTCTCTTTTATTCACTGCTGTACCCCAGCCTTTAGAACAGTGACTGGCTCAACCCAAACTTGTTGGAAAAAAGTGAATTAATGCTTATAAATGAAACAAAGTCATTTATATGAAATGTCCACACGCATACACACACCCCAAAGATGTTTTAAAAAGACATTTATCAGTCACCGGAATGGGCTTGAGACACTGAAGAACCTTTTCAAATAGTTGAGTTGCCTTCTAAATAGCAATTCTGTTTGTTGAAGGGTTCAGTGTTTGCTGATAGGATGAGTAATGCAAGTTTGAGGTTATGAGGTGGGCATAGCTGGCTTTTTCTGAATAGCAGGAAGGGGAGGAACTTGAAGCTCTTGAAAGTAATCTGAAAGGAAAAAGGACTAATGCGGTGCTGGCTACTGAGTCAGAGAAGAGGAGAAAGAGAGAAGCCCTCTTAGGATGTAACTGAGGAGGTATTTGAGGAAAAAAAATGGTCTAATGTAGAGTTTAAAAGAATGGCATGTACAAACCTCTATAGTACTCCCATGAAGTCTTCCTGACCTCCAGAAAAAAAAAAACCTATAAAAATCTCCCAATTGGAATTACTGCGTTTTTTCTTGGAAACTGGTAAGAGGGCTGAGTCCTCCATCTGGATATGTGTGGAGCTGAGACAGTTGGTACACCTGGCTAAGGGGATGGGGAGACATCTTGACAGTGGTCTGGATTACAGGGAACATATTCTAAAGGGAGATAGCCCAACAGGTAGGTGTCCTGCTTTCCCTATTATACCGTGAATTTCTAGAGTCAGAGCATGCCTCTTCAACTTTTTTTGACCCCTTCCACCAAAGGGAGTAACATACAGTGTTCCAAAAATAATGATTACTTAGTGCATGCTAACTGTATCAGTCAGCTCCTGCTGCATAACAAACAACCATGAAATCTCAGGGGCATTCACTTTATGCGTTCATTTCTCACACATCTGTAGATTGTCTTGAAAGGCAATAATCTAGGCTGAGCTTGTATGGGTAACTCTGCTTCCAGTTGCAGATTCAGCTGGGCTGAGCACTGTAGCAGGGTCTCTGGTCTGCTCCATGTGGATTTATTTTAGAGTATGCTCCAAAGGGGCAGCATCTCCTTGAAGGGAAACTTTTAAAATTGTGATAACAGAGTCAAAAGAGAACAAACAGAGAATATGATGCCTCTATGAGATTAGGCTGGGAACTGGGAACTGTAGACATTTTTGTCCACATTCTGTTGGCTAAAGTATCAAAAGTCATGTCTAAAGTCTAGGGATGGTCTTTGCCTTGTGTAGGAGGCACAGCGAGGTTGTGGATATGGGAGGGGTAAAGAATTAGGACTGATAATTCAATCCATTACATTAACTTGACCGACTGACCAGTTGACTAAGATAATTCTGAGAAGCTGGGCCAGAGAGTGAGTTCATTCCTGCAGGTGTTAGTGTGGCTGTGGTTTGAGGGCCTTTGAGAGCGTTCTTTTATTTTTCTTCTTTGCAAAAGTGGCCATTAAAGTTAAAAACCTCATTTTTGTAATAGAATGCACACAACAGTACACATATTGACTTATGTTTTTAGTCAATATCAAGATTTATTGTCCCCAGAGTTAAATAAATCGTGATATTGACCCCATCATAAGCCAATATCTGCCTAATGCGTTTTTTTTAAAGTATTTTGTATTCATTTATATTAATAGGACACAAGCAATCGCTCAGTGTTACTTTGTTTTCTCTTTTTGCTCTTTCTCCTTTGTTATTTTCTCATCAGTCGTAGTAATTAGCCCAGGGTTAATGTAAGAGTTATTGAAATAGGATGCAGTGCAGGAAAGAGAGCCATAGTGGGTCCTTCCCCATTGTAGAGAGGGCGGTTTGTTTCCGTAGAGAACGATGCCTTTCTGATTCCAGATGGTGACAATGAATTTTGTTTTCTTCAGAAGTCGTTTTTCCCTGAAGTTCCTCTCCTCTGTGATGTTCCTGTATACAATTCCTTTGGGCCAGTAGGGAAATGGGAGGAGGTGGGGGTGGGCAAGCAGGAAGGGACAATAAAGTAGGAGAATCCTCAGTTGTCCTGGAATTGTTTTTTTCTGACTTTTTTTTTTTTTTTTTGGCTGTTCTAGTCTTGATTTCTTTGTCCTTTTTTTTTCCTTTCCATTTTGTAGCTGGCATTTACATTTTCTGGAGGAGTGGAAAAAATATATTTCTTTAATACTGAATTTCATTTATCTCCATAAATTGGTTAGGGTATATGATCTAAAGGACTCAGCTGTTTTTAAAATAGGTTTATTCCTTTCCTTGAAGATTATTTCCACACAGTATAGACGAGTTAGAAGGAGACTCATTTTGTAGACCTTGGTGAGAGCTCTGCATTTGCAGGGCATCATTTCAGATGTGGAGTTTTTGAACAAAGAAATTAAATTTATATGTATCACCTAAATTATTTCAAATTCATGGTTCAGCAAGGAGTTCAGACCCTAATCAAATATGTAGTTTGCATGGGAGCTACCCCCCCTTCTCAATAATAACGTGGCAGTTCTATTTACAGTGTTGACTAGACCAGGGGGTAGGGTAGGGGAGAATGCTTTTGTGGGAATTTACCTTGGTTATTTGCAGTTGGGCCTGTGTTAAATGTGCAGTTTTATCACATTAAAAATTTTGCAGAAAGGTAGTTGAGAGAAGAGCTTTTCAAACAGTTCTCACTCCTTATAAACAACAGAAGGACTCCCCTACCAATAATCTTTAAAAGGAAATAACCTCTATAAGCTCCCTATTGTCTTTCTTTTTATCTATCAAGATGTCACCATTGTGCAAGGCTCCCACAGGCTCCCCCACAACCCCAGGAACCTCCCCCAGCTCTCCTGCCAGCCCCTCCTCCTGGTTTGGACCCCTATCGAACACATGGTCTCTATCACATCATCAGCCTCTGACTTGGGGTTGGCTTCATTTTCCTGTTGTTTTTGGTGTCAACCTTGTCTTTACAACAGATTGTGAACTATAGGACACCAAGAACAATTTTTCACTTTTTGTGAAAATAGAATATGGGCAATGATGATGATGAGTGCCTCTAACATTTCTTACGGCTCACTAGGTGCCACGGATTTTTCTAAATCCTTTAAATAGGTTAACTCAATGAATCCCTACAACAACCCTAGCAGTTATTATCCCCGCCTTACATATGAAGAAACTAGGCACAGAGAAGTGAAGCAACTTGCCTAAGGTAAGAGGTAGATCAGCATTCAATAATGGGTTATCAGGTTCTGAAGTTCATGCTCCTAACCACAATGCCAGTCTTGTTGATGGTTATTGGAATAAGCCATGAATGTCTTGCTTGAACATGAAGGAGACTAAGATTGAGTCAGTTTTGGGGGTGGGCTGGGTTGCAGAATAAAAGTCTTGACCTGAGGGTATTTAATGAAATTTCTTCTAGTGCCATCCTTTCCAGACTCATGTATAATGCTCAGGATTTTATAAGTGGTAAAACTTGAGAGGTATGAACAGTTTTTTAACTCCAGACAGCTGCCCCTGTGCAGGAATGCTGCATCCCCATTCCTGTTGTGGAACTTCCTAGCTCACAAGGGAGAATGCTTTGCTAATAAAGAAAACACCCTTTTTCAGCCTGGTGCCTACCCACGTGGCATTGGCTCTGTATTTGAGATGGTGGAGAATATACTCTAACCTGATTGTGAACCCTGTCTGCACTGGGGGTGCCCACTCTCCAGACAGAAGAATGGGGAGCTCTGGGGACCCACTCAGTGCACGCAAGCTTTCGACCTATGTCACATTTCCGCACAGATTTATGCCACAACTGGTGCATTTCTTTTCTTTCTTTCTTCCTTTCTTTCACAAAATTAAGATAATACGCTTTGGTCATGTTGTCATTTGGGCCGAACACACACTTCCTATTTGGTTTTCTCATGGCTAAAAACCTGGAATGTATCAATTTTATAGGTTGACTTATGAGGATGGGGGCATGGAGTGGGGAAGAGGAGAAAAGAGGTAGAAATATCCACGGGCCACAATGAGCCCTTAAAGAAACTTTCCTGACTCCAGGTTCCAGAAAGTGCTCCTCTCCCTTCCTTCTCTTCCTCCCCCTTTTGGAAAGCGCTCCTCTCTCCTTCCCTTCCCTCCTCACCTGTCTACTCCCCTTCCCACCTCTCCCCTACTTCCTGCTTCAGTAGTCGGGGCAGTTGGGCTTCTGATGTCTGTAGATAAATCATCTGGTTCATGGTCACAGCTGGCAAGCAGATGTTTCTCTGTCTATGAGTTCTATAACCAGCAGGCTAGAAAGATTGACTTAGGGACACTCTCCACTCCCCCACCCCAAATGGCAAATTATTCCTCATTTGAAACACATCAGATCGAGACTATCACCATTGTTTTCTATGATACTAAGCTACAATTATTAAAGTGGGTAGTGGGAGGCTTGAAAACGTGCTCTGTTGTTCGGCCATTGGTCTTTGGTTTAAGTTTAGCATCTGGGTGAAGTGAAACCTCTTGATTCAGGCATGTTTTGGTTTTCTTTAGTTTTGTTTCTTGGTTGGGGTGTGAGAGCGTAAAGACCTTGGTAAGAAGGGGCTGGGCAAAGCACTCTCTCACTCCCTCTGGCAATGGTTTAAAATGGAGCAACTTCCCATCTCCTTATTGGAATGGCTTCATCTGCTTTTAATTCACATTTAGTCTAAATTTCTTGGGTTTCAGTTGGGGCTCTTGAGCCGTTTCCCCCCCAGCTCCTTTAGGAGTGAAATTGTTTTCTTAAGTCACTTATTTCTAATGATCTCTTTTCACCCCCTAAAAAATGATGTACATTTTACTAATTCAGATACATAATGATTCTAGAATTCAATTTTTAAGGTTAACCTCAGGACCAAATTTAGTTCTCCTGGGATGCTGCTTTCTGTTATTTAACTATAAAATGCCTTTAATGGTGACTTTTGGGAGAGGAAAAAGCAGGTTGCCTGAAAAGAGAGGGGAACAGCGGAAATTAGAGAAGGCTGGCAATGTCCCATAGCTCCCTGCCATTATGCTGGGCTGAGGCACATGGGCAGGATTCTGTTTTACTACATGAGCTTTGGGGAGGTGGAGGCAGGTGGGCACTCTGAGGCGTTTCACAGGAAACCCACAGAGATGAATGCAACAGAGTTGGCTGGATTGAGTCTTACTTGAAATATTGCCATCTTTCCCCCTCTCTCAGAGGCTGTTTCTACAAAAAAAACTTGATAAATGGAATAAAAGTTTACTGAACTCTACTGTGTGTGTTTATCATAAGCATTGTGCTGGGTCCAGGGAGAGACAGAACAAATATTAGATTGAACTGCATGGAATTGCTGCTATTGGACTGTTTTAATCTACAACAATGTCAGTTTCATATAGTTAATCCTAATATAAAGAAGCTCCACTTATTCAATGAGTATTTGTTAAAGAAAATAGGGCATGCAAATTGGCCTACTGCACTGCCTGGTACATAATTATGATTCAATAAATGGTAGCTATGTTCATCAATGTGTACTTACCATGGGCAGTGGGTGTGGGTTGGACAGAGTCTGATGACAATTCAGTCAGCTTTCATCAAGGCCTGAAGGTGATCTTTCTATTTTAATTGGTAGATCAAGTGATTTAAGAACTCATTTTTATCCACTGCCTTGCCTGAGATTGTCCCATGACGTGATGGAGGGAAGCAACTCCTCAGGCTGGCTTGGCAGTGGGGATCGTGTCTGTCTCACTGCTCCACCACATTTCAGTGGAACAGCCAGTACTGCGTGTCAGCATCTGGGATAAACTCCAGTGTTTTCTCAGGTCTGCTTACAATCCAACCTTTTGAGGAATATTAACCTTGTCCATAGTTTGTGAAATCTTTATTTCACTCTGAGTTTTAATTCATAAATGTTTTCGTATAAACTGCAAGATCGAGAATTATAAGCCAAATTTGATGGAGATGACAAATCGCAGTTTTGGATGATTATATCTGATATAACAGCTGGAAAAAGAAAGCTAGAAAGACGAGAGAGGCCAATAAAAAGCTTTCTTTGGCAAGAAGTAGCATATTGTCATAACGTTCCCCCCAAATTGAATTGCCTTAAAAAAAACTGTAGGAATATTTGAAGAAACACAAATATTTTTTAAAAGTTAAAATAAGCCCTTTTTTTTCTAAGAGAATGTTTTCAGTACTGTCAGTTTTCAGCCTTCAGAATTTTTCAGAGAGTAGTTCATTCACTAAGGGGGCAAAAAAACTTTCAGGGTTCTAAGAAGCAATTTGCAAAAATACTCCATAGACTTTCCATTCCTTTCCTAGGCATTTTTCTGTTCAGAATCAAATTCAGAAGCAAGGGGATTTATGAGCTACCTGATATAAATGATAAATCATAGCACTGTGAGTCAATATCCTCCCTGTATTTTTAGGTTCCCAGGATTTTCAAGCAAAAAGAATAAGAGGTCCTCAAGGAGTTCTGAACTTGTGAGATGGTGGTTGTTTTAATGGCAGTGGTAAAAACACACACATCCATTCTACCCATTGGTGTGGTCAAGGGTGGTTTCTCCAAGATAGTTACCTTCAAGCAGAACTGGACAAAGAGTCTTTGAACCTGAGAAAGAAATGAGCTGTGGTATGTTTGAGAACAGAAAAAGGCCAAGTGGTTAGAGCTTAGGGAGCAAGGGGAAGGAGAGTGTTATGAGGTGACATGAGAAGGCAGACAGGGCAGAGCTAGGTCTTTTAGAGGGCAGAGCTAGGTCTTATAGCTCTTAGAAAAGGAAATGGTTTGGGCTTTATCTCGGCTTCTGCACCACTAATAGTGTGACCTTTATATGTAAAAAAGTGGGGATATGATCATACCTATCTTGGAGAGCTGTTTTAGATTAAATAATTTGGTATGTACAAAGTGCTTAGACCTGTGCCTTCTACTTAGTTAAGTGCTCAATAAATTAGAAATATTATTATTATTAATATTGTTGGAAAGTATGGGAACATTTTAGCAGAAGAGTGATAAGATATGATTTGCACTTCAGAAAAGGTCACTCTGATTGCTGTGTAGACACTGTAGGGATAGGGGGATAGGAGAGGGGAGGCAGGGAGACCAGTTAGGAGACTGTTTGGCTAGAGTCCTGCTGAGAGATGATGACATGGACAGGGTAGGAATAGGAGGAAAGAGATGGTCAGAGTTAAGATATTTGTAGGTGTGTAATCAACAGATCTTACTGATAGATTAACAGTGGGTATAAGGAGATAGAAGGCTCAAGATAGTGCTTTGCTTTTAGCTGGAGCAACTGGGTAGATATGGGTACAATTCACCCATCCAGAGAACACTTTGGGCAAGAAGCGGTGAAATTACCCTATTTGATGCCAAAATAACTGACTACTTTTCCCAAGCACCATTGGTTAAATGAAAAGCAAGTGAACAAATATGTCTGGAGCATCTGGTCTGTTTCTGATGCTGCTCTTGGTGCCCTGACCTGGGTGCTTCATTTGCTCCTCACAAGATCCTGTACATGAAGGTCCTATTTGTCCAGAGGAAGAACTTGAATAAGAGATGGAAATTGACTGGCCTATGTCACCTGGCAAATAAGTGGCCAAGCCAGGAAAAGAGCCCAGTGCCCATCCACCATGCCACAAGTCCTCTTAGATCAAGTCATTCAGAGGGTGAGTGAATGAATGGGAAGGTGGCAACAAATGTGCTTGTAGCAGAAAATCAATCAATCAATCAATCAATCAATCAATCAATAATTGGCCTAGTTTCTCACTTTTTAGGCACAGTTACACAACCTTGGTTAGACTAGGGCACGATATCTAATGATGCTGGATTTTTTATTTTTATTTTTTTGAGACAGAGTCTTGCTCTGTTGCCCAGGCTAGAGTGCAGTGGTGCGATCTCAGCTCACTGCAACCTCCCTGATTCGAGTGATTCTCCTGTCTCAGCCTCCCGAGTAGCTGGGATTATAGGCACCTACCACCACGCCCAGCTAATTTTTGCATTTTTAGTAGAGATGGGTTTCACCATGTTGGCCAGGCTGGTCTTGAACTCCTCACTTCAAGTGATCCACCTACCCTGGCCTCCCAAAGTGCTGGGATTATAGGTGTGAGCCACTGTGCACAGCTGTTGGATGCTTTTTGACTTGCCTGCAAGGCTGTCTTATCAATATTTCATAGGATTGTATCCATATCTTTGAGCATTTAAAAAAATGATATAAAACTATATGAACATTCAAATGCCTTTCAGAAGGTCATGCAGGTTCCTCTTTGAGGAAAGCATTAGGCATCTCTGGTTTGGATATGACTTAAGGGCAGACCTACAGGGAGAGAGAGGGATGTCTATGATGACCTGTCATGAGAATCTCCTTTTGGTTATGATGTATACGGTGAAACAGTTTGAAAATTAAAGGCGAATTAGTGTAATGTGATTTGGGACTCATTCGCACCGAATCCAAAGCATAGAGCTACAGTGTAAAGTCCTAACATAAGTAGTTTCTACAAGTGGATTTGAATTACAGACCTTGGAGATTCTAGGCCTGGCAGTGGCTCCTTGAATAACAATATTTTGTTCAACGTCATTTCCTTATAACATTGATGAGAAACAATTGACTCCTGGCTGAGGTCCCCACTATGTCTGCATAGGTTTTCTCTGGGAACTCCAGTTTCCTCTCACATCCCAGAACTGTTCCCCTTTAGGTGACTATGTGTGTCTACATGATCCCAGTGTGAGTGAGGGTGAGTGCACCCTGCAATGGCATGCCATCTTGTCCAGGACTGGTTCCTGACTTGCACCCTGAGCTGCTGAGACAGGCTTCATCTACCCCCAACCCTGAACTGGAATAATCTTACTTGTTTTTATTAATGATCCTTCTTAATGTATATATAACTCATATTCATTTCAATGTTTACTACTAGAAGTGTTTTGGTCTTTACATAGAAGTTTAGTGATGTTTTTTATGACCAGGAATATGCTGCAGGAGCTTATCTCTTATTTATATCAATGAGTCTATTATAAAACTGGTTTCATTATACCTTGTTTCCCTTACAATTGCAGTTTCCAAGAACCTATTGAGGACATTAAATGAGGACTTACTGTACCTGTCAGTCTAGTGTCTGGTCCTCTGTAATTTAGGTCTTTGCAAAATCACTTTCCCTGAGTCATGTTTTAATGTTAAGCTCTTAACATTTAGCAATGGTTTATAATCTGAACTGCTTAGGTGGTATTTGTAATACAACTCAAATTAGCCTGAGCACATAGGTGACTGAATCAGCTGAGGTAACTGGAGGTTCAAGGATAACTCTTTCAGGTATGGCTGTACCTAGATGCTTTGCAACACATCATGAATCTTACCTTTTCCATCTTTCTTTCTCCTGGTTGATTTCAATCTTAGGAATACCCCTGCTCTACCCCACCAATGCAACAGCAAAGTGACCACCAGCAACCCAGTATTTCATTCTATTAATTTTGTAACCCCAGTGACAAAAGAAGGCCTCTTTTAAAATAATTTCTCAATAGGTCACATCAGCCTAGAAGGAGCATCTTTACCTAACTTATCCGCTCAGAGAGGTGCTTTTCTCTAATTCTTATGAAGCTACCTCTGGCCCTGATGAGATTGAAAAAGGGTAAAAATGGAAGTTGTCAGATCATTTGCAGTGACCAAGTAAAAGAGAATGGTGGTACTTGGATTCATGGCTAGTGAACATGGACAGAAGTGGGTAAACTTAGGATATGTCTTCAATTGAATTAAGAGGATTTATTCAATAGACACAATAAATGTCCACTCTGAGCCAGTCCCATGTGCTAAGGCAAGAGATACAATGATGGGTAAGACATGCCCCCACTCTAGAATTGTTCCTGTTCTATGGGTTAGGTAGATGTGTGAATGGGAAAGTTCCATGCCACAAAGTAAGTGGTTTAATAGAAATGTGAACAAAGTGCTATGAGAGTCCAGAGGAGAGAGCAATTAAGTCTCTAAAGAGACAGGAAACTTAAGGCAGGTAGCAGTGTTTGGGTTGGGCCTTGAAGTACAAGTAGGAATATTCCAGGTGAAGAAAAATGCAAAGTGAACTTCAATGGAAACAGCATGTGCAAGAGCATGAAGACATGAGATGTGTTGAGGCAAGTGGGGTAGATGGGGTTAGATTAAGAAGGACCCTGAATACCTCTTTAGGGAGTAGGTTTCAATGTAGGAATTCTGAATCTGAGCTGTGGTATATTAATCCACGGGTACAAATTCATCAAACAGAATAAGTTTAAGTGTTTCTTGCTATATTTGAATTTGAAATGTTAGTGTGCATAAGAATTACTGTACTATGTTTACTGCATAGTGTCTTTTGTTTTTTTTCTCATAGTAAATTTTGCTCTGTGTGATTTTTCTCATGTCATGACATTAAACTGTAAATTCTCTTGACTTAAGATGCAACTCTACTGGGTAGACACTAGTGACTTAGTGCTGGATGTTACCTACTACATTCTTCAAGTGCTCTAGAAAATTCAGGGTGCCAGTTAGAATTCTTTCACTTGCAAGAAAAAGAACTCAGCCTAAAGGGGCCTAAACAATACAGAGATTAATTGCTGCACATACTTAGAAGTACAGCTTCAGTATACAGCTCAGGCAGGGCTCTGACTCTCTTTGTCTAGGGTTTCCTCCACTCTCTTTTTTTGTGTGAGGATTGGGCATAATTCTCAGTTCACTTTCAGGTGGTCCCTATCTTGACAGCAAAAGAGTAGACAGCCATGACTGGAGCCACCTGCTTCCTTGTCTAAATCTGGGAAACAGGGAAAGTCCCCTCCTAGGAGAATCAAACAGGATTCCTGAGCTTCACCTTGATTAGCCTCTGAGCCCCACACTGGCTGGTTTAGCCTTAGGTTGACTGAATGTCAAGAGAAATAAGATTACTGTGCCAGCCTGAAACAGATTCCTGGAGCTGGAGGTCTGGTCAGTCCACCCAACCTTCATGGGGAGTGTGGAACAGATGTTATGGAGGTGATCACAGGGTCCCTCATGGTCATATGAAAAAATGAAAACCAAAACAACAAAATACAAAGCCTTGAATTATTTAGGTAATTGGAGAAAATGTCATGGCATGTATTATGCAATGAAAATTTTAGTGTACAGTTGTGTATGTGGATGGTGTTGGGAGAAATGTGCATTAAGCGTTTTTGTCTGAATTGAATAGGGTTTGAAATGAAGATCATTTTTGAACTAGTTATGAGGAAAAGATTTCCTAAATTAATAAATAAGAATACAGAAAGGGTTGAGTTTATGAGAGCAAATTCTTTGCAAATGACCTTAAAAGATGTATTTATATGTAAGTGTCATATGTTGTACACAAAGTACAATGAGAACACTTGGACACAGGGTGGGGAACATCACACACCAGGACCTGTCGTGGGTGGGGGGAAGGGGGAGGGATAGCGTTAGGAGATATACCTAATGTAAATGACGAGTTAATGGGTGCAGCACACCAACATGGCACATGTATACATATGTAACAAACCTGCACGTTGTACACATGTACCCTAGAAATTAAAGTATAATAATAAAATAAAAGGACAGAAAAAAAAGTGCATTATGGCACCAACATCTTCTACTTGACAACATGTGGTTAACCTAGTTCCAAATATAGTCTTACCAGAAAAATATTAAGAACTGAATTTTACTTCAAATGATGTGTTAAGTAGAAATTTTGTCCATTCAGAGGTCCTCTCTTCAGCGGCTGAAATCAGTAAACTTTCGATGGAAAACTTGGGCTGTGGTCTATTCCTGCTTACCAGATGCCGAGAAATGACGGTAGTGATGTTGCAGTCATCCACACTTGGGTTCAGTTTCCTGCTCTGCCTCTTGGTAGCTGTGTGACCCTGGGCAATTTATTTGGCCTCGCTGCACTTCAGCTTCCTCATTTAGAAGGTGATGGTAATGATTACCTATAATAGATGTGGTTGTGAAGATGAAATGTGGCAGTGCTTGTAAAATGCTAGCATGAAAGGGTGCTCAATAAAAAGTTAGCAAATATTAATATTGAAAACTCATTTATAAGAGTCTTCAGCCCAGATTCTCTTCTCTTGGTTGTTCCAGGCACAATTTATCCGTTCTGCCACGAGCAATGAAATGAACAAAGAGCTCACTCCTGATTGCCAATTCTAGAGCTGAATTTCTGGTCAAAAGATGGGTGTTAGATAAATGGTGTTGTGGGGGGGGCGGGTAGGTGATAGTGGAGCTCCTGTCTGTGGATTCAGTTCTCATGCTTTCTCCTCTCTAGCAATGGAGAATGAGGAGAACAAATGGATATCCACGTTTTGTCCTCTCTCACTCTCCCTCAAATGGCATTTTTCTTTGTTCCTTTGGTTTTTGAAAGGAAACCTGAGACCTTTTGGGATTGTTATAGGTCTGATGCCCAGATACTCAGATTCTGGGTTCCCTAGCCTGATGATGGAGGCAGAGTTCCCCGTATTTGAGCCCTACCCCTCCACACCAAAGCCTGCCTCAGCCAAAAGCAGTGGGTGGTCTTACCATTCTCTCAGTGTTTGGGGAACTGCCCCACCTAGGCACATGGAGAGAGTCAGAGACGCTGTTAAACTCTCCCCTTCCCTGGGTATATGTGCTTAAGCTGTTGCCAGAAACTTAATGTTGTTTTAACACATTTTTGTGTGTATGTGAGAATCCATTTTCCAGGACTGCTGATGGAGGGCATGTACCCCTCTCTTTATGACTGATAGCCAGCTGAAGACTCAAATACAAGGTTTATTCTGGAATATGCAATGGTGGTTTCTTCTCTCTTATTCTCCTTCACTTGGGCATCAGTTCTTTTATCTTTGGCCTGAGAAAAGAAAACTAATATACTCTAACTAGGATGTTTTTCGAAACTAGGGACACTTCAAAACAAGTTTAAATAGAAATGAAATCAGTTTCCAAATGTCTTGTTAAAAAAATGCAGATGTTTTATATTTATTATATCATTTTTGTTTTATCACCTTGCAAAATTTTACAGCATGGAATTTTATTTAATGCAGTGGCATTTTGAACAGCAATATTAGACAGATGTATTTGCTCCATATTTTGGGACTTTTTTTTCTCTTTGGCAGGATATTAAAACTGAAACTAATGTAACCTGGTGTTTTGGGAAATGTGGACGAGGCATTTTGCTTATTGGTAATTGAAAACAACAACCATCTCCTCTCCAAATGTACCCCTCAAAAAATAAGCCTTATTGCTTGGATAAGTGATTAAACGTTTTTAGAATGCCAGAAGTTCAAATGAAGCCACTTTAAGGAAGACTTGGCTCCTCAAATGCAGGGACTGTGTCTTTTGACTTTTGCTGGATGGTGCCAGGCAGGGCCTAATCAATCATCCTGTTGATTTGTTGCTTTTGTTGTTTTAGGATTTTGTAAGGACATATGGCGCAGATACAGATCACAATACAGCTAAGAAATGGAATTGTTTTCAGGCATAGTATAAATGAGCCAAATCTCACTTTTTTCCTTCTAATTTGTACCCCTTAGCTCCACTCCCACCTCCTTTTAATTTGCTTTTTCAAGATAATCCATTAGTACCCTTAATGAGGAAATGGGCTGGATATTCACAACTAAATAATGCCAGCTTTTTTTTTCCCTGCAAAATTTTCCTTCTTCAGAGAGACAGGTTTCTAGCTCTTTCTTAACCAAGCCATAGACTCTCTGTTGGTTTGCCCACCCTCCAGGTCACAACAAAATCCCCTATTAATTAAACTAAAATTATGTCTGAAATAAATCACTCAGTGAAAGAAACCCACTGTGGCATTTTTTTTTCTAAACATGTTTGCAATAATTAATGAAACATTTGGTGACTGGTGGCATTTCTGATAACTCTTAAAGTGCCAGAAAATGTTGACATATATATAATCTCCATGGACTGTAGACCAGGAAGCCAGATGATTAAACAAGGGCTGAATAATAATTTTTATTTTTTTCTAGAGATCTTGTTGCTTTTGGAGGAGATGGAGAGGAAAGGATGATGAAGATATCTTTTGAAGAGAGATCCAATTTTTCATCTCCATGGTGTAGTCTTTCTCCTATCTAATGTATTTCCAGTCCATCCAAAGTTATAAGCTTAGTTACTAATAGGTTCACCCAGTGAGTCTCAGCCTGGTGAGAGGTTGTGTGGTATAGAGGGAAGTTGTGTGGTATAGAGTTATTGCAAGGGTTTGTGAAGCTACAGGAGCCCCAGCCATTGCAGAGATGCAAAAAATTAATATACTTCCCATACATTCTTTCATTCAATACATATATCTTGAGACTCAGCCTACTATGTGCCAAGCTCTGCCCTCAGCACTGGGGATTCAGTGGGGGAATAAAACATGCCAAGTTCCTGTCCTTCACGGAGCAAAAAAGCTAGTGTAGGGACAAACAATAGAAACAAAAATACAGAGTATAATGTCAGGCAGTGCTGAGAGCCACAAAAAACCACAGCCAGGCGAAGGGATAGAGAGGTTGCAGGCATGTAGAAGGGTCAAGGAAGACCTTTCTCAGAGGTGACATTTGAGCAGAGACCGAGGTGAAGTGAGGAAGATAATTTCGCTAACAGTGAGGGAGGAGCATTTCTAGCAGAAGGATTGGCCACAACAGAGGCCAAATGTGGGCCAGTCAAGTGTTGGGTGCATCCAGGAATACCAGGGCTATGTGCCTGGTTGCCCCAGGGAAAGGTAAGGAAGATGACAGGTATTCAAATTGGGTGCCATGAGGTGGAGCATGGCTGCTGAAAGTCCCTTCCCACATCCAAGCCCTTAGTATCTCTCTGGAGGAGGCAGGGCCACCTTGCACATCTTACAGAGGGGAGACTACAGTAACCCACTCTAAGCAACTGAGTGACAGATGTGGCCTAGGTCACACAGCTGAGACTGGAGCCCAAAGCCCTGGCTTCCATGAGGTGCTTTTTTCAAAATGGATTTCTACTTCCTGTTAAGCAGTCCAAAGGCAGAATGTGATAAAAATGCTCCACTCCCCCTTGAGTACTGGCTGGACTTAGTGTCTTGCTTTGAAAGAATAGAGAGAAAAATCATAAGTTTGCACAGGAGGAAAGTGGTAGAAACTGCCTTAACCAAGTGATGGGGGGAACATCTTCAGTGATGCTGTGTGGATCTCTATCCTGTACCTACTGAGGCAATGGGAGGAGAGGGCATGCACCTCTGTGATATTCTTCCCCCAAACCCCAGTCTAATCACAAGGAAACCTAAAGGGAGGGCCATTCCGTAAAACACCTGACCAGTACTCAAAAGTAACAAGATCATGGAAAGCCAGGAAACTGAGATAACTTATACAAGAGGAGACGAACGAGACAACTCCTCAATGCAGTCAGTTATCCTGGATTGGATCTTGGAACAGAAAAAGGACGTTAGGCTGGGTGCAGTGACTCATGCCTGTAATCCCAGCATTTTGGGAGGCCAAGGAAGGTGGCTCGCTTGAGTCCAGGTGTTTGAGACCAGCCTGGGCAATGTGGTGAAATTGTGTCTCTACAAATAATGCAAAAAAAAATAAAAAAAATAAAAAAAAATTAGCCGGGTGTGGTGGTGCATCCTGTAGTCCCAACAATTCTGAGGCTGAGGATCACCTGAGCCCAAGAGGCAGAGGTTACAGTGAGCCAAGATTGTGCCAGTGCACTCCAGCCTGGGTGACAGAGTGAGACCCTGTCTAAAAAACAAAACAAAACAAAACAAAAAAGGACGTTAATGAAGAACTAGTGAAATCCAAATAAGCAATAGTAAAAGAAAAATGAATCATGTTATTTAACACTTTTTTTTGAGACAGGGTCTCACACTGTCACCCAGGCTGGAGTGCAGTGACATGATCTTGGCTCATTGCAGCATCAACCTCCTGAGCTCAAGCAATCCTCCCATCTCAACCTCCCAAGTAGCTAAAACTGCATGCACGCACCACCACACCTGGCCAATTTTTTGTTTATTTTTTGTAGAGATGAGGTCTCACTATGTTGCCTAGGCTGGTCTCAAACTCCTGAGCTCAAGTGAAGCACTCACCTCAGCCTCCCAAAGTGTTGAGATTACAGGTGTGAGCTACTGCACTTGTCCCAAAATATCGAATCATGTTATTTAATAAATGTTTCTTCTGTTCAGTAGTGGGGAAAAACTCCACCAGCCGTGGTGCTTTGGAGGTTACCTTAGAACCACAGATAAACTTGTGGTGTCCCTTTAGACTGCTGTGGGCTCCAATCCATCTCTGTTACCCATGGTCTGATCCCCAAGAAAGGGGCCGTCAAAGGTGGGTGAGGTGCTGGGTACCTTGAAGGTGCTTTCTAAAACCCTGATGGATTGATTTCAATGTCTGTCGTGTGGCATACAATAGGACTTCTCCTCTTCTCACCCAGCAGTCTTCTGCTTCCAGAACAATTGGAGAGCGCAGATAAAAAGGGCTTAATTAATATACAGGGACTGAGGGAATTAAATATCCTGAAGACTTTTTAGCAGAGATGATTAACAGAGCAACACTAAATTACCCCATCCATCTCTCTAGTCTGCTATGCCTCACACAGTGGACCCAGGTTTCCAAGGGAGGCTGGTAAGATGGGAGGGGTAGGAGGCACTGCCGGGACAGGGCCCTCCCTAGCCTGGAACCCAGCAACCAGGTTTTAGAAACACATTTTCCCCACCCTACTTCACCATAAAGGCTGGTGTTTGTTGTAGATGTTTGGAGATCACAGGGAGTAGTAAGAAGCAGGCTTTTTGTGGGAACAAAATTAGAGTTTTTCTTTTCTTTTCTTTTCTCTTTTCTCTTTTCTTTTCTTTTTGAGACAGGGTCTTGCTCTGTTACCCAGCCTGGAGTGCGGTGGTGTGATTATAGCTCACTGCAGCCTCAAACTCTTGGGCTCAAGAGATCCTCCTGCATCTGTCTCCCAGGTAGCTGGGACTAGGAGGGTAAGCCATCATGCCAGGCTAATTTTCATTTTTTTTTGTAGAGACAGGGCCTTACTATGTTGCCCAGGCTGGTCTTAAACTCCTGGGGCCCAAGCAATCCTCCTGCTTTGGCCTCCCTAAATGTTGAGATTATAGACTTGAGCCACTGTGCCCAGCCAGAGTTATTGTTATTATTTTTTTAAACCATCAGTGTCTTGTGTGTGATTCTGCTGGGTGAACAGTTTGCTCTTCAAAGGGACTGAAGGCAGTTAGCTGATGGAGAGGTGGCTTTCCCCCAAGGGGAAACTCAGGGACCATTCCCAGTCGCTGTCCTCCCATCCATCTTCATTTCCTGAAAGAAAGGATCTAAGAGGGCCATTCAGCAGGTAGAGGCTACCCCAGGTGACCAGAAACTTGGCCTGTAGTTTCTGTGTGTGCAGCTCTGCAGCCCTAATTTTCAGCTTTCTGAGGAGCTTCTCTGGGGACAGATAACTGTGTCTTTCCCAGATGGTTCCTGAAGATAGAGTGTTGTGGAGACACATTGTCCTACTGGTCAACCTCACTCTCTCTACTCTGTTGGGGTGGGAAGTTCCAAACCGTAGTGATGGAAAGATAGTGAGCACATCTTGCCTGAACATGTGGACTGGAGCATCAGGAATGATACCCAGAGGCAGTCTCAGGTCTCCCTCCAGTGCAATCTGCCCTTCTTCTTCTGGCTTTCCCACCTAAGAGCAGTGAGCTGACTGTATTCATTCTCTGCTCATTCTCCCAGCCTCCCTCCTTCTAGAAGCAGCAGTGGGGCTTTGGACCCAGATACTTGAGATCCAATCCTGGCTTTTCTACTTTCCTACTAGGTGACTGAAGAAATTAATCTCTTCGACCTTTATCTGCAAAATGAGGACGAGAAAACCTATTTCATACCTTCTGTGAAGTTTTCAATGGTATAAGGCAGGTTTCTCAGCGCTGTTTGCATTTTTGGTCAAATAATTCTTTGTTGTGTAGGGGGCTATCCTGTGCACTGCGGGATGTTCAGCAGCATCACTGGCCTCTTCCCATTAAATGCCAGCAGTAACCCTTTCCTCATTCATGACAACCACAAATGGATCCAGGCATTGCCAAATGTCCTGGGGGAGGATGAGGGGGCAAATTGTCCCACAATGAGAAACACTGGCCTAAAAAATTGAATGCAGGTTGTATGGCTCGTAGCACTCAGAGGTTGGTTGAGGCTAACTGCTTACCTTCTCCTAGATGCCATGGGGCTTGGGAAGGAGGTGCATAGCAGAGTTTCTGCTTTCTTGACATTTTAGAGTCAAAGTGGAAAAAGGGACAATGTCGGATGAATAGATACAGAATGCAGATTACAGTTAGGATGCTGGTTCCTCGAAACCATGGCATTGAATGCCAAGATTGTTGGATGGTAGGAGAGTTTAGAAATAACCCAACAATGAGAGAGACTTCAAGAAAACTGGAAGTAAAGACCAGGGGGAAAATAGAGCCACAGGAAGAATGATTCTGTTGTGGTAATAACTTGTCTGTTCATGATCCTGAACACATCTGGCTCCTGATTTAAGGGACAGGCTCAGCCACGAATTCAAGGTCAGGCCTAGATTCAATGACTTCTAACCAGATATTCTATGCTCATGAAAAAAAGATCACTTTCATTAGATAAAAATATCTTTTGATAGAAGACTAAAACATTAAAAAATAACATTGCATTTGCATATTATGGGTTCCCCACCTGCAGATTTGACAACGAAGAGTTATTTTTATCAAATCTTTTCCAACTCCTTCCTCTTATAACCAATAGGGAAAATAATACTGATGTTTGCCTGTAATGGCTAGTGTGGCTTTTCTATAAAAATATTTCCATGGATACCAAGGTGGAATTAAAAAATGATGCAGAAGAAAGAAAATATGTAACTGTGGACCTTAAAATTGGTGTGGACTTAGTGATCATCTTTAACTCCTTTGTTTTAGTGATGAAGAAACCAAGCTTTAAGAGGTTCTGTAACTTGGCCAAGGTCACTCTGCTCAGTAGGGTCAGAATCTTCAGTGACTCAGTCTGTTTCTCATGCCTCAAATCTTTCTTTTCTAATCTGCTTTCAGCATTTTAAGGAAGAGCTTAGGCTCTTTATTTATTTATTTATTTATTTTTTTGTATTGATTTTTAAAAATCCCTGTAGCACAACCCCATGAAATACTAAATAACTCTGTTCCCATTCAATAACTTGTCATTCCCCCTTCTCCAGTCCTCACTTTCTGTCTCCAGGAGTCTGACAGTTCTTGGTACCTCCTGTAAGTGGAATCTTAATACTTGTCCTTTTCAGTGTTTGATTTTAAGTACTTTGGTGTGTTGGTTCTGACTTTTAAGTTTCCATTCTAAACTTCGTGGTTGTAAAGGAGTCTTCGAGTATTTCCGACTCACTGTTGGTAATTTTTTCTTCTTTGTTACTCTTGTCTGTCTCACAGGATTCTTTTGCAGGGTGAAAAAGCAGCCAGCAGCAAGCAAAGAAGGGGACTTGCTGTCTCTGAATGGGAGGGCAATGGACCCTTCCTCTGCTTTCCGGATCCCTGAGAGGACCCACAGGATGACTGTGCTCACTAGACACTGTAGAAAGAACCAGGCCCCTTTTGGTTTTCTGTTAACCACCACAGTCTAAGTAAAT
The DNA here is from genome assembly GCF_049350105.2 of Macaca mulatta. Taxonomy (NCBI): domain Eukaryota; kingdom Metazoa; phylum Chordata; class Mammalia; order Primates; family Cercopithecidae; genus Macaca; species Macaca mulatta. The sequence goes on along the minus strand of NC_133418.1, from coordinate 58,801,238 downwards.
CCCTTCCTGCCAAAAGAAAATATGAGTTAAATTGAATGATGAATTTAGATACTGCTTAGTATTCTTAATTTTTTTCTAAATTGTGGTTTTCTATCATTTCATGTACACTCTCAGAGGCCGCTCTATGGCGGAAGTGTCTTAAATATTAAAAGCAAATAAATAAATAAAGGATTATCTTTTGAGCACCTGGCAGCTTTGTTTAGATTTAAGGAATCTAAGTAGTTAAAATTTCTAGTTTTCCTAGATCCTGTAAATGCAAATGTCAAACAGCTGCCAAAGTCATCAAGCTAGCTAAGGATTTAACCAGTTAGATTTGTCACATTCATTCAGGGTTAGCCTGAATCTAACTTTGTACATTCTGACAGGTTAATCTTTACTCTCAGAGACCTGAATGGCAAGCATTTCCTCCCTCTGGCCTTCCCAGGATCCCTCTGGGCAGGTTTTGCATGGGCTGCCTTCACTAAACCATGGAGGAAGGCAGTCCTTGTGCTGGTGCTCATGGGTGACCTTGTGTCTTGTGGCATGTGCATGTCCTGGCCCCAGCCAGGAGTGTTTGCAAGTCACTGGTGGTCATCCTGTGGGAACATTTGGCTGCATGCAGTATATTCTGTATCTTGGAAATGGACTACTTTGTCAGCTGGAAAAGCCACCAGACACATTGTTTCAGCCAAAGCTGTGTCTGCTCATCCATGGGCCATAAATGCTCCAAACTTTCACATCTCAAAGTGGAGCTTCCAGATTCTCATTGCTCTCCGGGTGACCCATATGAAGGCTTTGCCATGTGTCAAGATGCAGGCCTTGTAGCTGGCCATTTATTGTTTCAAATATCATGCATTAGCCTCAAGACTCTACATCAGTGAGTCTCAACCCTAGTAGCACACTGGAATCATGTAAAGAGCTTTAAACAATACCACCTGGGAGATTCTGATCTAATTGGTCCAGGGTTGGGGAATCCAGGGCAGCTGACTTTAATATGTAGCCAGGTTTGAAAACCACTGTTTGAAATCTGTGCTGGTGATTATAATGATGACAATCATGTTGATCAGAGCTAACATTTATCAAAACTTACTATGTGCCAGATCCGGTTATGAGCACTTTTACATGCCTCATCTCAGATTACCTTTGCCACAATATTATAAAGTGGATTCTATTATTATCCTTATTCCAGGCATGTGGAAACTGAGGCACAGAGGAGGTAAGTCACTCTCCTAAGGTCACCCTACTAGTATGTGGCTCAGCCCAGGAAGATCTTATGCTGTAGCCACTGTACCCATGAAGGATGATTAGGCTGTTATATGGGTGCCTCCCTCTGAAAACCCTCCAAGGTGCAGGAGCCCCCAGTCTCCTCAGATACAGCATTGTATGCTCTTGTCTCTTTTCCATTGTGGAACTGGATGTGGACATTGCCAGACACAGAGAATGGGCACATCAGAATGCAGGGCATAGCTCCAAAGGTCTAGAGCTTTACCAGGGGCCTCTACTGTGTCTGTGTTGGTAGCCCCTGCCAGATGGAAATACCTGCAATGACTTCTGAACTTAAATGAAGTGCTGTTAGGAGGAAACATTAAGGAGTGATTGAAGGCAAGGACAATAATGCTGAGGTGTTTTCCGGGCATTGCATTAATAGGAGAATGTGGAAACTCAGCCGGTTCCCTTTAACTCTTCCTTGGCTCTCCTGTGGCTGCTTCTAAGGGTATCAGGTTGGACTTTGCAAACCCGTTCTCTTTGGGGATCACTGCACATCTCATGTTGTTTTGCAAGCTGTTGGGCTGTCCAAAATGCCAAGCATTTTTCTTATGGAAATGTGCTCTGTATGGTTCTGATTAATGCCCTCTCTTCTGCTTAATGCCTTCTTGGGCTGCTTTTCATTTCCTGCTGCTTCCTACAGCTCTGGTCGTTGGTCCAGGCCTACCTCCTCTTGTCCACCCAGTATTATTCTCTAGGTGGGACCCCCATTTTCCTGCTCTGTCCCATGATGTTCCCGGTCCCACTAACTCTTACACATTCCTCCTCCACACCCACTTCCCCTATGAAATCTGTGATATACAATAAAACTTGCCACTACTTTCCTCCGAACCTTAGTCATGACAGGAGAAACAAAGAAATCACTAATGATACAGTCAGTTCTTTACCATCCTCAGGCTAATTCTCATCTGGTGGTTTTGTGGAGAGTTTTCATTGATTAATTTATTCAGTCATTTGCTTATCCATTTAGGGACCTCACTTGGGTGGGGAGAATGTATTCTTCTTTATGCTGCCTCAAGAACCGTGACACCCCATGCTAAATCCTAATCAGTGTGAAGCCAGTGATCTTTAAGTAGGGGATCTCTACATTCATGACTTAGAAATCAGATGCTAAGGTCTTTAAAAACTTGGCGTTCTCTTATATCAGAGCCAACTCTTCCTCCTGTGGCTTATGGATTTTTCCAAGCCATTCTTTTCTTCTATCAATTTCATTTATCAGACTGCTTGGTGTCCATAAGGCAGATGATTGGGGGAAGTGCAGCCCTGATTAATCAAATCAGCTGTTTGGCACAACTCTTGCTATGAGAGGTGATGTCAGGCAGGAAGTTCAGCTCTAGGCACACTTGGGTTTGGAGGTCAAATGGGGGTGTCATTTATCTATGCCAACCCCACTGCCCTCTGCCCTCCTGCAAGTGCTCTTTGCCCTCACCCAGTAACCTAATTTGCATTTGAAAAAGAGCAGCAGCTGCAACAGCACCTTGAATTCCAGCCTTCAGCCAGCCTGGAGAGTGCATCAAGAATTTGGGTGGGCATCTGCTGGGATTCAGCAGTGTGCAGAAGATGGCAGGAGGTCAGATCTCCTTCCCCAGCCACCGAGGGTATTTCTCAGGTCAGAAGCAAGAATGTTGTGAGAAGGGAAGGCAAGGAAAGGGTGAAAGGAAACAGAGTAGAAGAAAGCAGGCTTTCACAAAGGAAAGTTGCTGATTCTCTCTGTGATCAATCACGCTTAACAAAGAGGCCAGTGACACAGCCTTGTTCCCCCCAGAACATTGCCATTCTACCATCCAAAGCCTATCAGAAGACGCTGACATTAATTTCAATAAATGTCCCTGTTCTTGTTGGCAGCTTTTCCCAACATGGATGGTGTTGATGAGCTGACGGCAGTGATTATTTTTTTTTTATTTCCTTGATGTGGTCTTGGGTGGTAGGAACCACCTTTACAAGAGACCACCCATTTTCCTACATGCGTCCCCAAAAATGTCAGCCTCAACTATAAAGCTGAAAAAGACATTTCACATACATAAAATATGTAATTAAAATGATGAATTATTGTAAGATAGAATATTAGCCTTGTGACATTTTAATCTGAACGCAAGAGCGAGGGAGAAAGAGAGCACAATCTGAAGCGCTCAATTAAATTTAGAATTTCCCCCCTCCATTGTTATGAATAAATAGAAAAGATTCTGTAGCAGCCGGTGGAATTATTAATTGCAACTAGTGTAGAAGGTGCATGCACCATATCATGAAATGGAATATCATTGTTAGTGACTATATTTCTTGGTAATTAAGGCCCAGACTAATGATGCAAGTTTTCTCCAGCATGATTTTCATCTGATTATGAGGCTGCTTCATTAAGAGCACTCAGCCTAACGAGCTGTAGCTGTAATAAAGTAATTTTCTGTCTTGTGCTCTGATTGATAAAGAGTTTCTATAGCTAAAAGGAATTGAAAATATAATTATAATTAGAAATGGTTGAATAAAGTTATTACAGGATTGCTGAAGGGTAGTGCAATTGACACCATAATGTTTTTTTGGAAGTGCGCATCTTAAAATTAGACTTTATAAAGCAACAAAACTCCTTTGCTAATAACTGGGCCGAATGTTGCTGCTTCCATAAAATGAACATTTAGATTAAAGGAAAATGAGACTTTCCCACATTGTTCTCGACAAGAAAAACATATGCAAGAAGAATGCCATCGCCTTTCTTCCCAACATTCTTCCCTCGTGAAGTAAAGCTTATGAACATACTTTTTACTCCATTTATAATAATTTTCCTTCTGCCATATGTTGGAAAAAGATCTTTTTGATTAAACTGATGTCTTTTTAAGCATACAGTATAATTTTGGAGTTTCTCCTTGCCAATGTGCAAAGAGTTATGCTGTCTTTTTATATATTTATATTTATGAAGCAGTTGGATTTCATATAATTTTTCAAATTGTGTAGAGGGTATTTTTTTTTCTGTCTTTGCCATTCATTGGTTGAAATCAAAATATAACTGGGGAGGATACCAGATTCTGACCCCCTCCCATGGGAAATGCTAATCAACTTTTTATCCTAGAAACCTTATTTCTTTTTATGATGTTCACATTTATAAAGCATGAAAACTCCGTTAGAGCAGTCCTTGGTGTGTATGTCATTGGATATGTCTGCAATATTGACATATAAGTCTATGGCAGTGGTTTTATTTAGAATTAGCTGATAAACTTTGTGCTTCAAATTAGTTTCACATATTTAATTTAGTCTCTTTTGCCTTATTTTAGCTCCTTGCACTGCATGAAAAACATGCATATACTTTAAAGCTATGTGGTTATGTAAATCTATTTTACGCAAACTTACCCAGACATTATTAGGTCTGGGCTGAACGGAGGAGTGAATATTCCTAGATCCACACTTTTGACGGATTATTTCAAAGCTCCATTTTTACACTGATTCTGACAATTGAAAGACTTAGAATTTTTGAGAATCATTTCCAACATATTATAGGGTAATAAAAGCATGTTATTGGAATACCATTAGTAAGATTAGAAAGGAAAAAAAGAGCAGAATTTTATTGGTTGTTCATTGAAAATGTTAGCTGTGATTAGTTACATAATCCTACATTAACCTGTAAATTAAAATTCCTTGGTGCAATTTGATGGCTGATTTAATTTTGTCTTTCTTTGTTTGCCGCAGGCTAATTCCATTATGAATTCTTTATACAGCCTTTTCCCTCAATGATTAGCAGCTTCTACTCAAGTTCTGATTACTATTGTACACTTAGCACTACATAAAGCCGGGGATTAATATTCCCCTGAAGAATTGTTGCTATGGATCTGCTCTATTCCTTCTAAGAGATGTTTCTGCAGCTTCAATTGTCCATAAATTATGATCTCTAGTGAATTATCAGTGGGAGTGAACTGAGCTTAACAAGCTGAAGAGTGCACTCTAGTTCGGAGAGAAAAAAGGCAAGGGAGAAAGAGAAAAAGAGATTCTCAATTATTAATTGTGAGGTTGGATCATTCAGAAGAAGTGATATTTTTTTCCCATATCTATCCTTGTAGACATGTACAAATTAGAATGAGGTTGTGGGTTAAAACAGATGCTTTAAAATCTTTCAATATGTAGTGATTATAACATGCCAGAAGGTCTTAATTACCTGTAAATAGGAAGAAAAAATGCTGCTACCCAGTCACATAGCAGGGTTATAGGGTGTGTTTTATTTTGAGAAGTGACATTGTCTTAATTTGCAAAGTGTGGTTTCTCCATCTATCAGTTTAGGAATATGTATTTGGGTACCATTGTTTTAAAACATCACTGGGAATAGCAGAATGCTCAAATGGAATTGATACAAGGATTTTTCAAAATGAGAAAAGTTTTTCTCAAGAAGGTAGTATTTCAGATAAAGTTGATCTGTAGCTTGGGAAGGGTCTTAATTTTGCTGGGGCTAAAAATGGGGGTTTAGATGATTCTTGGGCATGCTTCTCCTTGGGAAGTACATCACAGGGGGTCATGTGCAGGGTTTGTTTTGAACCTCAGCTTGAATAAACCCAGCTATCCATTGCTTCCACTCTATAGCACTGTTTGCTGGATGGTGCAACATGGGGCAGAAGCCCTTATTGGCTCAGACACTGGGACTGAGTTTAGCCGGAGAAACCCACTGGAATCCCGTGGAGACCACCAAGCTTGCCGAATTGCTTGCTTTTACCCACACGTGTTCCAGGTCAAGAGAAATAAATATATGAATAATATATCATGTAAAATGATTCTCTTTTCTTCCTTCTCTATTTTCCTCTCATTTAATTTCCTTTTTCCTTTTTACTTCCTTTCTCTTCTTTCTGTTTCTTCACTCTGACCCCATCCTTTCTCTACTTTATTTTTCAATTCTTCTTTTTTGAGTTTCTCTTTTTCTTTTTTGATTCCTCCCCCAGCCACTCTTCCCCAAAGAGCTACAATACTGAAAATATGCTGGCATTGTAAAGTTAAAGCAAAAAGGTGAATTATATTGCTACTTGGAAGCCAGCTAAGGGCAGAGTCCTGAGGGAAGTGAGATAAAATAACGGAGTCTGAGAAATGCACTTAACAGAACAGACACAGTGGAAAGAATCTTTTCCAGGAATTATCACTTCCCGGTTTTCCAACTGCAAAGCAACAAATCATATACCAAGTCAAGGCAATGCTGTTATTAGGGAAGTGGTTCCTTCGAATCGTTAAGTCAGAGTCTCAGATTGTACTGAGCAGTTCCTGGAGGAGGAGGTAATGCCCACTTTATCAGGAGCCTGGTGTCCGCAGCACAATTTGTGACAGTTTGGGTACATTCACACAAAAGTACAGTTATGCACACACACACGTATGCATACACACATGCAAATCCATGCAACACTTCTGAGAGTGAAAAGATGTTATTAGTATTTAAGCCAGGACAATAGCCATACACGAGACTGTGCGTGGCAAACAGGTCACACGGTCACCTTAGCTTTAGTGAAGGATTGCAGTCAAGGTCCCTGAAGATGAAGCCTCTCCCACAGTCCTGTGTTCCGATGTTTGCCTTTCCTTTTGGCAGCTGGGAATCTGAGCTTCCCAGTCATGTTTGAGGAATTTGGCGCCTGATGGATCTTGTTAGGAGTCAGGGACTATTCCCCACTTTTGACTGAAACCCGTTTGCTTCTAGGGTGCAATATGTGACTGTGGTTTGCCCAGCAGATACATCTCCGTGGGACTTGGGCTTGGGGACTAGTGATGCCAAGAAGGGGTGTCTGAGGAGCTGCCTATAGTTTCTGGGCTCAGCGGGGATGGCAGTCCCACAGCAAGCTCCAGACCCCAGGGTTGGGGGGGTGGTCCAGGTGGACCAGGACCGGGTGAGATATTGAATGTGGTTCCTAGGCACATAGCCTCCCAGTCTTCTCTTCTCCACTAGAGATTCTGTGAACATTACTCTCTTATCAAGGAGTTGCCATGAGAATTACATATGATACCATGTGGAAGTCAGTTGTAGCATACTGGTCAAAGTGCACTTCCACAAACCAGGTGCCTGGGGACTTGTATTCCAGGTACAGGGACCTGGGAGCCAGTAAAGAGTGGTCAGAGAGTGGAAGAGGCCACAGCTTTTGTATTATGTGAAAATTCAGCTCACTTTACTCACTACTGGAGGTAGGAGTGGGGGACCAGGGGCTAGCTAGACCGCCCTCCTCAGAAGGTGCAAGATCCCTGGGAGCACTTAATGGTATGTTTCTCAGCAAGACATCCAATGGCATGTTAGACAGAAAATTTCTATTTTATGCATTCTTGTTCCTGGCCCCAACCATTACATGCTAAATGCCATTTTTGATCTCCCAATAGTTGTGACTACCCAAATCCTTCTCTCCACCCAATTTCAGACATCTCCGGAGAGCATCAAACCCCAGATAAGAACCATTGAATTACTTCTGTATTCTTCTGATCACATACAATAGTCTTTCCAAAAAGAGTTTTGACAAGCACATTTTTAGCCATTTCATAACATTTCTAGCAACATTCTGTGTCCTGGTGATACTTTAGTACACTTTACAAATCAGTCCCTGCCGTCTACCTTCTCTTAATCCACCTCTACTTAAAATGGGTTTGGAGTAGGGTACCAAAGGAGGCTCAGCGATCACAGAGTTCATCTCTACTTAATTTGACAAATGACCCATCTTGAAGCCAAATTTGAAGGAAAAAAACCCACTCAATACTTATTTCATGTAGTAGCATTTGCACTTAGTGGAAGTAAGTGCTATTTTGGGAGTGACTCCTCCTCCTAGAATCTTCTTCCCCAGGGACTTGAATGCAGTCCCCAGGCAGGAATCTGGTCCACTGGAGACCCCCAAGGCAATAACTGCTGAGTGAGGACAACTCTGGCTACCAGAGAGGGTTTGTTTTGTATTAAATGACACCAAGGTTCTCAACTTAACAGCATGCTGAAAATCCAGAGCCTTCTCACCCACATGCTCATGTGACTGTTTTCCCAAGTTATATGGCAAATTATTCATACTTGGTGGGCAGAGTGATAGAAGCTTAAAGATAGTAGTACCCGGTTTAGCTACTTTTCTTTTTCTTAATAAGGGAAGGAAGTCAGAAGTGTTGAAATGACTTATCAGATCATCATCATAATAGCAGCTCACATAATATTCTACTCTACTCATCATTATTTCATTTATATTTGGATAAGGCTGGTTTCCATGCCAATTTTCTTGTAGTCTGCCTAACATGTTTTTATATCTAATGTATTTTCTAGTTAAAGCATAGCTCACAAATTAAAATTCTTTTAGCTTGTCACTTTGGGGAAAAAAAATGGCCAGGTGTGGTGGCTTATGCCTGCAATCTCAGCACTTTGAGAGGCTGAAGCTGGAGGACTGCTTGAGGCCAGGAGTTTGAGACCAGTGTGGGTGACGTAGTGAGACCCCCATTGCTACAAAAGATGAAATAAGACACTGCTCTAACATTAACCATTCTAAGTATTAGCTCATTTGAGCCTCATGACAGTTTTATTAGGTAGTTATTATCATCATCACTGTTTTACAGATGAGGAAACGGAGGCACAAAGAGATTAAGAAATTAACCAATATAAATCATAGAAATTGCAAATGGCAGAGTCAGGATTTGAACTGCAGACTTTCAGCTCCAGTGCCTCCATGGCTCTTGGTCATTATGCCACTCATCTCGGGAGGTGGAAACAGCATCTGAATCTGAAGTTTGTTTGCTCTGAGGTGTAGTAGACTCCTCCATCTTTCTCTCTCTCCCTTTTTCCTTCCTTCCCCATCAATTACTTATCTCTCTGTAACTGAAGCTCCTCTCCACTGAGACAGCTCCACAGTGCTTCCTGTCCCTGCTTCCTTCACATCCTCACTTTGACATTTACATATCCAGTGCCTCTCAGTTTTTACTGCCGCCTTTCTTGCCAAATACAAATAATGACTGTTCTTTTTTACTGCTCCTTGTTTCTGGTGCAGCAGGACAATGAGGGGAGCATAGATCAATGTTTCTCAGAGCATGGCTGTGGCGAGCCTTGAAAAGAGGGAGCCCTGGTAACAGGCCCAGAGGTAGAGGCAATTTCCTTGCTCCATTGATGTCTCTCCCAGGGGCGAGATTCTCAGTAGAGAAGCCAGCTCTGGATTCAGAAGAAACAGTGATGGTTTAAATGGTTGTGTGTGTGTGTGTATGTGTGAATAATACTCATTCAGTGAGGACACAGAGGTCTCAAGCTAGGTGATTTCCTGAATAGCAAGCACAGGGAGCACCAATGAAGGCATAATTTTAAGGCGTGAGTTAAATATTTTCCTGCTGTCATATTGGCCAGTGTGAGGGAATGAATGAAAACCCCAAATGAAAGGGACCCACATTCTATGGATGCCTTCTCTGGCCTTTTATTTCCTCTCTATTCTAGCCATAGCTCAAATTTGCGTTTGTGCCAAGGAGGCTGAATAATTTTCCTTGCCGAAAGACTTGCTGTCAAATTCCATGCAAGTTGATTCTGCTGATTTGCATGAGAGGAAATATAATCTGATGAAGATGTAAATGTACACAATTGTTTTGTTATCTGTAGGCTTTCTGTTTCTTATTTGGAGTCTGATTTAAATAGTCCCATTTCAAGTAACTTAGAAAGGCTTAATGTGATGCCAAGTGATTACATTTTCAGAGACTTGTTGTTGGTTAATTCCGGCTTTCCTTCTTCTATATCAATTCATTTTGTCATGCTTAAAACAAGAACTTTTGAGCATTTATATTAAAAATATTATGGGAGATAGGATGCAAAGATAAATAAAAAATGGGTCCAACCTTCTAGGAGCTTACAGTGAAACACATTTTAAAATGCATTTTGAAGTCATTTGAAATTTGGAATGAATTTGCCATATAAGCAAGGCTCTAACACATTGCAATTATATAACACTTTATTGTTTACAAAATACTATCATAATCCTAGGCAAGACAACAAAAGCTTCTTTAGCCCCTTATGTAGTTGAAACAATACAAGTGAAGACCATTTTAAGTGTTATTTCTCAGTTCTGTGAAAACCCAGAACTACCATGTGTGAGATCTTGAGCTGCTTCCTCTTCACTCTGCAGTGGAATTACCGAGGCATCAGGACATGAGCCTGAATGTTGGGCGAACAGCATCAGTGAGCCCCAGCTTTTGCAGCCTCGCACTTCTGCACATTGTAGTCGATTCCCCTAAACTATCTTTTGTGGGTCAAATTTAGGCTTTCTTACAAGAGCCAATAGGAACTTTCAAAATTTTGATGTTGCCTGCCAGTGTCTTAACAGTTTCAATCTCTAGCTGTAAATATGTTTGCCTATGCAATTATTTAGATATTTTATCTAATGTTTCCCCTGATTAGTTAAAACAAATGTCAAAAACGGGAGAATGCAAATGTGTGACTTTTATCGAGTGAATATAAATGAGATGGGTTGAAGCACTTTTGCCATGTTGTAAGTGGAGACCCTACTCTCTTTCATTCGGCCTATTACATCAGGTAAATGAGTGTGTTCACTTGTGAAAGAAAAGAAGAAAATCATAAGACACATGGTATGATAGAATTAGATTATTAAAGGTTGCACATGCAAGACAAAGTAGAGTTAAGATCTTTGCAAGATTATTTTTAGCTTCCTGAGAACAGAACCTCTAGCCAAGTTTATGGTTTCATTTGCTTACCTTTGACTTTGAGACATATTTCAAAGTTGGTATGGATGGAATTAAAGGTTTCTATCACTGTATGGGTAGAAGGGATTCACTATTTGAAGGGGACAAATGGTAATAGTGGTGGCTGGAGTATTTGGCTACAGAGAAATAGCAGAGTAAGGAAGGGGACAAAGAGGACGGAGGGCAGTGTGGCCTAGGTCAGCAGCAGTAGTGTACGGGGAGCTTGAGAGGAAGGGGACAGGGAGCGTCCAGCTAAGGGAGACACTTCTATAAGCAGGAGACATTAGGAAGTCATACAGAATGCTTTACATCCTATTAGTGACAAGGAAACGGTGAGATCATGTTTGATGGTGGATCAGGAAGGTTTCAGGATATGTATGACATTTAAGCTGAGCCTAGAAGAGTGCGTAAGATAATTTTTTCCAGCCAGAAATTTGGGGGACTGATATGATGAGGGCAAATGGGATGAGATGAATGATGAGAACAAAAGTGGAGAGGTGGCCCAGTGCAGTGGCTCACGCCTATAATCCCAGCACTTTGGGAGGCCAAGGCAGGTGGATTACCTGAGGTCAGGAGTTCGAGACGAGCCTGGCCAATATGGTGAAACCCTGTCTCTACTAAAAATGCAAAAATTAGCCAGACATGGTGGCAGGCACCTATAACCTCAGCAACTTGGGAGGCTGAGGCAGGAGAATTGCTTGAACCCAGGAGGCGGAGGTTGCAGTGAGCCAAGATCATGCCACTGCACTCCAGCCTGGGCAACACAGCAAAACTCTATCTCAAAAAAAAGAAAAAAAAGAAAAAAGGTAGGGAGGCAAGAAATGTAAGCATCTGTCTGGGGAACAGTGACCTGTTGGGCAACCGTTAAAGGTTGGTTCAAGGTTCACTGAGGAAAGAAGAGAATGATTAAGCTGGAAGACCAAGTTTTGGCCAGGTCAAGGAGGTTCTGCAATTCCAAGCTAAACTGTGATTTAGATTTAATTTTAGCTGCTGAATTTGGTGGTGGAAACCCCGAGACTTAGGAGGAAGGGGAAACAGTGATAAAGCTCTCGTAATCGTTCAAGCGGAAGTTTCTGAGGGCCTGAATCACAGAAGTAAAAAGAAGAATAGGATGCAGTGATGGATTCAAGAATTAGAATAGGTGTGATTTGGCAAGGATAGGAGAAGGGGAAGGAGTCAAGAATGACTGAATGAATGGGAGACTGGCAGTGTTTTAATAGACACAGTTAAGAGAAAGGGTGAGAGGGAGGAACGAGATAAATTTTAAAGGTGTTGAGCTTGAGGTGGCTATGAAATATCCTGATGGAATCCTCTGGAGTATTTGGTGGAATTGTAGGCACAGAATGTGGAAGCAACTTCTTTGGAAGCAATGGCAAAAGTAGTGGGGATAGATGAGGTTTTTCAGTGAGGACACAGAGGACAGAGGGTCAAGGGCTGTGGTTCAGAATTGTGGAAATTTACGCTTTTAGGGTTTGAAGGAGGAAGGTGAACCAATGAGGAGAGAAACAGGAGAATTAAATGCAGTATACAGGATGACAAGGAAAGAGCAAGCTTCAAGAAAGAAGTGGTAAGCAACAGGACAAAGTGCTGAGAAACTGTTGAAGTGGCTATTAAAAGTCACCAGAGACCCTTAAGTGAGTGGGTCCATTTAAAGCGATGCTGCAATTGATGCTTTCATATTAACTTGAATGTCTCTGCAGTGCAGGAGGCAATGCCACTGCTTGGAGTTAGGTTAGGGATTGAGAATGGGGCTGTACATGCAAGTTCAGGAGAGCCAAATGGGGAGACTCAGCAGCAGTGAGGGGCCAGTATTGGGAAACTGAGTTGAAACAGAATTCAATCAGCATGGTGTGAGAACTTTTTTTCTAAAAATGTTTGTTAGATTAAAGTAAATGGTGAGTGTTTTGAGGGGCTGGAGAGTGTCAAGGCAGTTTCAGTGGGTGGTCAAAGAGTTGAGGGACTCTAGGGTGCTTACAAGGGAGGAGGCTTCAATGCCTGGTATTGGGCCCCGCTGGGCAGTAGGGCAAATGACATTGGGAAGTGTGTGAGGCCCTTGTCCAGAAGAAATTAAAATCCAGAAGAGAGGGTGAATGGTTGGCTGTCATGATAAGGGCAAGGATATATTTAGCAGGAGTGAGCATGCGCACAAGCAAGGACTATCCAAAGGAGGGAACTTCAGGGTTTTGGACTTTTTAGCTGGGGTAGTTTACAGTATTGTGATTTCCCAGGTTAATACTTTAATAAGTAGAATGGGGATGAAATTTCTGGGGTTCCACAGGTCTGAGAGGTTTTAAGTCAGTGCTGAAAGGATCATCAATGTGTATTTTTTTGACAAAAATATTATTTAAGTCCACTCTGTGTGAAATATTATGCAAAATGGGTAATAATATACCAATTTACAAATGTGGAATTAGTCCCTAGAAGTGTTTAATAAACTTGCCTAGAATCATCCATGTAGTACATGGTGAAGACAAACTTGTGAATTATTGTTTTGGAAGCCTCTGTTTTATCCTACCAAATTACATTTCCTCAATAAGATGATGAATTTTCCAAATTTCTAAAATTTTTCTATTAGACCTGCTATAGAAGATAAGTAACTACTTTCCACAATGGATTTTAAGTTACAATGTAAACACCATATACTCTAATTGACCTAGGATCAATGATCAATGTACTTTATTTATGGACATTTTCTTTCCTGAAAATATAATTAAGATGCTTAATACTTATGATAAAGCATGCTCTCTGATAATAATCAATATGGATTCTGAACTCCTCAGAGTTAAATGCAAGGGCCAGAAAAGGAAGGAAAGAAGCTACTATTTACTGAGGGCCTACTATATGCCAGGCAGTGTGCTACATTTTTTCCATATCTATTCTAGCATTTAATCCCCATAACATTCCTATATTGGTAGGTAATACTGCACCCACTTTATATATGAAGAAGCTGAAGGCTTGCAAAGTGGCCCAAGGTCTCCCAGTGATGACCTGCTGGATGCAAGCTATGAATCCACGTTTCACCCCAAAGCTGCCTGTATTCTTTTGTAAGAAGAACCACAAGCTAAAAGTTGATGTGATCTTTTGGGTCTCCCAGGGGTCAGTACACAATGGTGACCAGAAGATAAATAGTTTCCTATAAATAGGGAGAGAAAATATGTTGTTAAGTGGGTGCATTGGGAGAGAGATCTGAAAATGGAAATGTGGAATCTAAGGTATATTGACTTCTCACACAAGGATATTGAGATGTGTGAAGGGGTGGGTTTTGAGGGGCTATCGGGGGAAATTAGAATCCAATTAAAGGGCAATAGACATATTGGAATGGTTTAGGCTGGTCTCAAGAGGAGGTTTCAACTTCCTTATTGCCTTCCACCCAAAACAAATATGACACTTGTTTTCATCCTCTCTATTTCTGCTCTCGTGTTTGCCAGGATCAATACCCAAGGACGGGCACTTCTCTAAGAGCTGTGATTGAGCTTGGTAAGTATTTCAGGAGCAATTCAAACAGATTCTTTTGAATCCTGAAACGTGAAGTGATAGCTCTTGCATCTCTCAATGGAGGGCATGGGTTTAGAGTTTTGTAGAAAATTGACTGAACACTTAATTCTCCATTTCACATTGGCAGGCCAGGTACAAGGTAACTATTTTTTTTCTTTTGAACTTTTAGATTCAGGGGGCACATGTGCAGATTTGTTACCTGGGTATATCGTGTGATACTGAGATTTGGGATATGAATGATCCCATCACCCAGGTACTGAGCATAGCACCCAATAGTTTGTTTTTCAACTTTCATCCCTCTTCCTCCCTCCCCCTTCTAGTAGTCCCTAGTTTCCATTGTTGGTCTTGTTGACACAGTAGTGGCTGAAGATAATTGCCCTTTGTTATTATTTGTACTATTTTGCTTTTCAGATTTCCTAAGAACCACTTGCCCTCCAAGCTGGGCATATTTATTTATGAACCCTTAAAGTGGCTGATGTGAAATTATGAAGACTTTCTGTTAGTCCTGACACTATGAATGGGGTTATTTCCTGGGCATAAATAAGAAGTGATTGACATCAGTGAGTGATTAACCGGATCCTTGATGTTATATTTTCCGGTTTCTGAAGGGCTGTTTCTACGAGGCTGACATCTATAGGGACCAGTTAAGGCCAGCTTCAGTCAAACATTATGAAAAGGGTTTGGCTATTATTCAGATATCACTGGATCTATGTTAGATCTTCTGTTCTGAGTGAATTTTTCCTTATGCAACAAATATATAAACAGTGGATTCTACTTTTAAAAAAATTGTCCTCTTTCCTCCTAGGGAGAAATTCCTTCGATTTTTATAGTTGTTGAACTTAGAACTTCTGGACACATTGAATTCCACTTCGATTCCACACACTACAATGCATTTTAAGTTATTAAGTAGAACTTTTGTTCATATTTCTTTTGTACCTGAAAATGTCCTAGATATATTAGTGTTAAAGGGAAACATCATTTCTGGCTTTGAGTGGGTTCCTACTTTGTTTCTGGTGGTTCACTGGGAGATAGGCCACCAAGAAGTATTACTTTGTCCTCTCAAATAGATGGTAGAGATCAGCCAGGTGTGGAAAGATCCATTCATCTATTCAGGAAACAGGTACTGAGTGGTTGCTACTTGCTAGGTGCGTTCTGGGGCCGGCCTGGAATTATAGTAGGCAACAAGCCAGACAGAAGTCCTTGCCCATGAATTTCTGGTAGATGAGGCAGACAATAAAATAACCAACTAAGTATATAAATTATCATAAAGTGTTGGGGAGTTGTAAGCAGTATGAAGAAAAGCAGGTAAAAGTGATAGAGAGGGAGAGAAGCGATAATTTTCACAGAGTGGTCAGGGAAGACCTCTTTGAGGAGATGCCATTTGAACTGAGATCACAGTGGACAGAAGGCTAGAGAAATTTGGCATGGGATGCTTTGCATTTGCTTTTTGACACACAGAGTGCTTTGTTGTGGCGTTCAGTCCTCCCACTAACCCTGTGAAGAAGATATTAATATCTCTATTTTCAGATGATAGAACTGAAACGGAGGCAGTTAAATGACTAGAAAGTATGTGTAGGGCTGGATCTCTCACTGGACTTAGTCCACGCGGAGCATCTGGCCCCACACCTCCTATCTAACCTTCCAGTAAAGATGTACCAACACATTCAAGACAGTCACCAGGGTGGGTGTAAATTCACATGGCAGAGTAGCTAAGCATTCAGGAGTGGGGTGGGAGTCAGAAAGAATGGGCCGTCAGAGGTGGCTGCCTTGGGGAAAAGTGAATGCAGCTAGGCACTCATGGTCCTTTCTGGTCCAGCATGCTCAGAGAATGAGCGAAGGCCTTGGACACTGACCTTGAGGTGTCCCAAATAACCTTATTTGAAGCCATTTTTAAAAAATCTGAAAACTTCCTTTAACATGATATCCACCAACCCCTCTCCACCAAGTCACACCTCAGGTGTTTAAGAAATGCTGTGAAGTAACTGACAATAAGCAAAATGCGCAACGTGCCTTTTTGTTCTTTCTTTTCCATTTCAGTCAGAGAAATCAGGCTTTCTGTAGCTCCCTCTGGTAACAAAACATCTAAACATGTTCAAAACAGTGTTGTTATCTTTCACTTTACCCTTGAGCAATGCAAAGAAAACACTGTGAACTGGCAGACATCATTTTGCTAACACCCTCCCGTACATGCTAACTGTGCTTCTCCTAGGAAACCTCCCCTTCTGTCTCTGAAAGATTTTCTGCCTCATATTTTGGGGTCTGTTTCCTGGAAGTGTGTGGCTCGACTTGCTCTTTTAATTTCATCTCAGCTATTCATTGCATCTTTAAATAAGCATTGTTTAGCAAATCCAGAAGCAGAACTTGTTTCTGGCTTCCTGGAAGGGATTTTACTTGGAATGTAAAGAGGTTGTAGAGCTGGGCTTTTGTTTCTGGCTTTGCAGAGGGTCTAGGCTGCAGAGGCAGAAATGTGGCACACACACCATCGCTGTGCATTCCCTGATCCATGGCAGACATCAATAATCGCTTGTGGCATTTTATCTTGTTACATTTGGACATGGTCCCCAGAGTTCTTCACAATCCAGGGCAGCCCTTGCTGACTGCCAGAGCTGACTTATGGATATAACTTCCTTGTCATCTCTAACTTATCAGAACAGCTTCCTGGTGACAGCTGCCTTTACTGTATCCACTATAAACTTACAAATAATTTTAAATGCTCTTATTTTACTCTTAGTATTCTCAGGACAAATATAACAGAAATGTGATAGAATATCTATGGTTTCTGGCATGAAAAGAGGGTTTATGGAAATCTTTGAAGGGGACATGTTTAGGGAGTCTGTCTAGACATGCACATTTTTAATAAGTTTCTTAGGTTTTGCTAATATTTCCACCTCTGGGTTGAGCAACATTACAGCACACATTTCTAGTTTTTGACACAGGCTTTTAGCTGCCTTCGTAACAGAGCAGGCACCCCTGGGCGAGCCTGGGGAAGAGAGATCTGGAAAGCACCTTTAGTTGTACAAAACTCTGAGGGCCAATCTGACTGTGGCAAAATCACTTCTTCATCCCAGGGAACTGTAACAGTGGCTGAGTTTCTTGAGAATAGTGAGACAAGTCTCTCTCTTACCACACAAAGTGTTGCCTGCTGGCTTTGCCCTTTGGAGAAGTAACTTCAGGCCTGGAGAGAAGATGGTCTCCCCGTTGGAAAGGAGCCAGCCTCTCCCTTGCTCCCCTGCCGCAGAGTGGCCAGCGTTCCTGTCAGCACGAAGCTGGACTGGCCCACCTGGTCAGGGCAAGAGGTGGTTTTTCTTACAAAGCCTCCATTTGTAGTTTCTAAGAAAGAACTTCTTAGAATGTTCAAAACCAAGTTGTGAAAATATTTTTTTGGAGGCACCTCATTAGTTTTAACAATAAATGCTCATAACTGGAAGTAATGATTTGGCAATTATAAGTCAAACTTCAAGTCGGAGTAGGAGACCTATTTCTAGAGAAACAAATAGGGCTGCCTCCCATTGAGCTGAGTTGTGCTTTGAACTTTCCTAGAGTTTATTTTCCCCCAGAACCTTTAAGAACTGAGCAAATATCAGTTCATCAATAAAACCTGTGTTTGTAGATGGTTTATGCTGAAGTATTTTCGACTCGGTGTCCGTATTTGAATGTGGGAACTGAGTCAGAAAGACTTGCCCAGATCATCTCTGTCTAACTCTTTGAGTGGTATGCAGGGCGGGTGCGATGGGGCAGGGTGGGGTAGACAGCACTGTGACTTCTGGTCCCCACAGGTGATCTAATGACCTAGGAGACTGCCTGGTATGTGTTAGTATAGCATGCATCTCAGTCTCCTGTTCTCTGTTATAATTCATGCGCTTGCTTATTCATTGAATTATTCAACAAATGCTAATAATTGCCTATGATATCCCAAGCCCTAGGCTTTGTGCTTGGAAACTAAGATAAGTAAAATATTGTCCTGCCCTCATATAACTCTAAGTCTAGTGAGGAAAACAGATCCACGCATAGATGTTTTGAAGCAATGCAGCAGGCCATGGTAGAGAAATGCCCTGAGCTTTCTGGTGTGTGAGGAAAGTTCTCTAATCCTGATGGGGGACTGAAGAGGGGTGTGTATGGGAAGCTTCCTTGTGAAGGTGACAACCTGAATTTTAATAGAAACAGAGTAGGAGGCAGTTTTCTTTTATTCATTTTTCTTCTTTCCCTAGGTGGGGCCTGACATGTTCCAAAGTTAGACAAACAGAAGGAGCGTTTGGTGGTGAAACATAAGACAGCATAGGGATTCCTTGGGCACAGAAATGTGCAGGAGGTATGCTGAGAGGGGGTTAGTGGTGGTCTCATGAAGAGCTCGATTGGCTTGTTCCTCAAGCCAGTGGCTCTACTCTCAGGTTGGAACAGGGTCTGATTCTGTTTCTCGCTTTCTTTCTCTACCCAATAATTGCAGTTCCTCCGAAAGCTCTGTGCCAAATCTTCCATTCTGTGAGCAGCATCCCCTAACCTTTCAGTTCTCTATCCTCATCTAGACCCCTGATTTATTTGTTCCTACCACTTTTTCACTTTCCACCCACTCCCTTTGTCTTAATTACTTCCTTTTTTTTTGTTTTTGTTTTTTTTTTTTTTAGTGCAGATTCCAAGATTCAACATGAAAAGCACTGCCTTGTAAAGCCCTTGACCTCTTGGTGTCTCTCTTGCTCTGTAACCTTCATCTGGCAAAACCCCAACCATGCTTAACACCATCTATCTGTCTACTCAGTACTTGCACCCAAGCAACTGAACAAGCGAGAGAACAACACACAGCCATGCCTTAGATGTATAAGGACATGCCTTGAACGGGTACTCGACACCGCCCTGCAATCTGCCACACTCCCCTAGTTGTATATATGGGCTCACACTTGCCAACCAGTTATTTCACATGTTCATTCATGATCCATCTGGTGGGCATTTCCTTTATGTCTGGCACAGTGACAAGCCCTGGGGACACAGTGGGAAACATGACACACAAGCACCATCATACTGCTTACTAAGAGCTATGCAGGGAATGTTGGTTGAATTGACAGACGGCCTGACTGACTGCTTTACATAGATTGCTTTGGGAAAACCCCACTAAGGACACATTTAAGCAAATACCTCAATACCAAGAAGGAGCCAGCCCATGAAGATCAGAGGAAGTAGCATTCCGAGCATTTGGAACAACTGGAGCAACGCCCCTGAGATGGGCTTGTCTTGTTCAAGGAACAGGAAGGCTGGTGTGGCCAGACCATAGTGGTCAAATAAGAGAGTAGTATGGAATTAAGAGTAGATGCTCTAGGATGTAGAATTGCAGGTGTAGGCAGGTTGGAGATTCAGGAAGTTGCACTGGATGGTTCTGGTTTCCTTGCCCAAGGAGAACCCAGTCTCCCTTAGAACTCAGGGTGTGCGGTAAGTGTTGTGCAGGTGGCTCAGGAGAGTGGGGGACTTTGTCACAGTCACTTTGGTAAATGGGACAGGGAGCTGACCAAGAATTGGAGTAAGAATTGGAGGTTGGAGATGTGGTATCTCTGTAACTGGGATCAGAGTTTACAGTGGCTGTGATCATCCTGGCTGTGCTGTAAATGGAAGCAGGGGACGTAGATTCTTGTATTGATCTGGGGATGGTGTTTTTCAGAATGGATTTGGAAAAAAGGATAAGATGTTAAAGAAATGAGACTGCAGGTGGGCAATAGTTTGAAGATCAAGTACAGGGTTCAAGCTGGTAGAGGAAAGATGCCAAGATAGCTGTTAGAGCCCGGGACTAAACCTAGATCAAGAGTCCTTTATGAGATTGAAAAGCAGCTGTAGAATGAGTTTTAAATAGTGTTTAGTTATTTATTTATTTTTCAGTCCAGCAATAGCAAGCAGCCTGATTTCTAACTCACAGCCTGCTTTTGATAGCAGATTGAGACATCAGCTTGGCACCTGGCAGGCCAGGAGATATTAAGAAGTTCTGTTTGAATGAGTTTGCCTTGTCTAGGCTAAGGTATTTATTAGGAGGGCCAGAAGCAAGGATCTTGGAGAAAAGAGGGAAGCAAGAAAAGGAGTGAGGGGAAATGGGTCAGAAGAAAGCAGACTTTCACAAAGGAAAATTGCTGATTCTGTGTGTGATCAATCATGCTAACAAAGAGGCCAGTGACACAGCCTTGTCCTCCCAGAACATCGCCATTCTACCAAGTGAAGCCCCTTTGGGAGACGCCAATCATGATTTATAGAAGGTACTCCTGCATGCTGTAGTAGCTTACTCCACTATGCACGGGGTTCTTTGCTGATAGAACACTTTCTTTTAAAACTCCCTTTTGTGGGCAAGCAAGTCTCCCATCTTAATACAAAGCAGCCTTTGGAAGATAAACACTTTTAAATCTTATATTTTAAAATAAAAAGGTTCCAAAACCTAGCCTTGCCAACAGGCTTAAAAACAGTCCCCAGCAAGTGTCATTTTACCAAATCTAAATTCTCAAGGCGATCTTGTGTCTTTCATTAGAATCTTTCTTAGACTCTCTTGAAAGAACTTAAAAGTTTGCATTGATTTTTTATTTTTAATTTTACTTTATTGGATGAAGAATACTGCTAATATAATACATGTTCTATTCATTTGCAGTCTTTTTTCTAATTAGGCATTTGATGAGGACTTGTTGATTGATTAGTTGCCTGGCCTTTTACTTTTGTGCCTGGGGGCAACTGAGGCAATGGCCTTTAAGGCTAGTACTACAGGATGTTAATTAGCAAAAAGTCAAAAAGAAAAAAGAAATTCAGTAGTCAAAAAGGTTAGAGATACTCCGGAAAAAACAATGTGAAACTTTTTTTTTTTTTAACTGCTGACTTTCTGGGAGGTTTTAATATGCTCAGGAACATTGAGAGTTTCCAAGAGGGGGATAAAGTATGCGGTATATCTACATCCTTTTGAGCATAGCGTCTTCTTTTGTTGGAGTGGTTTATGGGACTGATATTCTACAGAAAACCCTTTGAAACCTATAGCATTAAGATTTCCAATAGAGGATGCTGGGGGCAGAAAAGGAATGAAACTCAGAATAATACTCTTTATATACGAGAAATCAAATGCTATATTTTCCTTTAGTTTTACTTTAGTAATTGTTTTATTCATTTCCATGTTCCATCTACATGCTATCTATCTATCTATCTATCTATCTATCTATCTATCTATCTATCTATCTATCTATCTATCTATCATCTATGTATGTACGTATCTATCCTATCTATCTTTTCTTTTTCCCTCCCTCCCTCCCTCCCTCCCTCCCTCCCTCCCTCCCTCCCTCCCTCCCTCCCTCCCTCCCTTCCTTCCTTCCTTCCTTCCTTCCTTCCTTCCTTCCTTCCTTCCTTCCTTCCTTCCTTCTTCTTACAATGAAACCAGTATTCCTCCAACCAAGAGGGGCTTGTAACTGCTCCAACTAAAAGATTGGGATGAAAGTGATATGTGTGACTTCCAGACTTCTAATATTAGGTCACAAAAAGGTTATAGCTTCTCTCTCTCTCTCTCTCTTTTTTTTTTTTGAGACAGAGTCTCACTCTGTCGCCCAGGCTGGAGTACAGTGGCTCAGTCTCGGCTCACTGTAAGCTTTGCCTCCCGGGTTCATGCCATTCTCCTGCCTCAGCCTTCTGAGGAGCTGGGACTACAGGCACCTGCCACCACACCCAGCTAATTTTTTTGTATTTTTAGTAGAGATGGGGTTTCACCATGTTTGCCAGGTCTCGATCTCCTGACCTTGTGATCCACCCACCTTGGCCTCCCAAAGTGCTGGGATTACAGGCGCAAACCACCGCGCCCAGCCGATATAGCTTCTCTCTCTCTCTCTCTTTCTCTCTCGATATAGATAAATAGATATAGATATATGGATATCCCTATGTCTTTCAATGCTTTCCCTTGGAACTCAGCCACTATACTATAAAGGAGTCTGAGCTACACGTTTGGAGAGGCCCTTGTGGCGAGCAACTGAGACCCGCAGCCAACAATGAGAATCAGCCTGAAGAATATCAGTGACTGGGACTTCAGATGATTCCAGATTTCAGCTTTCAAACTTCAAGGTCAGCCCCAGACACTGTGGAGCAGAGACAAGCTGTGCCTGCTGTGCTTTGTCTGAATTCCTACCCACAGAAACCATGAACACAATAAATGCCTTTTGGTAATAAATTTTGGAGTTATTTGTAACACAGACATCATCATTTGAAAAAAAGGGTAAAGCTCCAGATTATTAACCTGACATTAATGGCCTCTCTCCCCTGTGGTCCCAAACTATTCTTCCAGCTATTCTTCTCCAATTATTCCTTTATGAATTCACTGCTGAAAATACAGCTGCTTTTTGTGCCCACAACAAAATCACACTTTCCTTCTTTCACATCTTTGCCTATTAAATTGTAAGTTCCTTGAATAGCTCTTTCAAAAATATTTTCTCAGGACTTAACAAAGGGCTTAGAATGTTACTGATTCTAAGTTATTGATAGATATTGGAATAAAAATCAATGAATAAACAAAGGAGGTCATCCTTCTAGATAGACACATGTTTTTTACACTTTTCCACATGTTTAAGTCCTATTCATCCTAAAATATCAAGTTCAATTATCATTGCTTGTTGAAGTGTTCTTTAGTTATCCCCAAATTAAGCAGCTTTCCTACCTTGAGTGCCAATATAAAGCATTACTTATACTAATTACATAGCCTTTGATATTTATAACCATAATGCTGTGGTGTCTTTCCATGATCTTATATATTATTTCTCCAACTAGTTCTTAAGGTATTTGGAGACGGTACTATACCTTATTATTCTTTTGCTTCTTATTCTCTTCCTTCTTTTCATTTTTAAATTCTCCTTAAGACCTATACAGTGTGTGTTAGGTACACAGTGTGTGTGTTCAAAATCTATTTGTTGGTTATTATGACCCCAAAATAAAATGATAGCTTTCAAAACAAACAAAAAAAAAATGCAAAATCTAATCTTAGGTGGTATAACATCTGTAGTGTATTCAGATTCCGGGTGATCACTCTGAACCCTCCACACCATTTATGTTGTAAGCATTGTGCACTATTCCAGGAGGATGTGGTTGTGAGAGGATAGAGCTCAGATTCCAACCCCAACTCTTCAAGAGCAGTTCTACCATATCAGAAGGCCGCTATATACAATTTCATTTGGATAAAGTTCTTTAGGACAAAATTAAAAGGAACATGGACAAGGAAATGAGGAATTCATAAA
Organism: Macaca mulatta; assembly: GCF_049350105.2. Classification (NCBI taxonomy): domain Eukaryota; kingdom Metazoa; phylum Chordata; class Mammalia; order Primates; family Cercopithecidae; genus Macaca; species Macaca mulatta. The sequence continues at coordinate 58,777,653 of NC_133418.1, read as the reverse complement.
TTATAATGAGTTTTTAGAGGCACTGGGGGTGTTCAGGGATATCTGAGAAGACATGATACCCGTCTTCAGTTAATTGAAGTCAGGTATACACAGGATTCATGCTAAATAGCACCCGATAATTGACCTAAAGTGAATTGATGGTTAGATTTTGGGTTATTCTCAGGAAGACTTTAATAGTAGAGATTACCATGAATGAACTGGGCTTTCCTATTAAGTAGCATGCTCTGTATCACTGGAATTTTCCAAAGGAAGTCAAACAGGTAGACTTCTGTTATGAAGAATGACTTAATGGCAAGAGGTTGAATTTAGTGTATTTGTTCCAATACTTAATTTCTGGGCTGCTTTAGTCTAAGTTTAGTCAGAGAGAAAGAAAGCATTCTAGGTATTCAAACAGAAGGAATTAAATGCAGGGAATTGGTTATAAATTTGTAGGAAGGGCTGGAAGAGCAAAAGGGAGGTAGAGGGAGCATGGAAGAGGTAAAAGGAAGAATGGGTAAAACTGAGATTCAAGAAGCTGCCAATGTCCTGGGGTGAAGCCCATAAAGCTGCCCCTTCTGCTGCTTTGTTGGAGACACTTTGCAGTTATATCTGGATGCATAGGAAGAGCTGCATGAACCAGGCCTACAACTGCAGGCTGCTACAGTTCAGAATCATCCCATCCTGCTGCAACAATGGCAACCATCTGGGACTGATGGCAGTTGACACTGTCAGAGCCAGAAGCAGGAATATTTTCTAAGTGCTTCCTATTGGCAGAACCTAACAAGAGGCTAGTAGACAAGGGAACCTGGGAAATGTAGTTCACAGACTCACAGTTCAGCAGAAATAGAGCACAGTATACAAAGGCAGCTGGCGTGCTGACAGAATAGAAGTCAGTCATTGATATCTGGGCCCATAGGCCCACTCTGGTACAAGCATCCATCTCTCACAAGAACAACCACAGTGGCTCCACTTAGTCTCCTTCAATCCCCTTGGCCTTTCTTCTATCTGCTCTTTATGATAAAGCTGGAGGGGTCTCTTTAAAAGAAACAAAAATTGTGTCTCTCCTTTGCTTAAAAGCTCCCAGTAGCTTCCCATTACCATTAAGGAAAGAGTCTACTCTTTTGCATTCATGTCTAGAAGGCCTTGTGTAGTCTGTCCCTTGTTCATCTTTATAGCTTTCTCTGACATTAGATTTCTTCTTGGTCTTTGCAATGCAGTTATCATGATTTCTTTCAGTTTCTTGAATGTGCTGTTCTCCATTTCTGATGTATGTCCTTTGTATATGCTTCTCCCTCTCTCTAGGATATGGTTTGGATTTGTGTCCCCACCCAAATCTCATGTTCAATGGTAATCCCTAGTGTTGGAGATGGGGCCTGCTGGGAGGTGATAGATCATGGGGATGGATCCTTCATGAATGGTTTAGCGCTGTCCCTTTGGTGCTGTTCTCATGATAGATTTCTCATGATATCTGGTGGTTTAAATGTGTGGCATCTCCCAGCCTCACTTTCTTGCTGCTCCAGCCATGAGATATGCCAGCTCCCACTTTGCCTTCCTCCATGATTGTAAATTTCTTGAGACCTCCCAAGAAGCCTGAGCAGATGCCAGAATCATGCTTCCTGTACAACCTTCAGAACCGTGAACCAATTAAACCTCTTTTCTTTATAAATTACCAAGTCTCAGGTATATCTTTATAACAATGTGAGAATAGACTGATATAATATAGTATGTTCTCCCTCCACATAATCCAGACATTCATTCATTCTTCAGAATTCAACTCAATCAGCCTTCGTTCATAGACACTTTCCTTAGTCTTTCTGACTGGGTCAATTGTACCATTTTAGTATAAATGTTTCCGTCTATTAGTTACTTCTACGTCTTTCTCTCTCCTCCCCAACACACACACACACACACATTTAATTTCTTTCCTTTTTTTTTTTTTTTTTTTGAGACAGAGTCTTCCTCTGTCACCCAGGCTGGAGTGCAGTGGCATGATCGTGGCTCACCGTAATCTCTGCTTCCCGGGTTCAAGAGATTCTCATGCCTCAGCCTACTAAGTAGCTGGGATTACAAGCACCCACGACTATGCCCAGCTACTTTCTGTATTTTTAGTAGAAATGGGGTTTCACCATGTTAGCCAGGCTGGTCTGGAACCTCAGGTGATTCACCTGCCTTGGCCTCCCAAAGTGCTGGGATTACAGGCATGAGTCACCTCACCCGGCCCACACGTTTACTTTCTATCTCCTCCTCTCAAATGTAAACTTTTGTGAATTCAGGAATTATGTCTTTTTCTTTGCTCAACAATGCTCACTCAACACCTAGCACAGTGCCTTGTATGTAAAAGAGGCTTAAGAAGTGAATAAATGTACAAAGGCATGGGTATATGATTTGATGATTCATTCTTGCTGAGTAAAAGGTAAAATATCCTGGGAACCAATGTAAGTTGTCTACTTTTTATTGCACACTTGAAATGCTGGATTCACTGTTGGGCTTATTGTAGGGATCATGTAAATATTAGAAAAATGACAATCATTTTTTTCTCTGACTCTTTTGTTTGAGAGGTAAGTCTATCTCTATAAAAATGTAACATGCTTTTGGAGATATTTTGCCTTTTCTTTGTACTCCTGAGATCCCCTGCTCTCCCTAATGGCTCCAATCTTTATCAAGATCTCTCCCATGGGAGAAGCCCTCTTAAGAATGCTGCCTTTGTTTGCTGGGCGATTTTGAAGCTAGTCTATTCTGGGAACAAAAACCCAAACTGAAATGGTTTGCATTTGCCATTGGGAATTTAAACCACTTGTCTCTTAAGACTAGTGACAGTAACACAGGGAAAAATAGATGAGGATCTGAGTTGCAGAATTTCCCCAGGACTCACTGGAAAACTACCTAAGGGAGGAGGGGGGAAAAGACACCAAACAATCTCTAACAAGAGCCGTATTGCTGACAGGGGTCAGCATCCTGCTAGTTTATTAATTTCTTTGGCTGTTGTTTTTTCCTTTAATTTCTGTCTGTGAACCTGGCAAAGAATTGTGGCAGTTAGTCCTCAAGTCAGTTTGTGGGGAGGCCATGTTTAGTAGTGCAGGTGCCATCTGGATTTTAAATTTGTCACGAGAACACCCTCTCCTAGGCTTGAGGTGTTTAGAGGATGGTGAGACGGGCAATAAGGGAGAAATATGACATTGCTCATGAGTGATTATTCTTCTTGTTATTTATTCCCTATTCCTTAAACCATAGGTGAAATGTCCTAGTCAAGGACTTTAGCTGACAGGGGACTCCCAGTCTCTTCCAGATGGAGAAGATATGAACCTGAAGGGATTATTTTTGCAGTGTTTACAGTGCATAGAAGTTTCCTTAAATATATAATCAGAGGTAATTAGACTATGTGGTGTAAGAAGGGGTGTAAACACTATTGACATGCTAGTCTCGAAATAGGCACCATCTGAGTTGATTTGCCTTTGACAGTTCCTGATTTTCAATATTTTTGATATTTTGGGAAGCAGATGTGATGAGGGTGAAGAAGTTTAAGCCTAAGAATAACATCTCTTGGTTCCAAAATAATATTGCTTGTTTGTATCTTCTTCTTAATCTATGGAGAGACACCAGCACATGGAGGGGTATTGTCAATCTAGGGCTTAGTAAATTGGATGATTCAAGATGGCAAGGTTCTACCTGCTGCCAGAAAAATAAGCTTCAGTTAAATCTATGGAAATTCTCTGCCACAGGGGTTGACATCTTTTACTCTGGGTCGAATTTTTTAAAGTTACCCCTTCCAGTCTTGAAGCAGACTTAATATCAGTATTTTGTTGTGCCTGTCAGAAGTCTTTTAAGTCATTCTTTCAGTATTGTGTGAAAATATGAAACACTACAACAATTAAGAACAGTATGATTATTAACAATTCCACTTAGGAATAACTGGTGTTGATTTAAGACACATTTGATAATGCTGAATGTGTTTACCCTTGCATACATGATAAATGTGTCCCAGGGCCATGGCAGCCTGGAGTTAGAATCTTGGTACTAAAAACTAGCATTGCATTTATTCTAAGGCTCAGTGCCTGCCTATAGAGCCCCATATAAATGCTTCCCCATTTCACTGCTTGTGTTGCTGCATAGCAAATTACCTAAAAATTTAGTGACTAAAAACAACAAACCTTTAATATCTCAGAAAATGCAGTTTTTTGTGGGTTAGAAATTTGGGAGTGGTTTAGCTGGCTGACTCTGGGTGTCTCCTGAGATTATGATCCACAAGTAAGTTGTGGTGTAGTCATTTGGGAGCTGGACTGGGGCTAGAGAATTAGCTTCTACAATGGCTCACTCACATGGCTGTTTGCAAGAGGCCTCAGTTGCTTGTCACATTGGGCCCCTCCACATGGCTGCTTGAGTGTCCTTATAACATGGCAACTGGATTTTTCCAGAGTGAGTGATCTTACAGAGAGCATGGAGGAGCCCTTGTGCCCTCATCCCGAGGGTCACACTACTTTACTTCTACCATGTTGTACTCATCAGGTCACCAAGCAAAACACACTCAAGGGGACAGGAATTAGGCTCCACCCTTTGAAGCTAAGAGCATCAAAAAACTTATGGACATACTGCAAAACCACCCTATTGCTGATTGATTGTGACCTGCTGTACGTTGAAATGCTTATTTCTTCTTTGTACTCCAAGATCTTGTCACTTTGGTTGGACCTGATTCACCTGTCTAGGAGCTTCACTTAATTTTATATGTTTCTCCCTTCCCCTCCTGAGCAGAACAACACCAGGCACAACTCTCAGGGAACCTGCCTTAGCTAAACCTAAACCTAAACTTCTGTTCTTCATTTTAGGATTTTAGGCAAGATAGCCATTTGAAGCTTTGTGAACAATGTAGTTTCTAGTAATGGAAGGGGTCAGTTAGCTTTGGGAACAACTCCTTTTTATTTTGTAAAAATGACTTCAAAACAAAATTAGTTACCCAAAAGTCAAGTTTCCCCCTTGCTATGGAACTGGAAGAAGGTGGAACATTTCTTTTCAAGGATCCTATTATCTTCTTCTCTCAAGTGGCCTTTGTTGGGGCCATGTAAATCAATTAAAATTTGTGTTCTGGATTCCTGGGCAAGATAGCTGAATAGGAACAGCTCCTGTCTGCAGCTCACAGCGAGACCAACGCAGAAGGTGGGTGATTTCTGCATTTCCAACTGAGGTACCTGGCTCATCTCACTGGGACTGGTTACACAGTGGGTGCAGCCCATGGAGGGAGAACAGAAGCAGGGTGAGATGTCCCCTCACCCGGGAAGCACAAAGGGTCGGGGAACTCCCTCCCCTTGCCAAGGGAAGCCTTGATGGACTGTGCCATGAGGAACAGTGCATTTGGCCCAGATACTACGGTTTTCCCATGGTCTTTGCAACCTGCAGACCAGGAGATTCCCTCAGGTGCCTGGGTTTCAAGTACAAAGCTGGGCGGTCATTTGGATAGACACCAAGCTAGCTGCAGGAGTTTTTCACCTGGAATGCCAGTGAGACAGAGCCGTTCACTCCTCTGGAAAGGTGGCTGATGCCAGGGGGCTGAGTGGTCTTGCTCAGCGGATCCCACCCCCATGGAGTCCAGCAAGCTAAGATCCACTGGCTTGGAATTCTTGCTGCCAGCACAGCAGTCTGAAGTTGAACTGGGATTCTCGAGCTTGGCTGGGGTAGCAGCATCCACCATTACTGAGGCTTGAGTAGGCAGTTTTGCCCTCACAGTGTAAACAAAGCCACCAGGAAGTTCAGACTGGATAGAGCCTACCACCGTGCCACAAAGCCACTGTAGCTAGACTGCCTCTCTAAATTCCTCCTCTCTGGGCAGAGCATCTCTGAAAGAAAGGCAGCAGCCCCAGTCAGAGGCTTATAGATAAAACTCTCGTCTCCCTGGGACAGAGCATCTGGGGGAAGAGGCGGCTGTGGGTGCAGCTTCAGCAGACTTAAACATTCCTGCCTGCTGGCTCTGAAGAGAGCAGCAGACCTCCCAGCACAGCGCTCAAGCTCTGCTAAGGGACAGACTGCCTCCTCAAGTGGGTCCCTGAACCCTGTCCCTCCTCATGGGGAGACATCTCCCAGCAGGGGTCGACAGACCCCTCATACAGGAGAGTTCCAGGTGGCATCTGGGAAGTGCCCCTTTGTGATGAAGCTTACAGAAGAAGCAGCAGGCAGCAATCTTTGCTGTTCTGCAGCTTCTGCTGGTGATACCCAGGCAAACAGGGTCCAGAGTGGACCTCCAGCAAATGCCAGCAGACCTGCAGAAGACGGACCTGACTGTTAGAAGGAAAACTAACAAACAGGAAGCAATATCATCAACATCAACAAAAGAATGACCACTCAAAAACCCCATCTGAAGGTCACCAACATCAAAGACCTGGGACTGGTTACACAGTGGGCATAGGACAAATCCACGAAGATGGGGAGAAACCAGTGCAAAAAGGCTGAAAATTCCAAAAACCAGAATGCCTCTTCTCCAAAGGATCACAACACCTTGCCAGCAAGGGAACAAAACTGGATGGAGAATGAGTTTGATGAATTCACAGAAGTAGGCTTCAGAAGGTGGGTAATAACAAACTCCTCTGAGCTAAAGGAGCATCTTCCAACCCAATGCAAGGAAGCTAAGAACCTTGATAAAAGGTTACAGGAACTGCTAACTATAATAGCCAGTTTAGAGAAGAACATAAATGACCTGATGGAGCTGAAAAACACAGCACGAAAACTTCGTGAAGAATACACAAGTATCAATAGCTGAATTGATCAAGAAGAAGAAAGGATATGAGAGATTGAAGATCAACATAATGAAATAAAGTGTGAAGACAAGATTTGAGAAGAAAGAATGAAAAGGAACAAGCAAAGCCTCCAAGAAATAAGGGACTATGTGAAGAGACCAAACCTTTATTTGATTGGTGTACCTAAAAGTGATGGGGAGAATGGAATCAAGTTGGAAAACACATTTTAGGATACTACCTAGGAGAACTTCCCCAACCTAGCAAGAGAGGCCAACATTCAAATTCAGGAAATGCAGAGAACACCACAAAGATACTCCTGGAGAAGAGTAACCCCAAGACACATTATCATCAGATTCACCAAGGTTGAAATGAAGTAAAAAGGGCAGCCAGAGAGAAAGGTTGGGTTACCCACAAAGGGAAGCCCATCAGACTAACAGCAGATCTCTCTGCAGAAACCCTACAAGTCAGAATAGAGTGGTGGCCAACATTCAACATTCTCAAAGAAAAGAATTTTCAACCCAGAACTTCATATCCAGCCAAACTAAACTTCATAAGTGAAGGAAAAATAAAATCCTTTATAGATAAGCAAATGCTGAGGGTTTTGTCACCACTAGGCCTGCCTTACAAGAGCTCCTGAAGGAGGCACTAATTATGAAAAGGAAAAACCAGTACCAGCCACTGCAAAAACATACAAGAATGTAAACACTAACAACACTGAAGAAACTGCACCAACTAATGGGCAATATAACCAGCTAGCATCATAATGACAGGATCAGATTCACACATAACAATATTAACCTTAAATGTAAATGGGCTAAATGCCCCAATTGAAAGACACAGACTGGCAAGTTGGATAAAGAGTCAAGGCCTAGCCAGGCGCAGTGGCTCATGCCTGTAATCCCAGCACTTTGGGAGGCTGAGGTGGGTGGATCATGAGGTCAGGAGATCGAGACCATCCTGGCTAACACAGTGAAACCCTGTCTCTACTAAAAATACAAAAAATTAGCCGGGTGTGGTGGTGGGCACCTGTAGTCCCAGCTACTCAGGAGTCTGAGGCAGGAGAGTGGCGTGAACCCAGGAGGCAGAGCTTGCAGTGAGCTGAGATCATGCCATTGTACTCTAGCCTGGGAGACAGCGAGACTACTTCTCGGAAAAAAAAAAAAAAAAAAAAAAGCGTCAAGACCCATCTGTGTGCTGTGTTCAGGAGACCCATCTCACATGCAAAGACACACATATGCTCAAAATAAAGGGGTGGAGGAAGAGTTACCAAGAAAATGGAAAGCAAAAACAAACAAACAAAAAAACAAAAAGCCAGGGGTTGCAATCCTAGTCTCTGATAAAACAGACTTTAAACCAACAAAGATCAAAAAAGACAAAGAAGGGCATTATATAATGACAAAGGGATCAATTCAACAAGAAGAGCTAACTATCCTAAATATATATGCACCCAATACAGAAGCACCCAGGTTCATAAAGCAAGTTCTTAAAGGCCTACAAAGAGACTTAGACTCCCACACAATAATAATGGGAGACTTTAACACCCCGCTGTCAATATTAGACAGAATGACGAAACAGAAAATTAACAAGGCTATTCAGGACTTGAACTCAGCTCTGGACCAAGCAAACCTGACAGACGTCCACAGAACTCTCCACCCCAAATCAACAGAATATACATTCTTCTCAGAACCACATCACACTTATTCTAAAATTGACCACATAATTGGAAGTAAAACACTACTCAGCAAATGGAAAAGAATGGAAATCTTAATAGTCTTTCAGACCACAGTGCAATCACGTTAGAACTCAGGATTAAGAAACTCACTAAAAACTGCACAACTACATGGAAACTGAACAACCTGCTCCTGAATGACTACTGGGTAAATAACAATATTAAGGTAGAAATAAATAATTATTTGAAACCAATGAAAACAAAGACACAATGTACCATAATCTCTGAGACACAGCTAAAGCAGTGTTTAGAGGGAAATTTATAGCACTAAATGCCCATAGGAGAAAGTGGGAAAGATCTAAAGTTGACACCCTAGCATCACAATGAAAAGAACTAGAGAAGCAAGAGCAAGCAAATTCAAAAGCTAGCAGAAGACAAGAAATAACTAAGATCAGAGCAGAACTGAAGGAGATGGAGACATGAAAAACCCTTCCAAAAATCAATGAGTCCAGGAGATGGTTTTTTGAAAAGATTAGCAAAATAGACTGCTAGCAGAAATTAATAAAGAAGAAAAAGAGAAGAATCAAATAGACACAATAAAAAATGATAAAGGGGATATCACTACTAATCCCACAGAAATACAAACTACAATCAGAGAATACTATAAACACCTCTATGCAAATAAACTAGAAAATCTAGAAGAAATGGATAAATTCCTGGACACAAACACCCTCCCAAGACTAAACCAGGAAGTTGAATCCCTGAATAGACCAATAACAAGTTCTGAAATTGAAGCAGTAATTAATAGCCTACCAACCAAAAAAAGGCCAGCACCAGATGGATTCACAGCCGCTTTCTACCAGAAGTACAAAGAGGAGCTAGTACCATTCCTTCTAAAATTATTCCAATCAATAGAAAAAGAAGGACTCCTCCCTTACTCTTTTTATGAGGCCAGCATCATCCTGATACCAAAATCTGGCAGAGACACAACAAAAAAAGAAAATTTCAGGCCATTACCTCTGAAGAACATTGATGTGAAAATCCTCACTAAAATACTGGCAAACCGAATCCAGCAGCACATCAAAAAGCTTATCCACCACAATCAAGTTGGCTTCATCCCTGGGATGCAAGGCTGGTTCAACATATGCAAATCAATAAATGTAATCCATCACATAAACATAACCAATGACAAAAACCACATGATTATCTCCATAGATGCAGAAAAGGCCTTCAATAAAATTCAACACCGCTTCATGCAAAAAACACTCAATAAACTAAGTATTGATGGAATGTGTCTCAAAATAATAAGAGCTATTTATGACAAACCCACAGCCAATATCATACTGAATGGGCAAAAGCTGGAAGCATTGCCTTTGAAGCCCGGCACAAGACAAGGTCCCCTCTCTCGCCACTCTTATTCAACATAGTATTGGAAGTTCTGGCCAGGGCAATCAGGCAAGAGAAAGAAATAAAGGATATTCAAACAGGAAGAGAAGAAGTCGAATTATCTCTGTTTGCAGATGACATTATTGTATATTTAGAAAACCTTATCATCTCAGCTCAAAAACTCCTTAAAGTGATAAGCAACTTCAGCAAAGTCTCAGGATACAAAATCAATGTGCGAAAATCACAAGCATTTCTAAACACTAATAATAGACAAACAGAGAGCTAAATCATGAGTGAACTCCCATTCACAATTGTTACAAAGAGAATAAAATACCTAGGAATCCAACTTACAAGGGATGTGAAGGACCTCTTCAAGGAGAACTACAAACCACTGCTCAAGGAAATAAGAGAGGACAAAAATAAATGGAAAAGCATTCCATGTTTATGGATAGGAAGAACCAATATTGTGAAAATGGTCATACTGCCCAAAGTAATTTATAGATTCAATGCTATTCCCATCAAGATACCATTGACTTTCTTCACAGAATTAGAAAAAACCACTTTAAATTTCATGTGGAACCAAGAAAGAACCCATATAGCCAAGACAATCCTCAGCAAAAAGAACAAAGTGGGAGGCATCACACTACCTGACTTCAAACTATACTTCAAGTCTACAGTAACCAAAACAGCTTGGTACTGATACCAAAACAGATATATAGACCAATGGATAAGAACAGAGGCCTCAGAAATAACACCACACATATACAACCGTCTGATCTTTGGCAAAACTGACAAAAACAAGCAATGGTGAAAGGATTTTCCTGTTTAATAAATGCTGTTGGGAAAACTGGCTAGCCATATGCAGAAAACTGAAACTGGTTCCCTTCTTTACACCTTATACAAAAAGTAACTCAAGATAGATGAAAGATTAAAATGTAAGACCTAAAACCATAAAAACCCTAGAGGAAAACCTAGGCAATACCATTCAGGACATAGGCATGGGCAAACCTTCATGACTAAAACACCAAAAGCAATGGCAACAAAAGCCAAAATTGACAAATGGGATCTAATTAAACTAAAGAGCTTCTGCATAGCAAAAGATACTGTCATCAGAGTGAACAGGCAACCTACAGAATGGGAGTAAATTTTTTCAATCTATCCATCTGACAAAGGGCTAATATCCAGAGTCTACAAGGAACTTAAACAAATTTACAAGGAAAAAAAAAAAACCTTATCAAAAAGTGGGCAAAGGACATGAACAGACACTTCTCAAAAGAAGGCATCTTTGCAGGCAACAAACATATAAAAAAAGTTAATCATCACTGGTCGTTAGAGAAATGCAAATCAAGACCACAATGCGATACTATCTCATGCCAATTAGAATGGTGATCATTAAAAAGTCAGGAAACAACAGATGCTGGAGAGGATGTGGAGAAATAGGAATGCTTTTACACTGTTGGTAGGAGTGTAAATTAGTTCAACCATTGTGGAAGACAGTGTGGTGACTCCTCAAAGATCTAGAACTAGAAATACCATTTGATCCAGCCATCCCATTACTGGGTATATATCCAAAAGATTATAAATCATTCTACTATAAAGATACATGCACAAGTATGTTTATTGCAGCACTATTCACAATAGCAAAGACTTGGAAACAAATGTCCATCAATGATAGACTGGATAAAGAAAATATGTCACATATACACCATGGAATACTATGCAGCCACAAAAAATGATGAGTTCATGTCCTTTGCAGGGACATGGATGAAGCTGGAAACCATCATTCTCAGCAGACTAACACAGGAACAGAAAACCAAACACTGTGTATTCTCACTCATAAGTGGGAATTGAACAATGTGAACATACTGGCACAGGGAGGAGAACATCAACCACTGGGGCCTGTCGAGGACTGGGGGTCAAGGGGAGGGATGGCATTAGGAGAAGTACCTAATGTAGATGACGGGTTGACGGGTGCAGCAAACTACCATGACACGTGTATACCTATGTAACAAACCTGCATGTTCTGAACATGTATCCCAGAACTTAAGTATAATAAAAAATAAAATAAAATTTGTGTTCTAACAGGAATAGGTCAGAGACTTTTTCTGGGGTGTGGGGTGTCTGCAGGAATCTGGAGCCCTGATACGGAATTATCACACCAGGCTTGTCCTTAGGAAGGGCTGGCTCTGGACACAACCTGTGAGCAAGGTTTGAGCCCCTCCTGACCCTAACACCCTTGTAAGATCAGCCAAGCCGATTCCTTCTCAGGGCCTTTACACTCGCACTTCCAGGCATAAGCCTCAAATGTTCACGCCCACATTGCTGCATGACTGATTCCTTTTTGTTAACCCAAAGACCACCTTCTCAGAGAGCTTTTTCAGACTACTCAATCTAATTTCTTTCCTGCTGGTAGGCCGTCTTTAAGAGTCCATCCGACTTTACTTCTTCAAGGCTGCATTACTCTGTGAACTTATTTTTTTCATTTTTTGTTGTTGTTGTTGTTTATTTGTCTACCTCACCCCATTAAAACATAAGGACCATGAGAGTAAGGGAGTTCGCTTTCCTTTTCTCTGCTGTATCCTCAGCATTTACAGCAGAACCTGATGCACAGCAGGTGCTCAAAAATGTTAACTGGCCAAACGAATGAATGATTGAGTGATGGATACAGATTCTGTTCTGAAATTTTAAAAAAAACCCTGAAGACTAACATTATAGACCGAGCGAGCTGTGTGTTCTTAGACATATCTGGGAAAGAGAAGCACAGCTAATCTGGGCAGGTAGAGCCTCGGCGTCATTACAACTTGAATATCAAAGGAATGTGACTTTCTTGGTATTCTAGTTTATTGAAGCAGTTCATACCTGCTTTACACGGGTTTTCTGTATGTATATTAGGAACCCCAACCTTATCAGTTGCCCAGTTCATTGGGCAAACATCTGCCGCTGATGGTGAGACTTTGTTAACCCATATCCAACATAAACTGCACCTCTCTGTCTTCTCTTCTTTGATCCCACCCATGTTTTTCTCCCTTGACCATCTTCCCCTTAACTCATATGCAGCTCATGAGCCCCACTGCCCCACTCCTCTCCCTTCTAACTGCCTTATATATTTTTCCACTTTTGGAGTTTTTGTTACACACAAGTAAAAATCCAAAGGTGATGAAAAATGGCAAACAATTGAAACCCGGGTAAATCTATCCGTGTCAGAAGTTTGTAGTTACTGGTATTTATTTCTTTTGTGTTCCGGTGGTATTTTCAGTGTTGCTCGCCCCATCGCTCCTCTTTGTCTCTAGGGAGAAATCTTGGCTGCTGGCTTCTTTAAAGGGTTTCACAGATGAAGGGAATATCAAGGACAGACTTAAAAGAGGAAAGAAGACTATTATTTGAAGCCAGGTGAGGCCACTTAGGGAATGTGGGTACAGTCCTTTCCAAGTCCACCTGTGTTGAAAGCATACAGCAGCTTCTGTACTTTGCTAGCCTGAGCTGTTTGGCAAATGATGTCCTTTTTATTTACTCTCTGTCCCTTTCTTCATCCTGTTCTGAGCCTTCAGAAGGCCTCCCTGTGTGGGCTGGTAGAAGTGGGCTCCTGTGTGCTCTGTTGCTAGTTGGATTTGGCCAGTGGGAGGCACGAGCAGTGAATCAGAGCATGGGAGAAGAGTGAGGTCAGGGTATTTACTTCTGTGCCCTGGCTTGCTCTAGTGGATGCTGCACAGGCAGTTCCCTAGATGTAGGAACTCTCCAGTTTTCAGTAACTTCTGCCTCCCTTTGTACCTTAATTGTAGGGTTAGTAACAGCTCTTCACAGCAGACAACCCTGAGGTGCTGCACTATTGCTTTATGGTTTTTGTAAATCTTATTCATCTCTTGGAAAGCAGCACCTTTACTAAATTCTCCTCCAGTAGCAGACATGCTGCACACATATTCCCTTTCCTCTCAGGGCCTGAGGACCAGCTTGCTCAGCATCCCTGTCCTCAGCAAATCCTTGTCACAGCCTCCACAAACAACTGTAGCCTAGGTCACTGAGGCATTTTCAGACACTGCTGGCATTGATTACTTCAAAATAAATCATATGGAGACTACATTACTGTGCCCACCAAGAACCAAACCACCCCACCCAACTGACATCTACAGAAATTTTTTTTTTTTTTTTTTTTTTTTTGAGACGGAGTCTCGCACTGTCACCCAGGCTGGAGTGCAGTGGCTCGATCTCTGCTCACTGCAAGCTCCGCCTCCTGGGTTCACGCCATTCTTCTGCCTCAGCCTCCCGAGTAGCTGGGACTACAGGCACCTGCCACCATGCCTGGCTAATTTTTTGTATTTTTTGTAGAGATGAGGTTTAACCAGGTTACCCAGGATGGTCTCAATGTCCTGACCTCATGATCCACCCACCTCAGCCTCCCAACGTGCTGGAATTACAGGCATGAGCCACCATGCCCAGCCAAAAATGTTGTTCCCTACAAAAGCTACTCCATAAAATTGAAACTATTCTACCACATGCACAGCTATCAGTGGAGGGAAACACACATTTAAAAACAAAACCATGAAAAGGAAGGGAAGTATGATGCCTCCAAAGGAACACAACAATTCTCTAATAACATACCCCAAAGAAAAGGAAATCTATGAAATGCCTCTGTAACTCAACCTCAGTCTTCCCTTCTAAGCCTAAAGGCAGAACTCTTCCCTTCTTCTGTCAAAACTTGATACCTGCTAGTAGTTTGATCTTCGATATTCTACGAAAGGGAGGAGAGCACATAAACTTGTAGTACAAAATATTTACATTGAAAAAGCATATATATACAGATGCAAATGAGTTACAAATATTTTGGTCTCATTTCTAGGTGAAGCCTTGATGACTGTGGTTTGAATTCACTGGGAAAAGTCAAAGCATGAAGAGTTCTGGGCTAACTAAATCCCTCGGGGAGCCTCAGCAGCTGAGGCCATCACTCACAATTAAGGGCGGTAGATTCTCCTTTGGACCTATAGGTCCAATTCAAGAACTAATGGCTGCCCTGATTATTCTATAGTCTGTGTTGTCTGATGGATCCATATCTTCCTCTTTGGAAAGCTGGGAACTAGAAAGAAGTATTCTATTTGCTATTACTCAAGTGATAATACTACCAGAATAGCCAGTGGAATTTGCCTATTACTTTTCTTAAAAACAATCTTTGTATTCTGGAGTAATTTTAGATTTATAGAAAAGTTACTAAGGGAGTACAAAAAGTTCCTACGTACCCTTCACTCAGCTTCCTCTACTGTTAACATCTCATATAAAGATAATTTGTCAAAGCTAAGAAATTAACATTGGCATATTAATATTAAGTAAGCTCTGCGTTTCATTTGGATTTCACCAGTTTTCCCACTAGTAACCTTTTTGTGGTGCAGGATTCAATCCTGGATACCATGTTGCATTTGGTCATTGTCTTAGTCTATTTGGGCTGCTATAACAAAATACCTTACACTGGGTAATTTATAAACAACAGAAATTTGTTGCTCACAGTTCTAGAGGTTAGGAAGTCCAAGATCAAGACACCAGCAGATTTGGTGTTTGATGAGGGGTTGTTCTCTGCTTCAAAGAACACCTTCTTGCTGTAGTAGAAGGGGGAAAATAACTCCTTGGAGCCCATCTTACAAGGACACTAATCCTATTCATGAAGGTGGAGCCCTTATGGATTAGTCACTTTCAAAGGTTCCACCTCTTAATACTATCACATTGAGTATTAGGTTCTAACATATGACTTTTGGGGAGACACCAACATTCAGATCATAGCAGTTATCATATCCCCTTAATTTCTCCAATCTGTAATACTTTCTCCGATTTTCATTACTTTTCATGACCTTGATGTTTGGGCATAACTTTTTAAATTAGCTGAAAGTTCATAAATGCAATTAGGACATGATTAATCTTATCAAGAAAAGTTATTTTCACGTAGCTGTTGCCATCCTATGGATCCCACCCTTTGAGGACAGGTCAGGGCCTTCCCTCTACTTTGCACATCTCTATCAGTGGCCATGCTGAGTGTGTTATGATTTATGGTGATCATAGAATGATATTGAAGATTTTTTGATCAGTGTCTACTTATCATGGTAGCCAGCAGCTTTCACCAGATCCCTGTATGAAGGAAATGAAAAGATCTCTTTTAGGAAACAGGGTTCATTTATTTTCCCCTTGGCTTTCCCTTTGAAGCCAATCTATAAACTCCCTTAGATGACAGTCACCTATAATAATTTTGAATAATACCCCTGAACCTATGCTCCCTAAAAGCCTGTCCTGCTGGTTGGACTTTCTTGTGCTTTCATTGTTGCATGTTATCACTTTAAGAGTAGTATTCTTTCTCACAAAGCTTTTAAGCACTTTGTGAAAGGTGTTAGAAAGGTGAAAATGATAATTAAATCTTATCTCCAGTGTAATTTTATGATTACATAGTACTATGCCCCATAACTATGCTTTCAAAATTGTTGTGGGCCCACAAATGCCTCTTGTGTATCACTGTAGAGAAAGTGCTAGCACAGGGCTTTGTTGTTCAATTATTTTTATTTCAACATCTGAATGGATTCTTGATCTAGGCAGCCATTGTTCATGCTCATCCTTCTCACTCATGTTACTAAATGAAAAGGCAGGAATCCACAATCTTGTAGTTGGGTGATTGTAACGCTGGGGCACCAAAGTTAAGACACTAGAAATAAAGGGATAAACTCCTCCTGATAACATGGAGCTGTGAACTGGTGCATCTTACCTTCTTCAGAGACTCAGGGACAGATTAGCAGTCTCAATTTTGAATACCTCAACTCTCTGGTGGAAGGAGGTCTTCAGTTACATCCATTCGCTTATTCAAGCAGTTATAGAGCCCTGACAGTGTGTCAGACATTGTGTCAGTTTCAAGATGACTGAGAGTTTGTTCCCATCTGTCTGAGAGGGGAGACCTGCAACAAATAATTGCTGCTCAATGTGTCACGTGCCGTGAGAGAAGGAAGCTGAAGGAGCTCTGGAAGCTCAGGGGTGTGGGGAGCGAAGAGGGAATGAGGGCCGCCAGATGTTTTGGTAAGGGGTCCTGAGGAGAATCCCCTAAGAGCTTAAGACTTCCAAAGCGAATACTGCTTTAAATAACACTTTGTAGGAAATTCAATCATGTGTAGTGAGAATAGAGGAGACAAGGGGATGAGACAGAAAATGGGAAAATCAGTTAGGAAGCAGTTATTGTAGTCCAGGCAAGGAGATACAGTTTCCCTCCTCTTCTCTTATTTTATTGTAAGAGGAAATCACAATCTGTAGAAAAAAATGTATAGAACTGGTTTGTAGTTAAAGAAATCCTAGCTCTACCATTTATTGACTACGCAATCCTGAGTAAGTCAGTGGAGTTCTCTAAGTCTCCATTTTTCTCTTGCACACAGTGAAATACAATGTGGAGAGTAACTGCCTGGTTGCTCTCAGACTCATTCTCTGCCTTTCTTTGCTCTGTTCTGTAATGCAGAAAGCTACATTTCTTTCCCAGATTTTCCAGCTCTTTGGCTTCCAGATGGATTTGACCCAAGAGAGGCAGTGGCAAGATTGCAGAGTAGCAGTGGAGAGTAGCCAGGGCGTTTCTCTTCCTCTTTCAGCTTCCTGTGGCATCCTTGACAGCAACTTGGTTTCCTTCATGGCTCCAACTGCTGCTGTGGGTCCCCACCTTCTGGACTGTGTTACACCACTGTCTTCTACTGTCCCTCCAGACCTAGGGCTGATAATAGCTTCCTACTGTTGATAATGCCAGGGTTCACCCTCAATAACCCTGATTGTATTTCTTTTCCTTTACTGATGTAACTGATTTTTCTGTATTAACTTTCCTCTATTTGTAGAAGGAATAATGGTTTCTATTTTCCTGACTAGATCCTGGCTAACATGTGAAACAGAGGTAGTCTTTAAACTGCAATGTAAGTATAGATATGTGAGGTTATGCTATTATTCTTTAGGACTGTTATATCTGAAGAGAATCCTGGAATGCAAAATTCCATGATGGGCAGAGCTTGGTGTAGCTTGTGCTGGTCAGTGGGCCTACCTATAGGCTTGGTAGGCAATTTCTTCACTTTTGGGCTCTGCGCCTGTATATCTAGTTCAGAAGCCAACAATTGGTTCTGTGTCGGTGGCTCCTCTGGGTCCATGCTCTATGCTGAGCAGAGACACAGATACACGAAACATATCCTTGTCTTTGAGGAGCTTATGTCTGTAGAAATTTAGCAAAAAATACCTAATATAATGCTAACATGATTTGGGATTTATAATTTATACCTGAAAACAAAGTACAAACCAAGCCAAGTGTATTAAAAAGTTTCTTTGATGAGTTGACCAACTACCAAGAAATGAAGAAATAATTGAGTATGCACTACAGAAAGCATCGTTCTAGACAATGCAGGTCATACAAAGGAGGAGTATAACACGGTTTTCCTCTCATGAAGAGGTTTACAGTCTCCTGAAGGAGATAAAATTACATGAAACTAATGATCAAAGGAAGCGTATTACAATTGTTTAAGCATTGCAGAAATGGTAAGTTTTAAGAACTTTAATATTTTTGACCTGTAAGTAAGTGTGAAGTTATCCTACTCCCAACAATGTAACAATATGTTTAAATTTCTTTTTTTTTTTCTCTTTTTTTGAGATGATGTCTTGCTCTGTCACCCAGGCTGGAGTGCAGTGGCACAATCTTTGTTTACTGCAACCTCCACCTCCCAGGTTCAAGCAATTCTCCTACCTCGGCCTCTCCGAGTACCTGGGATAACAGGTGCCCGCCACCATGACAGGCTAATTTTGGTATTTTCAGCAGAGACAGGGTTTCACCATGTTGGCCATGCTGGTCTTGAGCTCCTGGCCTTAAGTGATCTGCCTGCCTCAGCCTCCCAAAGTGCTGGGATTACAGGCATGAACCACCATGCTCAGCCTAACTTTCTAAAAAAAAAAAGAGAGCAAACCTGTCAACCTAGAATTCTTTGCATGGCAAAACAAACTTTCAAAATTGAAGTCAAAAATAAAGTTTTTTTATTTTTTTTCAGAACAGCAAAAAGTGAGGAAATATATTGTCAGCAGACTTTCACTATAGGACGTGTAAGAGAAATTCCTTTAGGTGGAAGAAAAATGAGGCCAGATGAGACTTATATCTGCATAAAGGAGTGAAGAACACCTGAAATAGGAAATATGTTTGGAATATAAAGCACATTTTTCTTGCATTTAAATGTCTTCAAAATGTTTGACTTTTTAAGGCAAAGATAACAATATTGAATTGAGAAGCTTGTGAAGTAGACAGAAGTAAAATGTATGACAAAATAGTACCAATAACGTGAGGGAGAAAATGAAAGTATTCATCATAAAGTTCTTACATTATACATAAAATGGTCCAATACTATTTGAAGGTAGAACATCTAACTTCTGGATGCCCACTGAAAAACCTAGAAAAACTGTTGCAAAACAAAACAAAACCCATGAACCAAAAACAAAGTGTTTTAGCTAATAAGAACTGCCCGATCTAAAAGGATACAGGAAGAGGGAAAAGGCAACAGAAAACAGATGTAAGAAATAGAAAGGAAATAACAAGATGGTAGATTGAAAGCCAGCTGTACTGGGTAAATGAAAGTGATGTAAATACCTCAATTAGCATGCAGAGATTTTATGATTGGATAGAATACTAAGACCCAATTATATGTTGTCTAGAAGAAACACACTCCAAATATAAAAACAGAGAGATGTCACAAATAAAAAGATAATAGAGAGCCAGACACAGTGTCTTACACCTGTGATCTCAGTACTCCGTGAAGCTGAGTGGGGAGGATTGCTTGAGCTGAGGAGTTCAAGACCAGCCTGGGCAAGATGACAAGACCTTATCTCTACCAAAAAAAAAAAAAAAAAAAAAAAAAAAAAAGCTGGTTGTGGTAGCACATTCCTGTAGTCCCAGCTACTCAGGAGACTGAGGCAGGAGGATTGCTTGAGTCTAGGTGTTTGAGGCTGCCATGAGGTATGATTGTACCACTGCACTCCAGCCTAAGCAACAGAGTAAGACCCTGTCTCAAAAAAAAAAAAAAAAAAAGGTGGAAAATATATACTATGCAAACTCTAATCATAAGAAAGTTAAGAGTTGTTAATAGCAAAGTAGACATCAGAAAATAAATATTGCCAGAGATAATGGGACACTTCAGAATGAAAAAGGGGTCAACACATTAAGAACACATAACAATCATAAAATGAATGCACTCAATAACAAAGCTTCAAAATACATGAAGCAAAACCTGACAAAACTACAAGGAGAAATAGTTACTTCTTCATCATAGTTGAATATTTTACTCTTCATAGTTAATAGAACAAATAGGCAGAAAAATCAGTAAAGTCAGTAAATATATGGAGGACCTGAATGACACCATCAAGCAAATCCACATAACAATGGAATACACATTCTTTTCAAGTGTGTATGAGCACTAACCAACATATGCTAGGCTAAAACAAATCTCAATAAATACAAAACAATTGACATTGTTTTGACATGAAGTTCAAATGACATAAAATATAATCTCTGACAACAACATTTTAACAGAAAAATATCTGAAGTATTCACAAATATTTGGAAATTAAATAAGACACTTCCCCAAATCAAAGAAAAAAATCACAAGAAAAATTAGAAAATATTTGGAATTAAGTGACAATGAAAAGAGAACATATTACCATTTACAAGGTAGAGCTAAAGCAGTATTTAGAGGAAAATGTACACCATTAAATATTTATTTTGGAAAAGAAGGTTCAAAATAAATGGCTTACATTTTTACCTTAAGAAGTAAAAAAAAGAGCAAATTAAACCTCAAATAAGTAGAAATTAGGAAATAATAAGAGTAAGAACATAAATAAATAAAAAACAGAAAAAAGCAATAGAAAATATCAACTAAGCAAAAAACTTTCTATAAAAAGATCAATAAAATGGATAAACTTGTAACTAGACTGATCAGGAAAAAGAGTAAATACAAATCACTAATATCAAGAATGAAAGGAGACATACCATTATAAATTTTGATACATTAAGGATAATAAGGAAATAATACAAATAAATAGATGCCAATAAATTTGACAACTTAGATGAGATGGACAAAGTCCTTGGAAAACACAATTGACCAAAACTGACTCAGTATGAAATAGATTATCTGAATAGCTCTATATCTACTAAATTGAAATTCTAATTAAAAAAACCTTATAAAGAAAACCCCAGTGCTATAGAGTTTCACTGAAGAATTCATTAAACATTTTAGAAAGAATGACATTATTCCAATAAAAGTCTTTTACAAAATAGAAGAGATAGGAACACTTTCCAACTTATTTTATGTGGCCAGTGTTACCTTAATACTAAAACCAGAAAAATTTGTTATGAGACAAGGAAACTATAGACCAATAATAACCTTTATGAACATACACACAAATATTCCTTAACAAAATCTTAGTAAATTGAATTGAGCAGTATATAACTGATTGATTCAGTATATAACTCATGGCTGTGTAGGCTTTATGCTAAGTAATGCACAAAAGCTTTAACATTTGAAAATCAGATTCCTAAACCTGACAAAGAGCACCTGTGAAAAACTTACAAGTGGCATTATATTTAATAGTAAGAGATTGAAGACTTTGTCCCTAAGATCAGGAACAAGCAAGAATGCCTGTATTTCCTCTCCTCTCCCTTCCCCTCCCCTCCCCTCTCCTCCTCTTCTCTCTCTCTCTCTCTCTCTCTCTCTTTCTTTCTTTCTTTCTTATACTTTAAGTTCTAGGGTACATGTGCACAACATGCAGGTTTGTTACATATGTATGCATGTGCCATGTTGGTGTGCTGCACCCATTAACTCATCATTTATACTAGATATATCTCCTAATGCTATCTCTTCCCCCTCCCCCCACCCCACAACAGGCCCTGGTGTGTGATGTTCCCCTTCCTGTGTCCAAGTGTTCTATTCCCACCTATGAGTGAGAACATGAGGTGTTTGGTTTTCTGTTCTTGTGATAGTTTGCTGAGAATGATGGTTTCCAGCTGCATCCATGTCCCTACAAAGAACATGAACTTATCCTTTTTTATGGCTGCATAGTGTTCCATGGTATATATGTGCCACATTTTCTTAATCCAGTCTGTCATTGATGGGCATTTGGGTTGGTTCCAAGTCTTTGCTATTGTGAATAGTGCCACAATAAACATACATGTGCATGTGTCTTTATAGCAGCATGATTTATAATCCTTTGGGTATATACCCAGTAATGGGATGGCTGGGTCAAATGGTATTTCTAGTTCTACATCCCTGAGGAATCGCCACACTGTCTTCCACAATGGTTGAACTAGTTTACAGTCCCACCAACAGTGTAAAAGTGTTCCTATTTCTCCACATCCTCTCCAACACCTGTTGTTTCCTGACATTTTAATGATCACCATTTTAACTGGTGTGAGCTGGTATCTCATTGTGGTTTTGATTTGCATTTCTCTGATGGTGAGTGATGATGAGCATTTTTTCATGTGTCTGTTGGCTGTATAAATGTCTTCTTTTGAGAAGTGTCTGTTCATATCCTTTGCCCACTTTTTGATGGAGTTGTTTGTTTTTTTCTTGTAAATTTGTTTGAGTTCTTTGTAGGTTCTGGATATTAGCCCTTTGTCAGATGAGTAGATCGCAAAAATTTTCTCCCATTCTGTAGGTTGCCTGTTCACTCTGATGGTAGTTTCTTTTGCTGTGCAGAAGCTCTTTAGTTTAATTAGTTCCCATTTGTCAATTTTGGCTTTTGTTGCCATTGCTTTTGGTGTTTTAGACATGAAGTCCTTGCCTATGCCTATGTCCTGAATGGTATTGCCTATGCTTTCTTCTAGGGTTTTTATGGTTTTAGGTCTAACATTTAAGTCTCTAATCCATCTTGAATTAACTTTTGTATAAAGTGTAAGTAAGGGATCCAGTTTCAGCTTTCTACTTATGGCTAGCCAGTTTTGCCAGCACCATTTATTAAATAGGGAATCCTTTCCCCATTGCTTGTTTTTGTCAGGTTTGTCAAAGATCAGATGGTTGTAGACATGTGGTATGATTTCTGAGGGCTCTGTTCTGTTCCATTAGTCTATACCTCTGTTTTGGTACCAGTACCATGCTGTTTTGGTTACTGTAGCCTTGTAGTATAGTTTGAAGTCAGGTAGCGTGATGCCTCCAGCTTTGTTCTTTTGGCTTAGGATTGTCTTGGCAATGTGGACTCTTTTTGGCTCCATATGAACTTTAAAGTAGTTTTTTCCAATTCTGTGAAGAAAGTCATTGGTAGCTTAATGGGGATGGCATTGAATCTATAAATTACCTTGGCAGTATGGCCATTTTCATGATATTGATTCCTCCTATCCATGAGCATGGTATGTTCTTCCATTTGCTTGTGTCCTCCTTTATTTCATTGGCTTGTGGTTTGTAGTTCTCTTTGAAGAAGTCCTTCACATCCCTTGTAAGTTGGATTCCTAGGTATTTTATTCTCTTTGAAACAATTGTGAATGGGAGTTCATTCATGGTTTGGCTCTCTGTTTGTCTGTTATTGGTGTATAAGAATGCTTGTGATTTTTGCACATTGTTTTTGTATCCTGAGACTTTGCTGAAGTTGCTTATCAGCTTAAGGAGATTTTGGGCTGAGATGATGGGGTTTTCTAAATATACAGTCATGTAATCTGCAAAGAGGGACAATTTGACTTCCTCTTTTCCTAATTGAATACCCTTTATTTCTTTCTCTTGCCTGATTGCCCTGGCCAGAACTTCCAACACTACATTGAATAGGAGAGAGGGCATCCCTGTCTTGTGCCAGTTTTCAAGGGAAATGCTTCCAGTTTTTCCCTTTTAGTATGATATTGGCTGTGGGTTTGTCATAAATAGCTTTTATGATTTTGAGATATATTCCATCAATACCGAATTTATTGAGAGTTTTTAGCATGAAGGGCTGGTTGAATTTTGTCAAAGGCCTTTTCTGCATCTATTGAGATAATCATGTGGTTTTTGTCTTTGGTTCTGTTTATATGCTGGATTACATTTATTGACTTGCATATGTTGAACCAGCCTTGCATCCCAGGGATGAAGCCCACTTGATCATGGTGGATAAGCTTTTTGATGTGTTGCTGTATTGGGTTTGCCAGTATTTTATTGGGGATTTTTGCATTGATGTGCATCAGGAATATTGGTCTAAAATTCTATTTTTGTGTGTGTGTCTCTGCTAGGCTTTGGTATCAGGATGATGTTGGCCTCATAAAATGAGTTAGGGAGGATTCCCTCTTTTTCTATTGGTTGGAATGGTTTCAGAAGGGATGGTACCAGCTCCTTCTTGTACCTCTAGTAGAATTTGGCTATGAATCCATCTGGTCCTGGACTTTTTTTGGTTGGTAGGCTATTAATTATTGCCTGAATTTCAGAGCCTGTTATTGGTCTATTCAGGGATTAAATTATTCCTGGTTTAGTCTTGGGAGAGTGTATGTGTCCAGGAATTTATCCATTTCTTCTAGGTTTTCTAGTTTATTTGCATAGTGGTGTTTTATAGTATTCTCTGATGGTAGTTTATATTTCTGTGTGATCAGTAGTGATACCCCCTTTATCATTTTTTATTTTGTCTATTTGATTCTTCTCTCTTTTCTTCTTTATTAGTCTTGCTAGTGGTCTATCAATTTTGTTGATCTTTTCAAAATCCAACTCCTGGATTCATTGAATTTTTGAAGGGTTTTTTTGTGTCTGTATTTCCTTCAGTTCTGCTCTGATCTTAGTTATTTCTTGCCTTCTACTAGCTTTTGAATGTGTTTGCTCTTGCTTCTCTAGTTCTTTTAATTGTGATGTTAGGGTGTCAATTTTAGATCTTTCCTGCTTTCTCTTGTGGCCTTTTAGTGCTACAAATTTCCCTCTACACACTGCTTTAAATGTGTCCCAGAGATTCTAGTATGTTGTATCTTTGTTCTCATTGGTTTCAAAGAACATCTTTATTTCTGCCTTCATTTCGTTATGTACTCAGTAGTCATTGAGGAGCAGGTTGTTCAGTTTCCATGTAGTTGAGCAGTTTTGATTGAGTTTCTTAAACCTGAGTTCTAGTTTGATTGCACTGCGGTCTGAGAGACAGTTTGTTATAATTTCTGTTCTTTTACATTTGCTGAGGAGTGCTTTACTTCCAAGTATGTGATCAATTTTGGAATAAATGTGATGTGGTGCTGAGAAGAATGTATATTCTGTTGATTTGGGGTGGAGAGTTCTGTAGATGTCTATTAGGTCTGTTTGGTGCAGAGTTAAGTTCAATTTCTGGATATCCTTGTTAACTTTCTGTGTCGTTGATCTGTCTAATGTTGACAGTGGGGTGTTAAAGTCTCCCATGATCATTTTGTGGGAGTCTAAGTCTCTTTGTAAGTCTCTAAGAACTTGCTTTATGAATCTGGGCGCTCCTTATTGGGTGGATATATATTTAGGATAGTTAGCTCTTCTTGTTGAATTGATCCCTTTACAATTATGTGATGGCCTTCCTTATCTCTTTTGATCTTTGTTGGTTTAAAGTCTGTTATATCAGAGACTAGAAGCAACCCCTGCCTTTTTTTGTTTTCCATTTTCTTGGTAGATCTTCCTCCATCCCTTTATTTTGAGCCTATGTGTGTCTCTATACATAAGATGGTTCTCCTGAATACAGCAAACTGATAGGTCTTGACTCTTTATCCAATTTGCCAGTCTGTGTCTTTTAATTGGAGCATTTAGCCCATTTACATTTAAGGTTAATATTGTTATGTGTGAACTTGATCCTGTCATTATTATGTTAGCTGGTTATTTTGCTCGTTAGTTGATGCAGTTTTTCCTAGCATCGATGGTCTTTACATTTTGGCATGTTTTTGCAGTGGCTGGTATCGGTTGTTCCTTTCCATGTTTAGTGCTTCCTTCAGGAGTTCTTGTAGGGCAGGCCTGGTGGTTACAAAATCTCTCAGCATTTGCTTGTTTGTAAAGGGTTTTATTTCTCCTTAACTTATGAAACTTTGTTTGGCTGGATATGAAATTCTGGGTTGAAAATTCTTTTCTTTAAGAATGTTGAATATTGGCCCCCACTCTTCTGGCTTGTAGAGTTTTTGCCGAGAGATCTGCTGTTAGTCTGATGGGCTTCCCTTTGTGGGTAACCTGAACTTTCTCTCTGGCTGCCCTTAACATTTTTTCCTTCATTTCAACTTTGGTGAATCTGACAATTATGTGTCTTGGAGTTGTGCTTCTCAAGGAGTATCTTTGTGGCGTTCTCTGTGTTTCCTGAATTTGAATGTTGGCCTGCCTTGCTAGGTTGGGGAAGTTCTCCTGGATAATATCCTGCAGAGTGTTTTCCAACTTGGTTCCATTCTCCCTGTCACTTTCAGGTACACCAATCAGATGTAGATTTGGTCCTTTCACATAGTCCCATATTTCTTGGTGCTTTGGTTAATTCTTTTTACTCTTTTTTCTCTAAACTTCTCTTCTCGCTTCATTTCAGTCATTTAATCTTCAATCATTGGTACCCTTTCTTCCAGTTGACCGAGTCGGTTACTGAAGCTCGTGTATTTGTCACGTAGTTCTCGTGTCATGGTTTTCATCTCTATCAAGTCATTTAAGGACTTCTCTACGTTGGTTATTCTAGTTAGCCATTCGTCAAATCTTTTTTCAAGGCTTTTAGTCTCTTTGTGCTGGGTTCGTAGTTCCTCCTTTAGCTCAGAGAAGTCTGATTGACTGAAGCCTTCTTCTCTTAACTGGTCAAAGTCATTCTCTGTGCAGCTGTGTTCCATTGCTGGTGAGGAGCTGCCTTCCTTTGGAGGGGAGAGGCACTCTGATTTTTAGAATTTTCAGCTTTTCTGCACTGCTTTTTCCCCATCTTTGTGGTTTTATCTACCTTTCGTCTTTGATGGTGGTGACATACAGATGGGGTTTTGGTGTGGATGTCCTTTCTGTTTTTTAGTTTTGCTTCTAACAGTTAGGACCCTCAGCTGCAGGTCTGTTGGAGTTTGTTTGAGGTCCACTGCAGACCCTTTGCCTGGGTATCAGCAGTGGAGGCTGCAGAAGAGAGAATATTGCTGAACAGAAAATGTTGCTGTCTGATCATTCCTCTGGAAGCTTCGTCTCAGAGTTGTACCCGGCCATGTGAGGTGTGAGGTGTCAGTCTGCCCCTAGTGGGGGATGTCTCCCAGTTTGGCTACTTGGGGGTCAGTGACCCACTTGAGAAGGCAGTCTGTCCGTTCTCAGATCTCAGACTCTGTGCTGGGAGAACCACTGCTCTCTTCAACGCTGTCAGACAGGGACATTTACATCTGCAGAGGTTTCTGCTGCCTTTTGTTTGGCTATGCCTTGTCTGCAGAGGTAGAGTCTGCAGAGGTGGGCAGGCCTCCTTGAGCTGCAATGGGCTCCACCCAGTTTGAGCTTCCAGGCTGCTCTGTTTACCTACTTAAGCCTCAGCAATGGCGGGTGCCCCTCCCACTGCTTCGCTGCCGCCTTGCAGTGAGATCTCAGACTGCTGTGCTAGCAATGAGGGAGGCTCCGTTGGTGTGGGACCCTCCGAGCCAGGTGTGGGATATAATCTCTTGGTGTGCCGTTTGCTAAGACCCTTGGTAAAGTGCAGTATTAGGGTGGGAGGGACCCAATTTTCCAGGTGTTGTGTGTCACAGTTTCCCTTGGCTAGTAAAGGGAATTCCCTTCCCCCTTGCACTTCCTGAGTGAGGTGATGCCTCGCCCTGCTTCGGCTCTTGCTCATTGGGCCGCACCCACTGTCCTGCACCCACTGTCTGACATGCCTCAGTGAGATGAACCCAGTACCTCAGTTGGAAATGCAGAAATCACCCATCTTCTGTGTCGCTCATGCTGGGAGCTGGAGGCTGGAGCTCTTGCTATTTGGCCATCTTCTGTATCCTTTATTTCTATTTATTGTTGTACTGGAGGTCCTGGTCAGTGTAATAAGTAAAGAAGAAAAATGAAAACACGTATAGATTGGAAAGGAAGAAATAAAGCTCTCTTTATTTACAGAGGACATGGTCATGTCTATAGCCAATCCTTAGGAATTTACAAGAAAGATTCTAGAACTAAAAGTGAGTTTAGCAAAGGTGCATGATACCAAGTCACAGTACAAAAGTCAATTTTATTTATCTATAGTAGTAACAAACAATTGGAGATTAAAAATTTGAAAATATCATTTGGAATGGCATCAAAAATATAAAACACTTATTAATCAGTTAAGAAAATATGTGTTAAGACCTATATGCTGAAAACTATAAAATACTGATGAAAGAAATTAAAGGAGACCTAAAGAAATGGGCAGATCCACTTTGTTCAGTATCAGAAGACTTAATATGGTTAAGATTGTCAATTATTTACTACATTAAACTACATATTCAATTCAATCCCAATCAAAATCCCAACTGCCTAATTTCAACACTGACCATAAAGATGTACTAACCAAGATGGTGTAGTTTGACATAAGCACAGAGATGGACATTTTCATAATATAGAACAAAATGGAGATTCTAAAAATAGATCACCACGTATGTGGTCAATTGGTTTTTTTAGAAATATGTCAAGAAACTTTAACAGAAGAAAGGGAATATTTTTAAAAAATTATGATGAAGTAATTGTATTTCATATGGAAAAATGAATATTGACCATTGCCTCACATCACACATGAAAAGTAATTCTATATGGACCATGGAAGCTAAAAAATGCTAAATCATAAAACTTGTAAAAGAAAACAGGAGAAAATCTTTTTGACTTTGAATTAAGCAGAGATTTCTTATATAGGGGGAGAAAGAAGTGTAAATAATTTAAAAATTATACATTTGGATCTCATAAAAATTAACACTTCTGCTTTTTGACTAATACCATTAAATAATAAAAAGATAAACCAGATATGGCAGAAACAGTCAAAATACTATGTTTAATAAAGTATTTATATACAGAGTATATAAAAACTCTTACAATTCAATAGTAAAAGCACAAAAGGTAAAGAAAAATTAGCAAAACATTTGAGCAGACACTTACTAGAGAAAATATATGAATAACTAATAAGAACATGAAAAGATACTCAACATCATTAGTCATCAGGAAAATACAAACCCATAATAGGATACCAGCACAAGTCCATAAAAATGACTAAAATTAAAAAGACTGACAATACCAAATCCTGGTGAGGGCATAGAACAAGTAGTATAAGCATTTTTTTAAAAAAAGATGGTGGTTTCTTTTAAAACTGAACATATTCTTATGTTGTGACCTCTAAATTTCCATTTATGGATATTTCAAAGAGATATCCACACAAACACTTGAAATCTTCACAGTGGTTTTACATATAATAGCCTAAAGCTGGTAACAACTCAAATGTCCATCAACTGGCCAATGCACAAACAAATCATTATATACATAAACAAATCACTGTATAACTAAATGAATGCATTTTGTCATGCATAAACTAGATCTCAATAAAGCTGGTAAAAACATGGAGGTAATATCTACCTTAACTCTGTTGAGGTGGAATGAGAAAAGTCGGCAACCATTAGCACGGTTTAAAACAAAATGTGTGTCATCCATGCACACCTACCAGACCCCAGAGGTGATGTGGGGCTTAAGAGAAATTAGGTAAAACCTAAAGAATAAAATCAGAGGCAGAAAAGAAGACTTTGAAATTGAATCTAGATTTCCCTAGAAGTTTTGAATTTTGAAAAAAAAAACCCCAAAAAACCAAATCTAAAATATGTAACTTGTTGCAAGTGGCCGTTTTCATAAGCCCTGTTGCACAGCGGTAGAGGCATCAGAGTCTGAGTGAAATGGAGCAGTCTAAACCACACTAGTTTTTCTGTGATGTCCAGTGACAAAGAAATGCTTTGTCCCTTGAACATGTGATAATGAAACATATATGTGTTAGCAAATAAAGTGTTAGGACACAAAGTACATTTTTATGACTTTCTCAGTCTTCTAGCTGGTTGTATTCTTACATTTCCACACTGAGTTTATGATTCTTGGGGACAGTGATAAAGGGAGCAATCTCATGATAGCTTGAGCTCAGAACCAATTTGTACTTGTAGAAATCTCTGGTGAGCATTCCAGCTCTAACCCGTGTCCGGCTGTACACCCTCTAGCCACTGATCAAGACAGAATGTATTATAGTTGTTATTAGATATTTTTTATTAAGAACAAAGTATTTGAAATGAAATATATGAAGTAAAATATTTTCATTTTTACCAGAGATTTTAGAAAATGGTTTGGAATGATGAATATATTATCATATTGCTGGTGTGTGTTGGGCTGTGTGCCAAATGGGAATATGATTTTGAGTAAAAAGTCTAGGTCATTCTTCCATTTTCTATGGTTTTCTTTATAACTAAAAATTGATTTAGAAAATGAATACTAGTGAATTTTACCCAAGAACTGAGGATACAGCATACCATGGTATGTTAGTTAGGGTACAAGTTGGGTTGTTGTTGCAAAGGCATAACTTATGATGGATTAGACAAGATGTAAATTAATTTCTCTCTACTTAATTGTTTGAAAGCAGAGAGTTAGTAAGGGCTGGTAGAGTGTCTCTACAATCATCTATATGTGGCTTCCATTTCTGTGTCTAACGTGGCTGCTCCTGGTCTAGCTATCACTTCTGCATACCAGTCAATGTGAAGGAGAAAAGAGGAATGCCAGTGTATACCCATTCCTTTTGAAGGCATGGCCTAGAGGTTGCACATAATACTTCTATTCGTATCATTTTGCCCAGAATTTAACTGCAGGGGCACACTTTGTTGCAAAAGGAGTCTGGAAAAATTAGTCTTTATTCAGGTGGCAATGTGCCCAGCTACAACTGAGGGCTTTATTATGAAAAGAAGAAGACAATGGATATTGGAGGACATATAGCCATGTCTTACAATTGTGGAGACTGGAGTAACATGAAAGGAGGAGAGGAGGACTTAGACAGGAGACTTTTATTGATTTTACAGACAGAAAGATTTGAGGACAGCAGGATTTTAGGATTTGCTTTAAATGTGGTGTGCCCTCTCTATTGCTATGGTACAGGCTGGAGCCATGGAAACCAGGTGTGACATTGCCTTCGTTGCTCAGGTGTGACTAAGCAGATGGCCATAGAAATGGTAAGAAAGGGTTAAACCTGAGAAATAACTTGAGGAGGTGATGAATAAGACCTGGGGACAGATCAAAGTGCAGAGGAGAAGGGAGTTTCAGGGAAGACTTCAAGGTCTATAGTGTGTGAAAGCCGAAGAGAGTAGGTTACACTGACCCAAACAGGAAACCTGGGGGAGAAAACCAATTGTTGGGAAAGACAATGACCTTGATAGGCGTAGTTTTCAGTGGCTCTTGATCATAATTCAGGTCTGGGACAAAAAAAGAGGTTGGTTCTTGGTCCATCCTTGAATCTCTGGGCTGATTCTAAGCTCTCTTAATTTCTCTTTGTTTTTTTCCACGTAAGCACACTTACAAACAGCCTGGAACCTGGGAGTTTTGAGATGTGAAGTAGAATGAGATTTAAATAATATGCCCCATGACTGGGCATATAACCTTCATCACTCTTCATTTAGTTATTTTTAGAAAATACGCAAAATAAATTAGCCTACTAAATACTGGCAGAAAATGCATAGTACCTATGTTGATACCCAGGTTTTGCTCAAATCTCATCGAGTTCTGAAACCAGAGGTTTGTAATGATCAGAGTGTTTCTCTTAGATCTTTATTTAGAGATGGGGTATCACTCTGGTGCTCAGGCTAGAGTGCCGTGGCATGTTCCTAGCTCACTGCAGCCTTGAGCTCCTGGGCTTAAGTGATGCTTCTGCCTCAGTCACCTAAGTAGCTGGGACTGCAGGTACAAGGACCCCATTCACAGCTATCTCTTAGACATTTCTTTGTTATTTTACTAGAAACTTCCTTGGACTTATCTTTGAGGTCAGTTAAAGCAATCTACATATCAAAATGATTTTTTTTTCTAGTAATGTCCAGGTAACAATCCCCAAAGAGAATTGTGTTGCAAAAATGATAGATAACTCTTCTGAATTCTTTCTAAATGTTGAAAGATGTATAAAAATTGCATTTGGTTAAAAAACTAGATTTTTTTAAACTACTGGATGAACTCAGTCAAATAGTTTGTAAATGGTTAGTAAAGAAATAATGAGTAGTTTACCAAAATAATGGGTAGTTTGCCTAAATATAATCTGTATTTACATATTTCATCTCTAAATTTGTATGTGGTTAAGACTAGAAATTACATTTTCAGAGACATGGCTGCTTAGGGAAATTCTGTGTGAGTATTTGTGGTGGGAAGGGGATAAGTGACAATGCGTGGGGAGATTTCTTCCCTTCTCTGTGCTACTCAAGAATTGTTGGAACAGTTTGATCTTTGTGGAGGTTCACCACTTTGGATTTGCTTGACATTTCTGTCCAGTTTCTAAACAACCCATTTTAAAATATAAGTGAACAAGTTCTTGTCACCCTGAAGAGGAAGGTGCATTGTTGTCTTTGATGAAGTGCTTTCCTTTGCTGTAAAAGACATTATTTGTTTCCTCCCTTTTTATTCAACATTTCTTTGAATGGTTGGTAGAGAAGATACTTCACAAAGAACTTTGGTAATCAGTTAATTCTATTTGAATCAAGAGATCAAAATGCTGGTATGAAAATGCTGGCTAAGAGGATTACACCTTACAAGTAGGAACCAGTGGTTCTTCCGGTTTAAAAAAATTTGTTTACAATGTGGGCAGAGATAAAAAGGATATAAATATAAAATAAGACCTATCTTTCTAAATTCAGTGGTCATTGCCTGCTTAATTTCTTTTTCCCTTTCAAAATTGTCACAGGTATCAGACAGTATTTTGGGCCAATGGCCTGGAAAAATTCATTATAAAATCATTTTGAATTACTCAGGGAAAATGCAGAGCCTGACAGCTATTGCCTTCTGTTTTCGCTTCTGAATTCCTGCAGTTTTGTCCACTGTGGATGTTTCTCAAATTTGGAATATAAATGAAAAGACTTTGAACTTGCTTCTGCTTGCCACAGTGGAGATCTGAACATTGATTTTGGATCAGTTGGTTTCTCCTCTCCGAGGAAGGGAAAAGCAATAATAATTGAACACATTTCCTTTCAAGAGTAGTAGTTTGGCTGTAAGGATATTTAAGGTGGTAGTTTAAAATTTTTTAATGGTAACATGGGTGCACTAAAGTTTCATAGTGGGAATGCAGGCAGGCACAGAATTTAGTTCTTAGAAGAATGTATGTTTTGGCTCTCATTCTATATGAGGAAATGACTACAGTATATTGTTCTGCAGGTCTTATACATTTCAGAAGAGTAGTACCGTATTTAGCTTAAAACATTAGCTTTCTTTAGAGTGAATGTATGTATGTGCATGTGTACCTGTGAGCAGACAGTAATGTTAAAAATAATCCCTGATCTGAGTGGATGTTGGTCATTCAATTTCTGAGCATTGGGCAGACTTTATAAAGAACATTGGGGAGCATTCCGATCTGTTATATCAAATAAGGAGGAAGTAGCTTACGAATGGCCACCTACAGGTCACCAGGTTATCTATGACATTGGGTTGGGCCTGGCAAGAACTAACAAAGGGAAGCCCAGCTATTTCATCAGCTGTATAAGAATGTGGGCACTTTTTATTCCGGGCTACTCACAACAAAGATCTGTAGTCAACAGTACAGGATTGGTGCACATGGACTAACATGTTGGGGAGGTTGAGAAAAGGACGTTCATAGACAACCTACCTGGATAGGTATTAGGCACTGATTCTTAGATATATAAATAAATGCAGCTGGACTACGTTTTTGAAAACATGTGCCTATTCAGAAGCACCTTGCTCTAAGTGTCACTCTATCGATATATGCACTTGCTGAAAGGTTCATGTTTGCATTCATGGAGAATCATGTGGAGTAAATGATGTGCTAGGGCTGGTCCCTTTTGGCTCATGGGAGCCCATTGTTAGATTTTTGAGAAATCTTACAAGGTGGTTGTTAAACACAGGCATTATCAAAAATTAAATTATATAAGCTTATAATTAAATAAATTATATTAAAAACAAAGGTAATGAATACCTCAAGCTCATTGCTTCCTAATTAACTTACCACATTTTACTACAAGATGGTTTTGAATTTAATTGCAATGACCATGTTTCTATGATATCATATTGTCTATTGCACATCTCTTCCCAACTCTATGTTCGGTGACATCTACTTGGTAACTTGAAATCAGGTAGACAGAGACTCAGGATATTTCCATTTTTTGTTTTTGAGGCTTTTGATATATTAAAAAAAAGTCTTGAGAATGCCAAAATAGGTTAAAAATTATGATATATTTTAAATATTTATATGGAATAAATGTATATTTTCAAAATGCATGATACAATGTATTGTGATTCTGCTATTCACAAGACAATTTTAAATTTTAGAAAAACATGTTAATTCATAGTATATGAAAAGATGTGTCCTAGTCTTTAACTAGAGACCAGGGTTAAGTTGTTTACCTTTAATGGTCTTAGTTTCTGTCTGTGAGGTGTCATCTCATTTAGAGATAAAAACAAAAGTCTAAAATGGAGGCCATTTGTGAATTCAAGCCTGGGGCCCTTGGCACTTCCAGGCACTGCCGAAAGAGGCCTTGCCTCATAATATCTGATTCTTCATCTGTAAAGTGACTCTAATGATAATAACACTCACAGTAGAGTTGCAATGACTACTCAGGAAGATCACATATGGACATTATGACAGATTGGGTCATCTATACACGGCAGCTATTTGAAATTATCATCATCATCATCAGTGCTTTCTTGAGTATTTATTGTGTGTTGAGCTCTGTTCTAAGAACTTGACAAACATTATCTCATTTATACCTTAAACAGCTCCCTAAGCTAGGATGAAGACACACAAGTAGACTTTTAGTCACTTGCCCAAAGTCATATAGCTGGGATGTGGTGATTCGAAATTGGAACCCAGGTCTGACTCCACAGTCCATGCTGGATGTCAATACTTTCTACTTATTCTTTTAGTATCCCTCACAGGGCATAGAGTAGATGTTTAATAAAAACGTTTTTGGTAACACTGTTTATGGTGCTTTTTTTTAAGATGTTCAGCCTCACTTCTTAGCTCCAGGTCAGCAGAAAATTCCATTTCTGTTGTGAGAGTGTTCAAACAAAATAACTACTTACTCAGATGTAAAGCCAGCACTCGATAGAAGCATCTTGAATATTTTGCAATATGTTTACTAAATGAAATGTAAGATAATTAACATACACATATATGATTTTCTTTCTGAGGACATTTTATTTTCTGGTCTTCATTTGCTATGCTATTAAGAGAAGTTTTGTTTCAGTGGTTTGTCGTCTGCATTTATGAACTTCTCTCCATGAGGCTCTATAATCCAGCACATGGACACAGTTTCCTCTAATAGGATTTACCTTTATGAATATCTGGAAATCCTTCCAGAAGATTAAATTGTTTAGCTCAATATTTAATCTGTTACTTCCTTTCTAAAGACACCCCATGGATGCTGCCGTGCATTTGGCTAATATGAGAGGTATTGATCAGTCGTAAACAAACACAAAAAAATTGAGAATGACCAGTGCAACTTCTCCTAGCTCCACCTTATAATTCAATTTTGATTTGAGTTGGTTTTGATTAATCTTCTTATTTGTGAGTATGTGAATTCAAGAGCCTTGCTAAGTTTCTAAAGTTGCTGGGCATTGGTCTCTGGCGGATGGTTCAAAGAACAGTATGATTGCGTTTTTATGGTTTTCAGATATTTAATAGCTTCTTCCTGTCGTTTTCTGAATGACTGAATATGGTTCAGCCCTCTGGGAGCAGTGCAGCATCGGAGAGCGGGAAGATGACTGAGGTCTGTGTACTTGACTGATTGCCTTAGTCTTAATTGTTCTCTTAATTAGCTGCAGTAGCAACGGCATCTGGGGAGAGATCACGGTATTGGTAAACAGCTCCACCTTGGAGCTCAGGGTAATGCCTTTTGGAATCCTGACAGTGAGCAGCTCATGCACTGTCTCTCCTCAGAGACGGGGACCTGCCAAATCACCAGCCCCCAAGGCCGATGCGCCCCCTCTTGCGATCTGTCACTCCAGCCCCTGAGAAGCAGGTCTCCAACTGTTTGTCCTTAAACAAATGATGTTTTAATATGCAAAAAGTAGGCTTTATTGGGCTGGATGGATGAACATAAAGGGAAGGGGATAGCAGGTCGTCCAGCTAGAAGGCAGGATTGGCAGGAGGAGGCCCAGGAGCAAGGCTGCAGCCTGGGAGGGGCGGCTCCTCCCAAGCCATTCTGGTGTTTCCCAGGAAGACATCATGAATGGACTCAGCTCAGCTTGTCTCTGAGGTGTGGCTTGGCCCCTGAAACCTGGCTTGCCTATTCTTATTACCTATTTGGGATTTCTCCTCCTTTGTATTTCTCCACTGAGGTGTGGCAGGGAGACATGAAACTTCATCCCTAACTGCCAGAAAAGGAAAAAGGAGAAAGTTCACCTAGTCTGGGGGGTTTGGAACCTAAACTTTGTGCGTGTGTGTGTGTGTGTGTAAGTGACAGTCCGTTATTGTCATGCTGACCCAACCAGCATATTTTAGAGCTCATAGAACCAGTTCAGGCTCACATTCATGTACATAATGGAAAGGAAAACAGGTGCTTAGGTGGCAAATTACAAGGTCAGTACTTAATAAATATTTCATAAAGCTATGCAAAGCAGTAACAAATTGGCATGGAGAAGCAAAATGATCTCAAAAATGACATGAATCAGTTGTCAATATTTGCAAGGAAAGTAAGGAGATCCATTGGAGTAGGACTCAAGGACATGGGAGGAATCCGTGAGGTCTCGGGCAAATCACTTACCTTTTCTATGTAGAATTCCCTTTTAACGTAAACAGGTAGGCCCTACATGCTCCACACACTTACCACACAGATCAAATATGATCAGAATGAGCTTTCTTTGAAAGGAAAAGGCATTATTGAAAACAGGCTTTAGATAATTGTGGTTATATTTTATAGTGGTTATATTTATATGTGGTTATAATTGTAACACTTTCACGATCATAGGTGTATTTTCATTGCCTTGAAGATAAAGATGCAGCTCAGACATGGTGGCATTTCACATACATGTGTACATAGTTGTATGGTTGGCCATCTCCTTTTCCATCTCTCATCCAGGAAATACCCTTGTTCCTAATTTAACCAGCCTGTTTTTTCCTACAGGGCAAACCCTAAGAAAAGAACAACTCCAGTGTTCTGAGAGTTGTCTCTGAACCTGAGCTAGTAGAATGTTCACAGAAAAGCAATGCCTGGAAATTCAAACGAGTTAAACTGTGAGATCATGGTTTGAAGGTATGTGTCATACTATTTTCAGGACAATACTGAAAACCAAAGTGCCAGCTACTTGTAGCCATTAAAATGGTAGGGCTGCCTCTTGTCAAAAATGTAATCAGTAAGTTAACCCTGATATTATGCTAATATTGGAACCACTGCATTCTAGTCATCAAAAATACCACCTCCCCAGAATCTCAGCTATATGATATGTTTTACCCTTGCCTTGCTATGGTAAGCTGCATTTCGTGACAGCAGAGTGCTAATTATGTTAGCTATCTTTTATACATATATATGATATCTATATTATATATCATATATTTATACATAAGCTATCTTACATATATATGTATGCACATATAATATATAACACATTATATATATAATGTGTGTGTGTCACAGAGAGCAAAATCTCTCTTTTATGCTTTCCTTGGACCAAGGGGAAAGTCACACATTTTGGCAATAGGAACATTTGGTAAATAGGCACTTGGTCATTATTGATATGAATAAAACGCCAATACTAATGAAGTCCATAAGAAGCACCCGTACAATTGTCGTTAAGGTTTTTCCTAACAGAGGCATTGTGCAATACCTTCTCATCAAAAATTGCAGTTATAGCTCTGTGTTTAGCATATGCCTGAATATCAGTCCTAGGTGCATATATTTCCTACCATCAACACAATGTCCTGTCTCCAATGTGCTTCAGGGGGGTGTAGATTGGCTGTCTTGGTTTCCATTCCCAATATTTCTTCCCATTGTTCTTCTCTACTCTAGAGACTACAAAAGTAAATTTTCATCTTTTTTTTTTCAATAATGAATGGCCATCCATTTGCCACAGTTCTAGCAGGGGAAGGAAAGAACCCTGGGCCCAAGAAAGCAGCAAGGGAGGGCAAACAAAACAGTAGCAGGAACCACCTAACTGCACTCCTTGATATAAGATATAATAAATTGATATTTGTGGAAGTCAGCTTAGTTGGTTTTTTGTTATCTATAGCTACAGCATTTCTAATGGAGGAAAGAGGCTCTATGAATCTGAAGAATCTATGAAGTACTAAATGTTAAATAAGTGGCCTCAATAGAAACTCCTGCTTTAATACAAACTCCTTTCTCATCTAGAGAAGCCTTGTTATCAGTGATGAAGGGCTTGGCAAACTGTGGGCCCCAGGCCAATCCAGCCTTCTGCCTATTTTTGTAAATAAAGTTTTATTGGCATGCAGTCATGCTCATTTGTTTACATGTAGCTACTTTTGCCCTACAATAGCAGAGTTGAGTAGTTGGGACTGAAGTTGTGAGACACCCTATGACCTGTCTAAATGACCTGTCCAAAGACATTTGAACTTTGTGCTTATGGCAAGCAGTTCCTTCTGGCCTTTAATAAATAGCAAAGCTCATCGGTAAAACCTTTTAAGGAATACTTTTGTTGCAGTGAGGAAGCTCTGGCAGGGTGTGCATAAAAATTAGACTTTTGGTTTTCACCGGAGACAAGGACGCAACCTGTCTGGAGGGCTTGTGTGTGTGGGTGTGGGAATGTACAGCCTCAGAGCCAGGAGCTGGCAGGCCTGTCCTCAGCCAGCCTTCTCTCCAATATCAGATTCCTACAAAGTGGATTCTAATTGGATACTTGTGTCTCATTCTCCTCTAAGCAGATACCAGCTCTGTTCACTTGGAAAAATATATCCCAGTGCTAGAAAAATCTGTTCCAAAAATGTTCAGTCTTTCTCAGCCCTATAGGGCTGCTTCTGTTTGTGTGTTATCAGAATACTTGGTTGCCTACCCTTGAGGGCTTTTTTTTTTTTTTTTTGGCATTTAATGAAGAAAGGGAGAAAATCTCTCAAAACAACTGACAACTCCAAAAATTACGTATTCATGAAAACTGATGAAAATAAAGTCAGCATAGTTCTTACCAGTCTTCCCATTCTATCACCTTTCTCCACTTCAGGCCTTAGATCATCATCTATCGTTAGTGAAATACTCACTCTCATTTTAGTTTTATTTTAGTGCAGGCAGTAACCAATGCATTACTCTGTCTCCACTTCCCCAAATATGCATTTATGTTTTTGTTTTGGTAAGAGAAACAAAAAAGGCCAAAGTTGTCATAGGTTTTGATATAAGTCTACACCTTATTTTGCTCTTTTCTATCTTTTATCTTATAGATGGGGAGGTAGAAATCCAGTAAAAGTAAAAAAGCAGACTAGGAGAAAAGATAGCAATAGCAATACAAAGATGAATTTGATCCAGGTAGTGTTGGGAGTTAATCAATTTAGAGTTTCAGTCTATTAGTGGTTTTGGTTTTTGCTTTAGAGGAGAAAAATAAAAATCCTAAGCTTCCACAGAACATCTGGAAAATAAAACTTCTGCCTGTCATAACAAAACTAGCTGGAGAAGTAAGCAAGCCTCCACACTCTGGAAAATACTTAGCCAAGTGAAACCTTTAGTCATTCCTGGCCTCTGAAATGAAAAGGATCAGATCATGTGAATGTTATCCTGAAGCCTGGAATATAAGGTTGATGGAACATCCGTCTCCTAAATTCAGGAATCTGGATTCAAGTTCCATGCGCGATTCTATGACATCCATTGACATGTTAATATACTGATCCTGAAAACCAATGCCCTGGGAGATGAACTAGATACTGAATTTGCAACATGCCTCCTGTAGAGGAAGAGATTATTTTTATGATGTGTCTAAGACATTACTAGAAACTCAAGTCTATGATGGAGGCAGTGAGATCGGAGGGCCCTGTGAAAAGACACAAAGAGAAGGAGCTATGGAATCTACCAGGCAGGTATGGACACTGCAAGTGAGCTGAGTTCTTTGCCTGAAAAGAGATGCTATTCCAGTCAGAAGTGGAGATATTCTGTCTTGGTGCAACATTTATACTGCAGCATACCCCCAACCCCAACACATGCCTGCCTCTCCATGGGCTGGAGGTGGTGGCCCAAGCAGTCATCATTTACAAATGAGAAAAGAGAGACTCAGAGAGGGCAAGAGAACAGTGAGGGAGAGCAGAACCAGGACTTGAACCTTAGTCTTCTGAGGCCAATCCTTCCTCTCTTTCTGCTATGTAAACTGCCTCTGATTAGGGAGAAATTAACCACTGGTGTAAACTCCTGGAACATAACCTACAAAGAAACCAGATAGGCTCACAGGCAAATACCAGTTGAAGTTCACAAATTGTTAGGTTAACCTTGACCCTCCGGTTTACAAGTTTGTGAAGCTTGGAAAAGGAAGGTTAGGTGAGAGCCCAGGATGCTTAGATCAAAGCATTGCAATTCCTTGGCTCTGCCACAGAATGTCACCTTTACATCGTGTACTTCTCAGCATGTCAGCATTTCCTAGGAGCAGAAAAAGAAGAGTTTTCTTAAAGGAGCTAGTTTCAAAACAGAATTATCCCAACTGGTGCCTAAATAAAGCACTTCTCAAGCTATAGAAATCGTTGGCATTGTAAAAATCCCCTTTCTTCTCTTCTGCCATTCCCCCCGGTTTATTATTTGCAGTGTTTAAAGGATTTGTATGTCAACTTTTCTGTATTCCTTCTTTAGTACAAGGTTTTATAAATTACACCTTTCTCCTTTAAAAAGATCTGAACCTTTGTATTTAAATTGTATTTAACCTACAGCCTAAATGATTCAAGTTTAAAAACTCTTAAGTACTTAATACTAAGGATCCTGTTTCATAGAAGGCTCTTTCAGAAAAGAAAGTATAAACATCAGCTATGTGAAGGGTTTGGGTGAAATGAATTTCCACAGACTGAAAATGGAAGGCTTACATTGTGGGGAAGAGATGGTTTGTGAGGAGTAGCCAGCTGGAACTGGAGAGTAAGAGAGCATGAAAAGGATAGGACAGGAGGGCCCCTGATGGGAAGGATAGGGCAAATATACCGGTTCACCGCAGGGACAGAGGGAACTGTCAATCACCCAGCCATTCAAACCCCAAGGGTTTTTGAGGTTTGACATAAACAAACACTCCTGTAGTCACCATCTTTCTGGCAATGTGATTATGCTGCCTTTTGAAGGAGGACTCAAAGAGTCATCAAGTCATGAGGTTTTATTGACCTCAGAGGCACTGGGAGGGGCTGCTGGAGGCATCTTGGGCCTTTGGCTTCCTGGATAAGGTGGCCTAGTCTTTGCTCCTTTTCTTCTGTTTTTATTTCACTCTGCGGTGTTGATTGGGAGGACACAGAACCCAGAGGCAATGTTTGGAAGTGCAGAGTATGGTGCAGGAGTCATTTCCTGACAAACACTCAAGTCTGCCGTTTCTCCATTCTTCCTATTTGAAGCACACCTCACCCAACTGCTGCTCAGATTAAGAAGATTCGGCAGCATCCCTGGTATCCATGGCCTTTCATTGCTCCTGGAATTCTTGCTCCTTTTTGGGTGTGCTTTGTTCGTTTCATAATTGGACTCTTAATTCAGCAATAGCTCTGGCCAATAGCTATTAATTATCACTTTGCTCTTGTCTTCCCATGGCAATTATTAATTAAATTTCCCAGAGAGTCATAATGAG
The DNA here is from genome assembly GCF_049350105.2 of Macaca mulatta. Lineage (NCBI taxonomy): Eukaryota > Metazoa > Chordata > Mammalia > Primates > Cercopithecidae > Macaca > Macaca mulatta. The sequence goes on along the minus strand of NC_133418.1, from coordinate 58,736,122 downwards.
AAATTAAAGAGTGTGATAATATTTTAGGAAGCAGTGTCCCATGATCTTGGAGGTCTACATTCTGTTCCAAAGGCAGAGCAGAGTTTGTTTGTTTAATTCACAAATATTTACTGAGTCCCCTGTAGGTAGAAGGCCCCATTCCAGGTTCTGGGCATACACTGTGGACAGCTCCTGCTCTAGGGAGGAACTGAAGGTCATGGTGTGGAATGTTTTTTGATCCAACTCTTAATTCCTATTGATTCTCCTTTCTCAACTTATGCCATTCCATCGAGGATCAGGTCCAACTTTCCCTTCTACTTTCATTTCCCACTGTTCCCTCCCACAACCTTAAGGAGCACTCAGGTTAATTGCTCCTTTTCTGAGTTCCTATGGTAACTTTGTATAAACCTTTATTATAGAACTAATATTTTTATCATCATTTAAAAAACCTCAGTTGCTTCTCCCACTCTCAGTAAATTTTGCCAGGGTGAAAATTACGTCCTCTTCACCTGTGTACCACATATCACCTAGCCTAGGGCTTAGCTCTTGGTATTTAGTAAATATTGAAGTTTTGCAATTTCAAGTTGCAAGAGTGAAACAAGTTGCACTCTGATTAGCCTCAGAGTGCGGGCTCAGTTCTAAGAAAAACTTTAGAGTGGGAGCGGGGAGAACAAAGAGCAAGGTGGGCAAGGCCATGGAGCTGGCTTTCCATGGAGGTCAAGGTTCTGCTCAATCCAGCCCCTTAAGTGGTGCTGGCCCACCCCACTGCACACTACAAGGAGCACAGTCATATCTGCTCAATCCACCTGGTGTTTCCAGCTTCAACCTAGACTCTGCCCTTTTCTGTGCTCCTTGATCTCATCTTCTCTAGATACTTCTAATCCCTTAGCTTCAAGCTCCAGCTTCGAGGCTTTCTTTCTCTCTAAATTGCTTGGGCATAATTTTCTGGCTCTGACCCATAGCACTCCCCCTTGGACCCGATGTGGCACTTTACCCTCTGCTCTGGCATCCCAGGACCAAGGTCTTGCCTGTCACAAAGCCCCTACTGACTCATACCCTCAGAGTGGCTGGCTGACCGGATGATAGGATTTTAGGGAAAAGCCACAATGAGCCAATCAGTACTCCATCTCTAAATTTCCTCCCTTAACATATAGCTTTCACAATAGCTCCCAGAAATATTTTCTGCTTTTATTTAAAATTCAGAGGCCCATGGATGCGGTCATTTAAGTTTCTAGCATGTATAGTATGTGCAAAAGAATTTGAAATAAATTTTTTTTGGGAGGAAGAAGATAGATCTTGTGGCTGGTGGGATTCAGTTTTGGAGAAAGGCTCTACTGCAGTGCAGATAGAAACTGGAAAGATGAGTGCCACCCATACTGTAGAAGGGGTAGACTCTAGGGGGTATCTGTTGTTTTTGCCACCCAATATCCATTCACCTTTCTTCCGGTAATCTGATTCTTCTCTTTGGAACCACTGTTCCAACAACTTCAGCCTATAAAGTCCGAGTGGTGTTGAGTCAACCACTGACTTTAGGAGGGCACATATGAGTCAGGTTGGCCAGTAATACATCCTATCCCTGGCCACTGAGATGGTTCAGGGAGTGTCAAGCCCAAGACTTTCATTCAAACTTACAAGGAAAATAACTGTCCCTTTTCTCCTGTGCTTGTGGTTATGAGAGTTTTAGCCTGGAGAGGGCCACCCTGCTGGAAGGGGGTCCTGGGAATGAAGTCCACGTAGGTGAGAACACATACCAGGGATATGTGGATGAATGGACTCAACAGCCCTTGTGGAATAAAGCCAGGTGTGCTTTCTGTATTTCTACTAAGATCTTTTTTTTTTTTTTTTTTTTTTTGGTATTTTTTTCTTACTCCAGTTTCAGTTATTTTTTTTGTCATTTTGCAACCAAAGCTGCCCTGACTAACATAGCACTAGGGGAAGCATCTCTGGGTTTGATCGAGGTTAGAAGGTGTGAGCTTAAACCCCACCTATGTCACTCATCAGCCATGTATTTAGCTTCCCAGAGTCTTGGTTTCCTTATCTGTAGAACTCAGTGAATAATGTCTATACTGCAGTGTAGTATGCGTTACAACATTCTTGGTAGTAAGCCGCTGAAATGACTCTGGTTAACTTAAGCAGAAAAGTGCTTCATTGGAGGGATATCAGGTAATTCACAGAACTGAGGAGAGGCTGGAACCAGGCTTGCAAAATGGGCAGAGACCAAGAGGAGCTGAGCAGCCAGAACCTCGGCTAAAATGCAGCTAGGACCTGCTACCTCTCCATGCACTCTCGGAAGATACACGTGGCTCATAGGTCATTCCTCTTGGTGTTACTTGCTCCATATTCAAAGCTTGCCTGGGGCTGCATATCCTGTTGGGCAGAAGGTAGACAGTTCCTTTTTTTTTTTTTTTTGAAGCAGAGTCCACTCTGTTGCCCAGGTTGGAATGCAGTGGTGCAATCACGGCTCACTGTAGCCTGTGCTTCCTGGGCCTAAGTGATACTCCTACCTCAGCCTCCCACGTAGCTGGAACTACAGGTAATTTTTGTAGAAATGAGGTTTCACTATGTTGCCTAGGCTGGTCTTGAACTCCCGGGCTCAAGCGACCTCCCAGCCTTGGCCTCCTAAAGTGTTGGGATTACAGGACAGGAGTGAGCCACTGTGCCCAGCCAAGTTTCTTTACAAGGTTTGGCTATTGAGCAACCCAGCATAATGACAAAAGTTCACAACAAAAGAACTGCTGTGAGAATTGTCTGAAGTCACGGCTGTAAAAGCCTGCTGTAGTGTTCCATCAAGGCTAGTTTCTCTTTCCCTTCCTCATGTTTCTGATCAGGGCTGACCCTACTGATCTCTGTCTTCAGAGAACCAACCCTGCCCAAGCCCCAGATCTAACAGGTTACACGAGGCTGGACAGAATTTTTCCTCCCCTGTACACTAAGACATTTAATGACTTTTCCTCTTATTGGATATCTCTTCATTCTGTCAAGTTTTCCCAACTTTCCTTTGCTGTTTGTAGTGAGAACTACTCCTTTAGACTGTTAGATTCTTGAGGACATAGTTAGCATCTATTGCATCATCTCCCTAAAAGTGCTTAGGTTATATTCTAACACATGCTAGCTGCCTTTTGGATCAATGTTTACTGATTGGTCCAAAATTAGAACTGGCTGTTTGACCATTTCAGGAAGACTGTGGATGGGTTGTATTTCTTGTGCCAATACCTGTGCCTGGCATATATAAGTATCTAATACGTATTTGTTGAATGAGTGGGTGGATGGTATATAGTAGGTGGCCTCTAGTACCATGCTACAGAAATATTGAATATAGCTGCAGCAACATTGCTCTAAGACTGCTGCTCATTCTTGTAAGCGGGTCCTTGTGCTATGACACTTGATAACCATCTCACTCATTGCCACCAGATCAATGTAAATGATAATAGTGGGTGGCTTACTGAGTGCTGCCTAATCTCACGTAAAAGGCAGAGGTGTGCACTGGGGAGTTGAATGCCTCATTATATGGTGGACAGGTGGGCTAGGCAGTCATTCCAACAGTAGGCATCTAGGAAGACCTATTATGTACTGGGTACTGATATACAAAGATGACAGAAATGTAGCCTGTGCGTTTGAGGAACTCGGAGGCTAGTGGGCTCACAAAGTCTGGCTTCTTAGATGCTCGGAAGTGAGTCCTTACCAAAGATTGTATCCTTGGGAAGCATAAATAAAAGGTGGAAAGATTTGGAGAAAAGATTTCTAAACATTTGTTTTCTATAATTCAGGCTTACTCAGTATAGTCTTCCTTGTTTCCTGACATCTCCAATATCTCTCAAGATAGCTTATTATCAAAGTTCTAGGACTTAATCTTGCCCAAGTCTTTTTGCTACCACAAATTGATAATTCTGTGTATGCATATGTGTGTATCTGTATATGTGTGTGTGCATGCATGTGCATGCCTGCATGTGTGTAGGTGTACATGCATATGTGTGCATACATACATATGTGAACCCATAAATGCATGCATATGTTTGCATGTATGTGTGTATACATGCATGCATGTATATATGCATATGTGTGTGTGCTTGCCCATGTTCATGTGTGGAAATGATGAGTACAATGACAGAAGAGTGGAAACCAGAGCTAGATGAAAGAGAGAGTAGGAATGATGTGTAACTTAGCTCTTTCTTTCTTAACTCATCATCAGTGACCCTGTTAATGTTTTGTCTGTTTAACGAATTGGTGTTAGTTAATTACTAGGGCCATTAAATGTTCAAGAACCTCCAGTTCTTTTTATTCCATGAATTCCTAGAGCCTGGAGGTGGCACAGCCAGGCAGACAGGGATGAAAGGAGATTTGTTCCCAACTGGCTTCCCCTCTGCAGTCTCTGGCCAGCCTTTAATGATGAACATTTACAGCCTCCTTTGAGGGCTGCCCATTCATTAAAGGAGTTAATGCAGTTTCCTCTATGGTGACTTTAGGAGGAAATTAATTCTCCCCCAGTGCCTAGTTCAGTGCCCCAGGCTTAGAAGATGCTCAATAACACATTGCTCATCACTGCTGCTTATCTGCCCTGTGCAAGAGCTTTGGAACTTGGCCTTCTGCTCGGTGAATTTTCCATTCTTAGTGTTTCTCCCAAATGCACTCAATTGTTCCACAATCCCACAAAGGTCATATGGTCGGTGCACCAGGCATGTAATTTGCTGATCTCATGATTAGACATGCACACAAACCTCAGTGCTATTCTAATGAACTCTGCAGTTGGCCTTTGGATTGTTTCTCCCTCAACAAATCTCCTAGGCACATGTCAATGGAATTAGTCTTCTGATCACTCTGACCTGCTGCACACTATTGTTGAATACTTTTAGTCTGTAGTACTTCCTTGGTTGTGGGCAGCCCAGGTTTCTGTGATCAGGGCCACATACCTTGGTTCTGGGTGCCTTCCTTGGGTCGACAATCCCCAGGTGAGAGGGGCCTCACACTTAGTCTCAATGTGCTTTGGATGTAGAAGTTTTGGGAAGATTTCTGGGTTATTTCTTTCTCTGATTTTATTCTTTTGTTGTCTTGGCAACTGGAATAATAGTCTTAAGTGTCTGTGTTTGTATATTCTTTGGAGAATATTTTATCACAAATCTTTTCCAAGAATGCCTATCTCATGATGCATTGGTTATTCCTTAGTGTCTTCCTTTTCTTTTTCTGTATATGCTTGTTTTCCACAGTGGGGAGAAAGAAATGTTTGTATGATGTAAACAGCCTCTAGGTTGAGGATTAGGAGTGCTCAGTTAGCACTTTACCTCTCTGGCCTTCAGTTTTCCAGATTAAATGGACCGGATGATTTCTTTAAGCCCTGAACTGCCACGACCCTAAGCCAGAATTAGGTAAGAATGTGCCATTACTTGCTGAGATCCTCGCAAGAATCTTCTGCATTATGCATGGGAATTTTCCGATTCTTCACTCTTCATTGACTGGAATTTTTTTTTTTTTTTTTTTTTTTTTTTTTTTTTTGCTGAAATATGTTACTTCATTTACCTCAGTCCTCAGTATTTTGTGGAAGGGATAAATGCTGCCATGTAAACACATGATACTGGCAGAAGGCTGGTGCTGCCTCAAGCCAGTGTTTTACTGTGGTTGGAGTAAATGTCATAGAGGTTTCTTCTTGAAACCTCTTCTGTTCTTCTTGAACAGAACAGATCTTGAACAGATCTCTTGTGCTTTCCCCCTTCCTTCTACAGTTGGTACCCCTTATCCCCTCTTTGTCATTTATCAACTTGAGGGCTTCAGGGAAAAACTTCAGACATCCATGAGGAAGTGAATCCTCATAGAGGGCTGCCCTGGAGGCTCCTGGGAGGGTGGAGCGTCCAAATGGATTGGCTTGGAATCCCTGACACCCAACTACAGATGCTTCCTTCAATGTTGACTTTGGAGCCATTTGATTCTGCTTGTGTGTGATGGTTGGGGAGGGATCTTTGGTGCCTGTGGCAGGATGGCTTCTCCTTTGCCATACCAGGTACACATTTCAAAGCCAGAACTGAAATATCAACTTCACTCAGGATAAATTTTCCTTACATCATTGGTCAGTAAAAGCAATATACATTGCAATAAAGGAAGACAGCGTTTTTCCTTTATTGTAGCATTTAGGTAGAAAAGAGAAATACAAAATCATAATAGTGTATGATATGACTTTAAATGACAAATGCATGCTTATCATTTAAAATGTAATAATATCACTGGCAATGACATACCACTTGTTAAAATGTTGAAGCACTTCTCTACTGGGTGGTAAAGAGCTGCTGCCTTACATTTCCTGTGTGGTCATGCTACCACAGCCTCTCTTGTCATTACCTCTGGGCCCCCAGGATGTCCTGATCATCCTGGCATAACAGGTGGCCTCCTGCAAGGCTGCTACAGCTCTGAGACTGCTGTTTGTTCCTGTAGATGGGTGCTCTGACTGTGCCACTTGTTAACTACAGTGTGCATTACCACTAGATCAATGCAAATGAAAATAATAGTGATGGGCTCCCACTCTGTGTCTAGGACCATTCTGTAAACTCTGGAGGGAAGTGGCCCTGTTTCCATTCTTAGGGCCAGACACACACGAGCACTCGATAAACATTCTCTCAGCAGTCAATGATCTCATGCGATTCCATCAGTGACATTTTAAGGCAGGTGTTTTAAATCCAGTTTTGTGATTACTAAGAAGATGTCCTAAAGAATTCAAATAACATGTCCTGAGTCCAGCTGAGAGGTGAAGGAGTGGATATTTCAACCCAGGAGTGTCATGGCACGTTAAAAGACTTCACTCTTTTAGGGTGCTTGAGATGTTCTGAAACCTCACAGGTACCTGCTAACTTGGATGGTCTGTTATTCCTGATATTGAAGGTAAATTGGTTTTATGTTCCCCAAGAAGGATGGGTGGGAAGAAGGGGACTATGTATGTGAAATGGAGCAGGTGGGATGGGCTGTGGATCCAGGAAAAGGGGCTCTAAGATCATCTTGAGAGATTAAAACCCACATGCCCCCCACTACCAGACCCCATAAACCAAAAAGTCCTTCCCTATAGGAAGAGGAGAAAAAAAGATGAAATTATATGAGAGGAAACTATACATCAAGCATCATACCACCATACCTGCTCCCCCATTAGCCTTCTGTGAATATAGAGAAGGGAGCGTCAATTTTCCAGAGGTACTAATGGTTTCTAATTAAGGCAGAGACAGAGAACTAAGTGTTTAGAGGCCTTCTTTGCTATGTTAAATAAGGTCAGAGCAATTGGAGGAAGCTGCTCAGAACAGGGAGACTGGGTGTTCAAAAGCCAAGCCTCTCAGGCTTCTGAGTTTGTGTAGAGCCCCTTGGTAGCTTACCCTGGCTTCCTTGTATCATCAGAGTTGCATAGAGACAGAGAACACAAGCCTTGGGCTATGTTTTAGTAATTACAGTTAATAAAATTCATTAAGAGATTATAAATTAATGTCTAACAGTCTCATTTTAAAACTTGTGTGTTGATAGGCATAGATATTAGAAAAACTGTTAACCCATAATAATAGTCATCACTTATTTAACTCCTATACTGTCCTGGGCTTTAGATATTTTGGTCTCATTAATCTTCACAACACCTTTATGAGACAGTTATTTTGATTGTGGTAGTTTGGATCTCAATTCTTCACTCCCTCTGTGGATTTACAAAGGCTTCATGGGGGCAGAGTGCACTTTCCCCCGACTTGACTTGAGATTTGGTTATGTGATTGCTTTGTCCAATGGGATCTTAAGAGACGTGATTTGCCCAAGGCCTTTAGATACGTTTGCACAGCCTGGCTTGCCCCTCTGTGCTCCCGCAGCTTGCCATGAGAAGAGCATCCCTGTGTTGCCACTGGTCCAAGAAGATCAACCCACAGCCTGGAGCTCAGCCCTGCTTACTGCAGCCAATCCCAGTGGACCTTCAACTACTGGCAAATCTGTGAGCAAGAGAATAACTGCTTTTTAAGGGACTGATATTTTTGAGATTATTTGTTGTGCAGCAAAAAAGGACAAACACACAATCCTAATCTCCAACTGCAGAAGCTGAGGTTCAAACAGGTTACATAGTTTGGCCAGAATCACTGAAATATCACAGCACAGGCTGTATTCAAACCATGGGTCATCTCATTTCAAAGCTACATTATTGTTTCGGGAAAAGGGTCCTGTATTGGAGCAAGCATAAGGTTCAATATGATGAATATATTAAAAGTACCTCTCCAAGCCTTATACCTAATGGAGGGGAGGGACAGGGCATTAGAGAATGGTTGCCAGAGAATCACCTCTCCTTCCAGGATGGGGCCCTTTAACATAGGAGTGAGAGAGCTTGCTGGAAATATTCCAGGATGTGGTGGCACCTAGCAACCCTGAACACCACCCAGTGTTACCTGCTTCCCAGCCCCATTAATGATGATGCACCTCCTGGGCCATAACAGACTGAGCTTCAGCAAACCCCTTTCCTGAATGTTTAATATGCCGGAGGCTTATTTAGATTCTACATGGGGATCTCATTTTTCTTTTATTAATTGTAATGAGAGTTATTTTTGTTGCCTTAAGTATAAAACATCCCTCTGGGGAGTTCTGGGCCCATTATAGACATGAAGAACCCAATCATCTTCTGTCCTTATAACAAGCCTAGGAGGGAGGCAAGACAGGAGCCACTTAATCGGAATTGTAATAGGAGAGGAAATTTCTGAAGGCTTTACAATGGAAAACTCTAAGGGAAACAAATTAAGAACTAAAACTTGGCTGCTGTTGTCAAATCAGCCCCACAGGGAAGAGCCCAGGACACACAGAGGAGAAAAGGGGAAGAGGAAAAGGAACTAAGATGAGAGAGAATAGTGGAGGGAAGGAGAGCCAGAAGGACAAAGGCAGGTTCTGAGATCCGGAGACAAGCTCTGCTGGGTGGGCAATTACTTTCATGGCTTGCTAACAAGCTGCCCCATTCAGTTGATGCCACATATGTATATCTTTAGAGTTGTGGACGCATCCCTGGGACAGACCCCAATTCAAAGGGATGATGAAAGCTGAAGAAACTTCCCTGTTGTGGAGCAGCCAGCCTTGCATTTGTATCCTCATACCAAGGGCAAATTTACTTTGGAAACTTCTTCCCCAATTACTTTCCTAATCAAACACTTTTACCTAAAGCATTCTAAATTAACTGCTTTCAGCCTGAATGCAATAATTCTGTATTTCCTGATTTAATTTTGGCTAACATTCCATCTATGACTATCCTCTCCCAAGGACACACCAGGCAAAAATCTCCAAGAATAAAGATTGAATAAAGGGTTTTGCTGCCTATATGCTAGGTGAAGTTTCCTAAGACCTTCTTCTTCCACATTCCTGCCAGCAGTTCTGGGGCCATTTTACAGCCTCTTTCCTCTTTAGCAGAAAGCATTCATGAACCATTAATTCATGAAATCAATCCAATAATGGGCTTGTTCACAGGTTTGGGACAAAGCAAGGGTAGTTGAGAAGAAATTTTTGGTAGGCAAGAAGGCTGAGCTTCCTACCCAGGGTCCTAGCATGGCAATGTGGGAAATATCCCCCACGTGTGAAAACCCTTTCCATTATTAACCTGCACAGGATATTGAAGTGGAGCCCACATGATTGTACAGTGAATCTCAAATAGTGGCTTTTAATTTTTCCAGAAACTATCAACCTGCTCAAACTACCTACCTCTTGCTGCAGCCTGTCTTACTTCCTGAAACTTTGGTCATAAATCCACAGTGGCAGCTATTTTCTGAGTTTTCTTCAGATCTTCTCAGCACCCTCTGATTTGTATAGGTTGGGGCTGTGAAATAAAATGCCATAATTTAAATTGGCCTGAGAAGCAATTTGAAGAGTCGGTTCTTGGCTTAGAGGCTCTGAGTGTGGGTGGACGTCTCTGTAAGAGAGCTGACTGAGGGGTCATCGCTGGAGAGCAGGGATGTCTACCTTGGTGACACAGCTGTTGACGTTAAGAGACCTTCAGACATTAGGCTGCTCTAAGCAAGTCTGAAAATAAGTCTTTGGCTCTCTCACAACCATTTTCTGTGCTCCTTTATGACTCCTTGATCCTGTTTTCCTCATGCCCTGAGCATTCAGGTTGCCTCCTGGTTACACTCTGTGTCCATTTGGCCTATTTCCCCTTAAAGGCATCACATCCAGAATGGCTTGACTCCTCATTCCTCCATACTTGCATTGAAGCCCTGTCAATTATTTTAGTTAATTGTCTGCAAGGGAGGCTCCTAGCTCCCCCAGCCACACTTTGATTCCACCTCCAAGGAGGAAGAATTTGACTGTGCATAGATGGTCAGGCTTGAAGGCATTCATTGGGTCTCATTTTCTAAGATATAGATTCTTATCTAGAATGGGGTAAATAAACCCATTTTGTGGCAACCACTCCCTTAGTCTTTCCAGATACAACTCCTTCCAAGGATTTAGAGGAACAAGGCAGGGGCTGTGTGGAGACTTGGCCATGCTTGGCTATGTGTAGAGAGTCCTAGCCTCGTAGAATCTGTCTGTCTATTTCTCTCTCTCTTCCGCTGTGTTGCCTACTCTTTCTTTATAAGCTTTGCCCTTCAGGAGGCCAGAGGTAAGAAGTACCCTTTTTCCATGATGAAAGAGGTAGTCCTCTTCCCACTTCCTTTAAAAAGCTAAGTGAAAGCTAAAGTAATGTTCAAGGGAAAACAAGCCACTTCAACCTTCTCAGTCTAGCAAAGAGGAGTTCTGACAGGCAGCAGAGCTAACTAAGGTTAGAGATCTACCTTATGGTTTGGGGCCAAAGCATCAGCTGCTAGCAAAGGATGAATGTTCTCGCCATTGTCCTCTGTGTGTATAGATTTCTAGACCACTTGTGGGGTGGTGTGGCTAGCTGAAACCAGGATTCTGAGCTCCTGGGCCTCTCGGAAGAAAGGTCTTAATTTTTGAAGATCAGATGGTTATGAGACCTGTTCATCTGTAGCTCCATCTCCTGACCTTCCCACGCTTATCTGAAGTAGGTATAAGAAATCCAGCAAACTTTTGTAACTACCTCAGGCTAAGATGTGGATGACTGAAAGTCTACCTCTCCAAGTACAGGTTGGATATCCCTAGTTCAAAAATCTGAAATCTGAAAATGTTTGAGCACTGACATGATGCCAATAGTATAAAATTCCATATCTGGCCTCATGTGATGGGTCACAGTCAAAACTTTGTTTCTTGCACAAAATTACTAAAAATAGTACATAAAATTACCTTTAGGCTATGTGTATAATGTATATGAAACCTAAATAAATTTCATGTTTAGATGTAGGTCCATCCCCAAGGTATCTCATTATGTATATACGAAAATTCCCAAATATCCAAAAATCTGAAATTTAGTACACTTCTGGTCCCAGCAGAAGGAATAAGGAATCCTGGATAAGAAATACTCAACCAGTATTTACATTTTAGGTGTCAAGAATTAACTCTAATGTCTTTCTCACAAAGATATTGTGAACTCTGCTGACATACTCCCGATCAACTGAATGATGAGCTTCCTGCTGTCTTGGATAGCATTTAAAAATAGGCACCCATGCAAAAACAAACACACCCACACAGCAAAGCATTCAGGGAGTTCATTTCTTTAGGTTTGCTCACACCTGGCATAGCATCATGGGCAAAATTATTTAAGCATCTTAAGGGCATTAGTAATTCCCCGACAGCAGCGCAGAGGGTGATATGGTTGAACATATGTCATATAATCAGATTTTTAAAATTTCAGCTCATCAATTGATGATGATAATATACTTGGGCATTGCCCATGTTGTTAACCTCAGCAATCAAAATAAAGTAATTATACTAATTAGAAGCCTCTTAAAACCCAGCTCAGTGTCCTTGTGCATGAGAGGCAAGCTGTGCCACAGTCACTTCACAGAGCTCGGAGACCCCACAAAGGTCTTAGGAGCTCCTCATGGGGCCGGTAGCCACGTTGTCAGGGAAAAGGAGAATTAGAGGTGAGTCTAGAGGGAGATGGATAAACCTTTCACTCAGAAATGGCCTTAGATGCTGGAAAGAGTTACAAGTGGCCGAATGGGCCTGATGGTCTGGAACCAGAGATTTAAGAAGCACCGAAGCCCGGTGAACGGTGACTGTCCCAAGCATTCTGGCAGACAAAGTCAGTCATCTACTTGAGTGGGATTGCTGACAGAGTATTAAAGGAGACCCAGTAGATGCACAGTTATTTGGATACCTTTCTATTGGGAATTGAAGTGACCATATGCAGACCTGCAGGGTAACCACATTTTATTACCACGTATCTTGAGCTGACAGCCAGGCTAAGTGAGTAAAATGTGGTGAATCTGAAGGTGATCATGGTAAAGGGAAGCCTAGTTATTGAGTCAGAAATGGATATACTATCAAATGTGAGAGCTCAGATCTGGGAACAATGAATGAAAAAGTGGAGAAGGGTCGAGGGTATTGTACAGCTTGAAAAAAGGAATGAGACTGGGCACAGTGGCTCACACCTGTAATCCCACCACTTTGGGAGGCCGAGGCAGGCAGATCACAAGGTCAGGAGATTGAGACCATTCTAGCTAACATGGTGTAACCCTGTGTCTACTAAAAATACAAAAAATTAGCCAGGGGTGGTGGCACGTGCCTGTAGTCCCAGCTACTCAGGAGGCTGAGGCAGGAGAATCGCTTGAACCTGGGAGGTGGAGGTTGCAGTGAGCCAAGATTGCGCCACTGCACTCCAGCCTGGGTGACAGAGCGAGACTCTGTCTCAAAAAAAAAAAAGAAGGAAAGGTACAAAAATGTAACTAAACTGATTGTTTCTGAAAATCATGGCACCTAACACTTGTTTGCAAGAATTATACTCATTGTGGCCTTGAATATTTTTCATACTCTGACCTACTTAAAGACATCATGCTCCCCAAATTTCCTACTCTACACTAATAAAGCTATTATAATAATATGCATTACCTCTATAGACAAATGACATGGCAGGTATAAAATAATATGCATAAAGCGTTTACTATTAGATTATTAGAGCAGTAGGAAAAGTGACTTACATTAACTTGCATTATAGGAGTAAATGAGTGAATAGGGTAAAATACAGTAAAACAAATGGATGGAAAATTGGGAAAGTCACCAAAAGCCTTGGAAGGCTTATGTGGTATGAAAATAACCACAGATCTTACAGACTAAACAGTCAAATTGCTCAGCTAATTCATATCTTACATTGAGTGACTTAAGTGAAGATAAGTTGATGGGAATAATTGACAAATGCACACAAAAATTAAGTCAGTACTCAAAACATTACAGAAATAGAAGGAAATTCAGGATTTGCAAAATTAAGATAAGTAATTCCAGGAAAACCAATTAAAATGTTCTTGGGCTTGACAATAACACCAATTAGCTCTCACCAAGATTGTAACTCAAATATGATGTGTGATTGAACTGTTGGCAAATGTTTGTCAAGTTCCTAATATCTAATGGCTACAGCATCGTGGTTGTGAGAGAATCATCTGGGCAGATGAGCCATGGAATTGTCAGCCTATTGTCATCTTAACAGAAGGTTACTGAAGCAATCTAAATAACACTTCGCTAGAAAGCTGCAGGTTCTGACTTGCAAATAATATAGTCCAAGAGCTCCCAATAACGCATGACAGTAATGCAAGATGTTCCCTGCGAACGCCATGTCAGTCAGACATAAAGGTTGATTCATGACATCTGGAAACAGCTGCCTTTTACTGAAAGACAATGAAATTTCAAATTGCGTTAAATATAGCCTGCTAATATGCTTACCTGCCATCCACAAATCATTGGCAGACATTTGGGGCTGAGATTTCCTCACATTGTCAGAAAAATTAGGTCATGAGTAATAAATAGAAAAGATGTTAGAATTTGGACAAGGAGGTAACAACCAGATCCCCAAATAGGTCAAAAACAGCAAAGCCAATCAAAACCATTTGGGACTGTGAGTCTGGTTATCCAAAAGTGACAGGGTCTGGGAGTACATGTGGATGAACTGAGCTATAACATGATTCTTGAAAGACTGTCTCCATTCAACAACATCAATATATATCACGCAGAAACCTACTATTATATTAGTGTACTCCTGTCTCATCATTGCTAGTTACATATGATGCTTTTTTCAGAGCTTAAATTTAGGAGTCAGGAATAACAGGAGTCAAATATAGGCCCTTCAATGTGATGTTCCTAAAATACTTTTTTTTTTCCCCACAAAGTCTACTGTTTGTCATCTTAAACATGGGAGATGCCAATGGTACCAACATCTTAGGGTTATTATAAGGTTTGAATCAGATTAAAATCAGACAATGTATGTAAAAGGGCTCTTTTTGCAGATGAAATTCAAAGTCTGGCTGAGTAGAGAAATTTGTACTGTGGTAGATGATTCTAATCCCAAGGTTTGCTTTTAGAAAATCTCTCTACCATTTGATGAGTCGTCTAATAACAGTTTTGTTTTTTTTTTTTTCCCATATAGAGAAGATTATTTGGAGGATTTTTTTTTTTCTTGGAAAGTGTCTTTCTAGTTTTTTTTTTTATTATTATACTTTAAGTTCTAGGGTACATGTGTACAACATGCAGGTTTGTTACATATGTATACATGTGCCATGTTGGTGTGCTGCACCTATTAACTCATCATTTAAATTAGGTATATCTATTTGGAGGATTCTTATACCTACCATTCTGGAGGTATCTCCATCCTAATGTAAGTGTGCTGGCAATTATCTGAAACCTAATCAACTGGCTTTTTGTTTTCCTAGCTGCCACCATAGCAGAGACTGATAGATGCTCATCAAACCCATTTCCTCCTCCTACTGAGCATACAGTCAAATACATTTCCCTTTTGTGGCCATGTAACTGTGTTCTAGCCAGAGAAATGTGAGAAGCAGCAGTATGCACTACTTCCAGGCCTGGCCCATAAAATCCCCCTATATGCATCTTCCCAGCTCCCTTCTCATTTTGGCTTGATAGAATGACATTGACTTTCACGATCATTTGAAAGCACATGCTGAATATAATAGAACCTGAACACAGAAGGAGCCTGGGCCCTTGATTCACTTCTTCGAGGCCAGCCACCCAACCAGGAATGCTAAATTGAACTATTATATGAGTTTAAGGTTTTAAGCCAGTGAAATTTTGGGATTTGTCTGTTATATCAGCTAAGGTTGCCTGAAGTCACGTGGCTACCTAATGAAGATGTTTGGTTTGAAGATCCTGATAAATAACACCTCTCTCCTCCTTGCCTGAATTCAGAGCCAACTGAAAGATCAACACTGGAGCCAGTTATATAGAAACCAAATGTCTGGCTTTAACCATTAAAAATGCTACCAAATGGGCTTGCTGATGTGCTCTGCCACCACCATGGCCTCTCCATGGTTAATTTTAAAGTATTAGAACCGCCCCCCTCCCCAACCACCAGTTTGGACTTCTTCATTTGAGAAAGTCATTCCCTTCAATAAGCAGGCTGTTGCTGGGGGAGGAGGATGTTTGTAGAGTAGTGAGGAAGGGCATATACCTCAGTTTGCCAGACCAGCTGGATTAATCTTCAGAAATTAGGACGTAGCACGTCCAGGTCAGGCCCTTCACAGCTTGCCATATCTGCACAACCTGGGTGTTGATGGATTTTGTCATTTTCCTTTGGAGAATTTTCCATCATAGTTATAATTGATTTGGGTCATCATGCCCATTGGTTGTGTGCAAATTGGCTATTAATAAGGCCCCAAAGTCAGAATAGGTGATGAGATGTGTCACCCAGTCATGTAATAGAATGCAAATTTAATGTCACTCACACTTCTTAGAGGATCTGTCAGTTTTAAATTCTCCAGTTCTTTGTTTTGTTGCCAAATGGAATGAACCATTATTACAGCTTTCAGCTGGGGGAGGTACCTTCAAATTAAAGGTTATCGTCCTAAACTGGTGACTATTTCAGAGAGACTTGCATGGTCTTTTATAATTCTGCTTGTAGACTGAATCCATAAAGGAGAAAACTAAATAGCACTGACTTTGGGTTTAAGAGCAGACATCAGGACCAATATAACTTCATAGGCCATTTGGTGTGCATGGGCAACTTTGAGTTCTCTGCCAGCTCGAAAGCACAATGCTGTAGCTATTAAATGGAATAAGAAACTTACAGGTGATGTACAGTTGAAGTGGGGTATCAGTAAATACAAGTCAATCCAAACGATAAAATCTAAATGATACTCTAGTCTGATGGCTAGATTGTAGTCAGGAAATTCAAATCTTTTGAGCTCAGAGGGAAAATGAGGAACTCATCAACATTTGAGATACCAGTGTTTCAGAAGAGCGTGCCTCCCAAAAATAAAAGAAAAATTGAATGAAACATTTATTTATTTTTATTATTAATAACAGGCAAAATATCAGAGTTCTTTATATGAAAGGCATCTTAAATTCTAGAAAAGTCTATATGCTAGTTATTATTCTATTACTTCACTTAAGTTTCATAACGATACAGAGAGGGAGAGAGAGGGTCAAGGAACAAAATGTGGGAACGTATTTCTGTGTGCCAAATCTCACTGGGTATTACTGACACAGGAGTTTCCTTGGTCACTTGTCAACTGGAGACCCCCAGCTGGTGACACCCTTGCCCAGGCCTTGCTCAGGCCTTGGTTTGCCACAGGAGACTCCCTGTCCACTAGGCCCAATGGGCTGTCCCTGGCCTGCATTCCAGCATGGATCCCGTGGCTGCTGCAACTGTGTACTCAGCCCCCAGCAAGAGGGGTTGTGTGAGGGAGGGAGTATGGAGTCTGGCTGGCTGTTCCAAGTGCTGGTATAGGAGCAGGCTCTGGTCACAAGCAGTTCTTGTGACCAGACCAAGCATGTTGCAAGCCACTCTTGAGGTAGACTCTGGTGTCCAGAAGAGGGGACTGTGGTGGTGCCCAGCAGGAGTGCCCATGACCCTGAAGCCCCAGAGAGAGTGTTACAGCATGCTAATTAGCTCTTTTAGTCCCGTCATCCACAACCCAACAGAAGGTGGCATGTTAACAGCCCTGCCCTGTGGCAAAGGGCTATGGTACTATAGCCTTCTCTATATCCACATTTTGGTGGATCCCAAGCTCTTGTCCTGTGTCCAAGAAGAATGAGGGTACACTGACAATTAAAGGGTGAGGAGGGCAGAGAATAATTTTATTGAGTGAAGAACAGTTCTCAGGGGAAGGACATGAGGGTGGTCCTCTACTCGATGTTGGGTGACTTCTCTCTCAATGTGGCTGGGTCCAGGGCTTTTATAGGGTTAGAATTGGGAGTGTGTACTGATTGGTTTGTGAGTATGGAAAAAAGGTTAAAACAAGGCACCACTCAAAGGTGGGCATGACACTGTAAAAACCAATTAGGGAAGGGTAGGTATATGTAAAACAGGTAAAGGGTGGGGACCAGTCAGAGGAAACTGTGCCAAATCAGAAAAGAGGTTCTCAATCTGGTCCATGGATTTGACTTGTAGCTTGGTTTTCAGGCTTTAAACTGTCTTAGGCTTGAAGGTTGGGTTTCACCAGGGACTTGCTCCTGTCTGCCTAGGATTTGTCTGCCTCCTGTCACTATCAGTACAGGAGAGGCCAAATGGCCCAACACAGGCCTTGAGGTCCCCAAGCAATTCCAGAGATTCCTGGGGAAAAGGTATGACTCTCTGTGACTAAAAATGGCAAGGATCCTCTGTCCTACAGGCAGGAGAGTAAACGAAAGTCTGCAATTTGTTTTCTACACAGATTGCCAAATTGAATGCTTATTAAATTCAAGCATTTAGACATTGACCTGTACACATCACCACAAAACTATGGTCTGGATCTGGCAATACAAAAGCAGCACTGACCATTTTCCCACAATTTTATAGCTGAGTCAGGCTTACAGAAGGTATTCAAATGTTTTCAATTAGCTAAATAAATACTGTTTAAGATGAGCTAAAAATGACAGGCCATAATGCAATTATGGGAACTCAGAAGAGGATGGTGTATAAAACATTGGGTTGATATACTTGGATACAGGAGTACAGTAGCTAATGAGAACTATGCTTGAAATTGAGAAGTGCATCACTTTTTCTTATTGTTAAAGTATACAGCTAAAGCTGTATGAGACAGATTTTTAACTGGGATGGTAAATGGATAACAGGGCACTAGACCATAAAACAATATTTACAATAGCATGAGGCATGGGGAAACTATATGTTGAAACCATATTTACATATTTGGATCAACAGAACACAAGCTCTTTTGTTTATTTATTTTTTAAATGATTAAAGCAGTAGATATTATTGCTATTCAATATGTAGAAGTGTCCCAAGAACATATACAAGAAGATAAGAAAAGAAAGATGGATCAAACCGAGACAAATTTGAAGATCATAGAAGTAAGGTAACTCATTGCTCTGGCCACCACGCTGACCTCCATGAGCCTTCTGGTCTTGGACACTGATGAGAAAGTCATGCCATGTTGTCTCTTAACCACAGATAAGAGTCAGCCTCCATACTTTAAAGCCATGCTTCATGCGTTAATTCAAAGGGCTATAATTCCAGACATCTGAGACAATTGGGAGACAGGACACTAAAAAGTGGTTTAATATAGTTCATGTCCACTTTGTTATAAAGTGGTTCATGAGACCAGCTCAATCTGAAGTATAGAAATATGAAATAATAATAGAACCCAGAACTTATAGGATGCCTTCACTCCCAAGCATATGAAATGTCTTCATGTGTACTCTATTTGATTTAGGTTAATATTCTCTCTATTAGCTAATGTATGGACATAGAATAATTCCCATTTAAGAGAGAAGAACGAAGACACAGAGAAATGAGGTGATTTACCCAGCACCTGGGTATCAAAAATAGAACTAGAATTTTCCATTCACTAGCCACTTACCATAAATGTGGATGGTCCAGATACTAGTGGATTATCTGAGGGGCATCAAAAGCACTGTAAATGGCCCAGTTTTTG
The DNA here is from genome assembly GCF_049350105.2 of Macaca mulatta. Lineage (NCBI taxonomy): Eukaryota > Metazoa > Chordata > Mammalia > Primates > Cercopithecidae > Macaca > Macaca mulatta. The sequence goes on along the minus strand of NC_133418.1, from coordinate 58,717,241 downwards.
TCTACTTCTTCATGATATTGCAATATCTTTGCCAATGTGTGTCTTTTAACTAGAAATTTTCTCAAACCTAGTGAGAAAAACAGGACATTAAAGAGTTTCTATGGAAGTCAAGGAAATCATTGGAGTTTTGCGGAAGGGAGGAGAATTTGGCTAATTGCTGCTCTGCCACTTTGGAAATGTTAAAAAAGCAGTAGCAAAGGCTTATTTAAAGCTTAAAGGAAATAAAAGCAGGGCAATAAGCCACCTGCCATGGCTGGGGGTACAAGGGCAGTAAATCCAGGAGGTGGTTTTCATGTATGGTGTATAATTTGGTCCCTGACAGAGCTTGGATGAGGAATAGTCCTATATAACTATTGATCCACAGAGCTATCAGGGACATCATTTAACTTGATGGCTTGTGTTGGTCCCTTAGGATGTGGAGTCAGCTTTAACCTGCAAGGGGAAAAAAATTAAAGGTAAATGAAAAGAATAGAAGGGAAAAACCATGCAGAGTTTTCCATACCCTCCCTTTTAATAAGATATATTTGCAAGTGAACCCCGTTTTCAGCTGCTGTGATATGTGTTGGCATATTTCATTAATTTACTTATATAATTGTATTGAGCAACGCCTATCACTCAATATCCTATTAGACATTTACAAATACATCATCGATACCTAGTCTTTGACAGTGATTGCAGCTTGGGAGACAGAGGGAAACAGGTCACCCCTGGCCACAATCAGTAGCAATCCCAGGCCAATGTGAGACTCCAAAGGGGGAAAATGGGATGCTGCCACTCAGCAGGAATCAGTTGCCTGTCAAACATAGAGACGTCTCATTTCATTGAGACCTTGCCATTTCTGGAACTGCAGAAGCTGATGTGTTTCAGGCCATTGATCCAAGCCTGAGAATTCTTTAGGTAAGAGTGTCCAATCTTTTGGCTTCCCCGAACCACATTGGAAGAAGAATTGTCTTGGGCCACACATGAAATACACTAACACTAACAGTAGCTGATGAGCTAAAAGAAAAACTCACACAAAAAAATCTCATAATGTTTTAAGAAAATTTACAAATTTGTGTTGGGCTGCATTCAAAGCCACCCTGGGCCACATGCGGCCCATGGGCCGTGGGTTGGACAAGCTTGCTTTAGGTTGTCAGGCATATTCCTGAGCTGTGAATCTGCCTCCACATCCAGCCTGTCTCTGACCTTCTGCCTTCTCCTGAACCCTTGCCCTGTCCCACTTTGTATTCGACTTCCCAACCTGTTTCTAAACTCATGACTGGGTTTTCTGTGGGTGGCCTTACTTCATCCTTTTGGCCTAATTGTCTGGTGCTGCTGCTCCAGTTTGGGCCCTTTCCCCCCTTCTTTGACCACAGTTCAGACTGTCCTTCCAGTTATATTGCTTTCAGCTGCCTTTGGTAAATGTTCCATTTGGTCCTGGCCACATTCCGGAAACAAACTGCAGTGTATGCTTTCAAGGAGACAGTGCCTCCTCTGACTTTACATCCCTCTAAGGGAATCGAACCACATATAATTTAAAGGCTAAAAGGATAAAACACTAATGCCAATTCGTTGCCAGTGTTTTGTTCATTTCTGTCATTAACTCGAATACTTTGTATGTAATCAACCCACAGTCATTACTCACTGTTGGTGAGAAATAAGATGCCTGTCTATCATGTCTATTTAACATGTACATCTCCCCAAGACTTAAGGTCTTACAAGGTCAGGACAGTCTCTGTAAAATTTTATATTTCTTGAAGGTACACCTATAACAGATATTTTGGATTGTTTAATCCAGAGAATTTGTTGAAATGAAAAGGTTTATGTCTTGTATCTTTTAAACAGTTAAATCTCTGCTCCTTTAGGTATCTTGACCCAATGCCTTTTCAATTCTTCATCCACTTCTCTGGCTTTCCTCAGCATCCTTCTTGCCCTATCCTCAGCCTTCATAGTCTGGTGTGCTTCTGGGTCTGGTCTTGGCAGCCTTTTCAGCCCACATAATTTATCTGATGACACCCATATTTATAGATTGAGTCCGTCCTTTACTGCTTTTCTATCAAAATGTCTAATGGGCCTCTCTACTTGATTGTCATTAAAGAATTTCCAACAAAAATGCCCAAACCTATATTCATCAACTTCTCCCTCCTAAACCTGGTTACCTGCCTATATCCCTACTCTCAAATCAAACCCATCTCTCCCTTCCCTCCTTCACCTGATATGGTTTCCTACTGGCTTCCTTGGCTTCAATTTGTTCCTCTTATGCTTACTTATGCTTAAAGTGATCATCCCAAAACACCAACAGATTAATTCATTTGTTCAGTTCATACTGTTGAACACCCACTGTGCACAAGGCACAAAATACACAGTGGTGAATTAAGCAGACTTGATCCCTATCTGCCCTTATGGAGTTCATGCCACTTTTCTCATTAAACCCTTTGACGGTTCCCTTAACTACGGAGCCAAAGTCCAACTTTTTACCTGGCCACACAAGACCTTTCAAAAAGTGAACTTTCTCATTTCATCTTTAGCCACTACCCATTCACCTTCTGCTCTCCAATTATATAAAGCTACGTGCAGTTTTTCAAACATGTAATATTTCCCCCTCTGTTGACCTTTTAACTCCTCAAGATCCTGTTCCATTATCTTATTAAATAGAGTGGATTTCCTCTCTCTCTTTTTTTAAATCATTACTGTACCTTGTAATATTTATACTTTTAGCACTGCAAAGCAGAGTTTGTTTATGTTTCTACCTCTCCAACTAAATTGTGACCTACTATGTCTCTTTATTGTATACTTGGCATTTAGCATAATGTCTGGGACATAGTAGAAACATTTTATTTTAGAAAAAAAAAATCGAAGCTAACTAACTCATGATTGTTCTTCAGAGAACTGCAAGCTTGATCCTAATGAATGAAAAAAGGTTCTAGTTTTTATCTCATAATAATAGACATTAAATATCATGTACTTAATTTATCGACTGGATAATATTCATTAAGAGTCAGCAATCTGATGCTTATGAGACCTGATTTAGAAGTGAATAATGGTTGCCTGTTTTCATCTGAGTCTTTTAACACTATGATTTTCAAGTGTTAAAGATGCCAAACGAGGGTAGTTAATTAAATAAGCTGTTGATTTGAGACTACATGTGTCAGGATTTTCTAACTTGTTCATAGATGATGGATTTACATAATTTTATCAATAATTTTAACTTCCTACTCTGTATATCTTGCTGTCCAAGACAATAAAGAAGTAAAAAACAGTAGAAAGTATGGCTGCTGCTTGTAAAGTATTTGGAGAAACATGAGAAACCTAGGTCACAAGTAGATAGCATGATACATGAAATGAGAAATACTATGCTTGAAAGCAAAAGGCAAGTTCTAGTGGGTCATACTGTAGTAGTGGTCCAAGAGACACGGGGCTTGGCTGGGAAGGCTTCTTAAAAGTTTTTATTTCGTTCCTGCTCATGGAGCTAGATAGACTAGACATGTTGACAGTGGCATCTGTTTACCTCTGTATTTTCAGTATCAAGCATAGTTCTCAGTATATAATAGGAGCTCAATGAATGTTGAATGAATTAATGAATTAATTAACATATTAGTGGTAAGTCAAGGACTAAGCCTTGAATATGAACAAAGAGTGAACATTTAATTTCAACTAGAGATGGCAAGCACATTTCTACTACCTTGGCAACTAATGGTAGTATTTGTCTGTAGTACTGTGTTTTGGAAGTGTCAGACTACTGTTGGGTTCAGCAGGTAAGAGTTCAATGGTTAAATAGGAAGACATGGGAGGAGAGCATGGAAGCCCTTTTGCTGGGAATTTCAAACTTCTCTCCAGGCAATGGGATTTCTGATAACGCACAGGGCAATATGAAGAACATGACTTTGAGAAATATCACAGATAAATAGCTGTGATATAGATGTATAGAATGGGCTGTGCTGGAGAAAGACTGAAGCCTCTGTGTGACTATGTGATTATGAGTGTATGTGGCTGTGGGTACAAGCAGAAAGGTTATTTTCACCTTGATTCCTGTAACACATAATTTTCACATTTCTAAAGCCTGATCTTCTCTATTGCTGATAAGTTTCTAAAGAATGGGCATATTCGTTCCGAACACTTTTTGAATAAAACTTTGTTGTGTTGTTCTCTTCTCATAGAACCTTAGCAGGTGACGTTAGGATCAATCCATCAGGTGGACTGGACTGGAGTGGATTCTCCCAAGAACCTTCTAAAGCTGGGAGCCCCCTTGATGCATATATCCCCCAGAACTGGCAGAAAGTGAATGGTTGTTAGCAGCTATAAACAACAGCCATGAGTGTATTATTCAGAAGTTATCCATGCATCACTGAGGCCAGAAGTTGTGCTGTGGCAGAAGGAACCTAAATGGTCTGACATATTAGGAAGTATGCACATATTAGGAAGTATGCAGATACTAGGAAGTATGCAGAAAGGCATATGGTAAGAATTTACATTTCATTTACAGGGTGGTCCTGCCACAGTGTATGGGCTGTGTATAGGCATAGTCACAAAATGTTGTTCAAACAGAAGAGAAATTAAACACAAAGACTTGTGGGGTTTTTTTGTCTTCCTCCTTATAGCTTTGACTTTGGAAACAACTTCTTCCCTTTCTAAATGGAATTGCTGCCAATTACACAGCACCATGGAAATTACCTAGTTAATATCAGAGAAAATTAGGAGCCCCTGTGGTTGAACATAGAGAAGAGAGAAAGGCTGCTGCTCCTAGGGACTTGGGTAACTCTCGTCTCTAAGATTTAGAGAACTTTGCACATTTAATATTTAGACGAGAAAATCTACTGAGGAATGACAGCAGTTCCAGGTCGCAGGACTGGGTTATATTGCTGGTTGAAGGTAAAATATTGTGAAACTAAGAACAGTCATCTGAGCATGATAAGGGAGTATACTGGTGACTTGAGGATGTCTGACTACAGAATATGCACCTCTGATTTGAGAGGGTGGTGAGTTTATGCTTGGGCCATATTACTGTGTAGGCACAGAAGGCTAGATAGCACTGAAGCTGCTCATTGCGGATGAATACAATCCTACACATCAGTTTAATTCTCAGGTGACTATAATTGCAGCAGAAGTTAGGAGATCCAAATTCTAGCTCAGATGGTGCCCTGCTACTAACCTGCTTAGGACAAGTCACTTAACCTCTTAATGCCTCTGTTTCCTTATCTGTAAGATGGACAAAACATCTGCTCTGCATGTTTTACCTGATTTTTGTAAGGATAAGATGAGCTTTACCTATGAAGGCACAGTACATGTTGAGACAAAGCTGTACAACAGAACCTCCAAGTATGTGGGTGGAAAACAATAAAATATCTCAGTGGTAAAAATGGAAGACCTCAGGAAATGGCAGCAGCTGGGGAATGCAGTGTGTGAGTATAAGGCATGCAGTATCTGGCACAAACAGGAAATTAACAGGAGGATGCATGTGTTTGCATCAACAATATCTCTGTAAGTCAACCCACCATACACAGATACGATACTCTCACTGATCAGCAAAGGGAAGCAGGAGGTACCCAATGTAATCAGTGGCCAGTCTTGCCCAACTTGCTTCAATTTCAGCCCAGTTCATGTGCCATTGGCTCGGCTTCTGTGCTCTGGTCTTGGCATTTTAATGTGGCTCTCAGCTAGGCTCTGCGTGCCCCTTCCAGGCATCCAGCTTGGGCTTATGGGGACTGGGATGGGTTCAACTTGTCCTCCTACTCAGAGAGTTAAAAAGCACTACTGCGGGAATGTAGCTGTATCCCTAAGATTTCGTCATCTGTATTTTTCTGTGGCAAAGAGGGAGTCCTAGTGGTCATTCATACTGGGTCTTTGAAGATAAAATGTTTTAAAATTGTGGCATGGTGCAAAATGGGAAGGACATAGGGAGCACGGGCAGAAGAAGAAAGCAAAAACACGAAGGCATTGCTTGTTTTTCTGAGTTTTCAGGAAAAGAAAAGCAACGTGCAGCTCCTGAGCAGGGAAGAAGCAACAGGAATAAACCTTTGGGGCACATACTGGACCTGAGTCTTTGGTCTCCCTCTTGAGGCAAAAAGTAGCTACTCAGGGAAAAACAATATAGTGTGAGAACCATAATTATGAATTTAGTGAATGGATGCTATTTATAGTATACTATATTCTGCAGGCAGGGAGTTCAATGTGAAGTTCAGAGCCACAGACAAATTGAATTTGGTGTGGAGGTTCTGTCAGGAGAAAAGGGCTGCTGGAAGAATGTGTTGAGCTTTAACAGAGCAGGTTAGGGTCAGAGGCTCTGTTCATTCTATTCATAAATGAAAGAGTAAGTATAGAAAACACTATGACTTTGTTTAGGAGGATTTACTTGTGGTAACAGTTCCAGTAAAGCAGCTTGCTTTGAGGTTTGAACTTGGCAATATGAATGGGAAGTTGGGCTGTAGCAATTTGAAGGGTGGCTTCTCTACCTGCTAGGAAGTTTTGGAGTTTTTTTTTTTTAATTTAAGGTGGAAAAGTGGGTCATAACTGGAACGAAGGTAATCCAAAAGGTAAAATGTAAAACTGGAAGCTAAGAAATAATTTATGCTTAGTAATGTGCCAGTAAGCCAAGTGTTTTGGTTATGGAAAACAAGGATACCAGATTACAGAATCTATATAAACATTTGGGAAATAAAGTCTGTAAAAACAATCAAACTTTGTTCAAGAGAAATTTTTAGTTAAATTTAAAAAAATGAAGTTAAGCACCCGTAAATCTCAGTTCAAATAAAAAATTAAAATTAAAACTCTAGACTATTTAGAGATATATGAAATGGGAACACCACACACAAAAACTGATGGGATGTAGCTAAAGGTATAATAAAAGAAAAATTTATAATCATAAATGTTTTGATTAGGAGAAGAAAGACTAAAATAATCAAGCTAAACGTTTAGTTCAAGAAATAAAAATGGGCCGGGCACGGTGGCTCATGCCTGTAATCTCAGCACTTTGGGAGGCTGAGGAGGGCAGATCACTTGAGGCTAGGAGTTTGAGATCAGCCTGGTCAACATGGTGAAACCCTGTCTCTACTAAACACACACAAAATATTAGCTGGGCATGGTGGCACATGCCTGTAATCCCAGCTACTCGGGAGGCTGAGGCATGAGAATCACTTGAACTCAGAAGGCTGAGGTTGTAGTGAGCCAAGATTACGCCACTGCACTCTAGCCTGGGCGGCAGAGCAATGTGACTCCTATTTCTGGTCATTTTTTAGTGAAAATCACAAATTTCCATAAGTGAGTCACTGTGATGATGATAAATAATGTGACTCCTATTTCTGGTCATTTTTTAATGAAAAACAACAAAAAACACATACAGTGTAATACTAAAAAGCATAAAAAAGAAAAAGAAATCAATAAATATAAAAGAATAATTTAATGAAAAAGAAAGAAAGAAGAGACTTAGAAGAAGGAAGTAAGTGGAATGAATGACAGGCCTCGCTTCTGCCGTTGGTCTCCAGATTACAACTGATATTCACTGTCTTTCTCATCTTTCGTCCACTCTAGCTTCCTCCTAGCCTGGTATAGCAACTCTTGTAGTACAGGTAGCTTACCTGGTGGGATGACTGAGACCCACACGCTTGGATGACCAGAGCCCCAGGCTGTCATGTGCTTCTTAGGCAATAACTGTGTGCTTGTTCATTTACTGTCAAAATTGTACAAGGTTGTACCAAGAGATGGTCCAGCGCATCACCTGATTTCTAAACATTCTTCTCTGGCCCATGCATACCAGCAGCCCTACTTACTCATGATGATTGGCTCAGCTACCCTAGTGACTCCATAAATTGCCTACTGGTACCTTGACACAAGGATCCTGAAGTAAACAGATGGAAGTCATAGCTTATAGTTTAATGGGATCTTGCTGTGTCACCTGATGGAAGCTTTCCTCCTCTGGGGTCTACTGCCTCTAAACCTACAGAGCTTAGGGTTCCAGGGAAAGAAATCACAAATTTCCATAAGTGAGTCACTGCGATGATGATAAATAATGTGACTCCTATTTCTGGTCATTTTTTAAAAAACTCACATATTTTATCTATGGAGATTCAGCACTGTGCAATGTTCATCAATTTAGAGAACCTATTACATTCTGGAGAGGCTGCGTTCCTCAGAGTATCGTCTCCACACTGGCCCCTCCATTGCACATCCAAAAGGCCACTCTGCTGCCCTGTCAGGCCAACAACTTCTGGCGATGCAGTATGTGACAGGTCTGGTGAGTCTAATGACCATGCACTCACTGTGGTACTTCCTTTGCTGTAAAGTGTGTACCTTGGTCCAATGTTATACTTGTGGAATCCGGGTCAGTGGATCAAATATTCTATTCTTGGGTTGTGGTGCTGGCTGAGGCCTGCAGACAGGAAAGGGAAACCTATACCCAGAGTGTGTTTCAATTCCAATCAAGATGAATAACTGGCTTTTCTAGGATGGAAGGGGTGCAGTGTAATCATTGGTTGGTCTTTTTGAGGAATGGTGCTGTTCCAGAAGCTCAGCATTCATTTCTATTGCTGGTAGGCTTGACATTTAATGGCTGCAGAAGCTAGGTGAGTCTTGGTGACTGGGAGTGTATACTGTCAGGCCCATGCACAGCCCTATCCCTGTCTCTGTTCCTGCACCATTGCACCAGCACTGAGGTGACTGATGCAGGGCCTGGTTAACATCAACTGGACAAGTCATCCTGCCTGCCTGGCTGTTCAGTTCCTCTTTTATGGTAGACGCTCTCTGGTAGGTTAGTTAACATGAGGTGTAAAGATCTTCACATTTTACACTTACTTCCCTAGACTCATCTTATGCCTCCTCTCCATCTGTCCTTGTCCACACTCTTCTGATCGCTCTTCTTCAGATTCCTGACACACCAGACAAGCCACTCACCATTGCCCTTGGGTCCATATATGTTCTCACCTTAGGCCACTTCTTATTCCATGCAAAGTGCATTATCAAGTGTATCTTCTGAAGCTCTGCCTCTTGGGAGGATTTTTCATACCATTGCCTTTCTAGGCCACCTCTGAGTGGGGCTTTTGTGTAGCAGTGGTCCCTTTCATCCTGCATTTACATATTGAGAAGACACCTCTGTGATCCAAACCCAGCCTTTTGTCTTTTTTATCCTCTGGTCACATGAGGGAATCATAAAGACCCTCCCCACACCACAGATGTCAGCTGACGGCGAGACGTTGGCATAAGATTAATGAATGAAATGGGGCCTGGAGCACCTGCTTGTGCTGCTTGTTTGTGCCTCTGGCCCTGGTTGTTTGATGAGTTGCTGCTCCACCTGCCTGACCTTATTACTTGATAGGTTTGACAACACCTAATTCGTGGTAAGCAGTTACAGTCAAGTGGTCATTAGATGTCCCATGGTCAGATACTGTATCTATATCAGGAGCCAGCACCCATATAGGAGCTGTTTTTCAAAAGATGCCACTTCTCCACTACTGGTGGCATGACTTTGCTCCAGCACCCTTGGGGTCTGCATTGTGGTTCTCCTCAAGTCCAAAGGGCATCTTGTCTCATAGCAATACCTCTATACCACAGAGTCTTCTAGGTAATATGGGCCAAGTGGCAGGCTTACTTTCAGTACAGCTTGGTCCTACTTGTAGAGCCCTTTTGCACTCTAGGCCCCACCTAAACCTGGTAACTATCATGGCACCCAGTAGGAGGTCAGGGTAGTATTTCCAAATATGGAACATGCTGCTTTCAGAACCTGGCCTGTAAGCATTGTGCTTCCTTCTTATTGACTGGAGGTGTGAGATGCAGTAATGTGTCCTTTACTTTGAAAGGGATGCCCCAATATCCTTGGACCTCTAAAACCTTTACTGATATGGCATGTCCCTGAATCTTTATAAGGTTTATTTCCGCCCCCTCCCTCCTCTGGAGATATGTATGACCAAGGCTTCCATATACTTGTTGTTATTACTCTTATCCACTACATGTGGTGTCATCAATATCTACAATGTCCAGTAGATTCCAATCCCTTTAAATTATAGTATGATTGCTCCTGGGCTATGCCATGAGAGTTAGCATAGCCCAGGAGCAATCCTGTTCCATAGTGAAAGAGAACTGTTTCTAATCCTTGTTCCTGATAAGAATGTAAAATGCCACATTCACCAGTTCAATGGCCATGTACTTAAGGCTGTGTTGGTCTACTCTCTAGAAAAGGTACTACACCTGACACAGGAGCACCAATTGGAGCTACGTTTGATGTTATCCACTGTCATCCTCTAGGATCGGCCTCTTTTTTGTTTTTAAGGAAATAGGACTGGTGAGTTAAATAGGAATATAATGGGGCCACCACCCTTGTAAACTAGTTCACAATAACGCCTTTGGAGGTGGGACCAATCTCTTCCATTTTCCCCAAAACATGAAAGTATATTTTATTTACAATTTTTGGCTTGGAAAGCACAGTTTTAGAGACTTGCACCTTGGCTTTCCCAACTACAATAGATCTTACTTCAAAAGCTAAGAAGCCCATGGGAGGATTTTACCAACCAACAAGTATGTATACTCCAATTACATATTTTGGGTTCAAGGAAATTCCACTGGGTAGCTCTGTGAACCCAGTGAACCTGTTGTGAGCAAGGTTGGGCCCAGGACTCCATTGATTACTTGTCCCTTATAAGCTCCTACTATAACAGGTAGCCATGAGGACACTTGTGTACCCAGATAGCAATTCAGCTTCTCTGTTCAACAGTTCTTGAAAAGTTGCTTTATTCTACTTTTCCCAGTGTATGATTACCAGAATAGTGGTTATAGATCTCTTTGGAGAAGAATTAGTGAAATTATTAGTATGCATACTTGCCTTGGTATTGCAGAGTCCTTTCTTCTAAGTATCCAGCTTTTCCTTCAGTCAATGGTTCTGAATTTAAAAACTAGCTGAGGTTCAGAAACTGGACAAAGGATCATGCCTTCTTATTGCAGTGTCTGTCCTTAGCCTCCTGATCATCTACCCATGATTTCTTTGGTTTAGACTGAGCAATGTGCTTCTTGGCTGTCCACCTATTTTGCCCCTACCATGCCTTATTGTGTCAGCCATCTACCGAGCTCTTCATGAGTCAGATACTCCTGGCTGCCACTTGGGCTTTGCAACATATCACAGTGATTGTGCCTGCAATGGACTGAATATTTGTGTGCCCTCATAGTTCATGTATTGAACCCCAATCCCTAATGTGAGGTATTAGGAGGTGTGGCATTTAGGAGGTTATTAGAAAATAAGGGTGGGGACCTCATGAATGGGATTAGTGCCCTTATCAAAGAGACCCCGAGGAGATCTCTCACCTCTTTCCAACCTGTGGGGATACAGAGAGAAGACAGCTAGCTATGAACCAGAAGGCAGGTCCTTACTAAACATGGAGGGTGCTGACAGCAGCACCTAGATCTTAGACTGTCCAGCCTCCATAACTGTGAGAAATAAATGTTTGTTGTTTAAGTCACCCACTCTATAGTATTTTTGTAATAGCAGTATGAACAAACTAAGACAGTGCCTTCCTTGCTTCTGACAAGTCAGGGCCACCACCAGGGTGATCATCATCACCATCTCCTTTATTACTAGTGAGCCCAGTTCTGCAATAGCATCTCGTTCCCTAAGCTCTGGTTTACAGAGGACAGCCCCTCTCCCTGGCCCATTTCTTATTGCTTTATTGCTTTGCTAAGTGGGGTGTCCTCTTGGCCCTCCTGTAGAACACTGCCACCAGGTGAGCTTTCTTGCTTTACATACCATATCCACTCTAGCATGCCAACTTCACAAGCTTCTAAGCTCCTCATCCTACCATCTTCTATGGCAGCTTTGGCATTTGTACTTAACTAAGTGTGGGTTCTTTCTTTCTCTCATCTTCAGAGCAATCCTAACCATATGTAAGCAACATTTCCTGGGCCAGGATAATCCTATATTATGAGAGAGTGTTCCCATGTTGATAAACTCTCCCTCCCTCGACTTTATATTCCACACCCACTCTTGCTCCGGCATCCTCAGGACCCAGTCCCATATACACTCTTTCAGCTTCTCTCAGTATAAGTTGGCTAGGTTTTTCACAGCATCGTGGTAATAGAATCCCTCTCCTTCCTTTGCCTGCCCAGCATGTCATTGGCCAGACTGTGTTGTGACTTGATGCTAGGTCAAGTTACAAACCCCAGCAGGGGTTTGGGTGGGGATCGAACTTGAGGGAGGCTGTGTGTTGCTCTGCAGCGTGGAAGTCTCTGAACCATTTTTAAGAAATTGCGGACTATAGACCCAAAGGGTTCAGGGGAATCTGGAGTGTAAAGATTTTCAAGTGCATTGACCCAAATGACCCAGCTCAAGTCTCAGGGTTCCCCTCCTCAATTAGGGCCCTAACCCTGGCATAAGAGAGACTTACCAGGGCTGAGAATCCAACTTTCTCTGGAGCTTTGCTACTCTTATAATTAAGTCTGGGGCTTGATCCTTAACCTTCTCCTCCCCCAGGAGATCAAGGGATCAGAGCCTCTTTACATGCTGCCAAGGAGGTGCTCTGATTTTCACACTTAGCCTTCAATTAGTGATTAATTACCCTTAGACTTTTCTTGTCTTTCTCCACTGCATCAGTGCCACTCAGCAAGCCATTGGATTCCATTGTCCTTATAATTAGTACTTCTTCAGAACCTCTTGAAAGCTTAAGCTACTGCACCTGCCAGTGCATTTTCTTCCAAGGATGTTCTATCCCAGGTTGTCGCTGATAAAAAGCTTTAACGATTGCACTGCTACAGCATGCCTGTAGTTTTCAGCAAGTCACCTACCACTAGGAATGGGGTCCTCATTGCCAGTGGGTTAGTGGGTGATCCAGTTTCAAAATTGCATTTTAGTTCGGTTTTCCTCCTCCTCAGATCACTCCTGGCAACAATTGCTTTAGGTTTGGTTCCTAGGAAAGTAGGCTCTGAGATGAAGGCTTCCATGCAGGATATTTATTGATGAGTACTCTCAGGATCAATACCTCTAGGGGAGGAGAGGGAAATATTGAATTGTGATGCAACTGCCACAAGAACCTCATAACCACTCTCATGGGGAGCCTTGGAGCTGGGATGGTTCTTCAGCATTTCCCTGCCATGAAGTGAGGGATTTGGATCTCAATACCCACAATCTACTAGTCACTGCATATCGGCTGTCTCTGGGAGAAGTGAGCCCTTAAGCACAGCAGCTCTTTTCTGCCAAAGGCAGTCCCAGAGAGGAAGTCAACTTAAATCTGTCATCCATCAACAGCCAGTAGTCGATGAAATGCTTGCCTAAGCCAAGAGTGAGAGCCTGAGCAGCACATCACAGTGTCCATTGCAGTTCCTATATACTAGAAATAAGCCAGTAAAAATATGATGAATGACAATCCCATTAACAGCAACAGGAAACATAAAATGTGTTCAGAGTATCTTAAAGACTCATATGAAAAAAACAAAATAACCTTTATTGAGAAACAATATCTTGACGAATGAAGTATTTACCTTGTTTCTGAATAAGAAGACAATAGGCCAGGCACGGTGGCTCAAGCCTGTGATCCCAGCATTTTGGGAGGCCAAGGTGGGCAGATCACCTGAGATCAGGAGTTTGAGATCAGCCTGACCAGCGTGGAGAAACCCAGTCTCTACTAAAAATATAAAATTAGCCGAGTGTGGTGGCACATGCCTGTAATCCCAGCTACTCTGGAAGCTGAGGCCGGAGAATTGCTTGAACCCAGAGGCGGAAGTTGCGGTGAGCTGAGATCACACCATTGCACTCCAGCCTGGGCAACAAGAGTGAAACTCCGTCTCAAAAAAAAAAAAGAAAAAAAAGAAAAGAAAAGAAGAAGACAATAGCAAAAGTACCAACTCTTTTCAAGTTAACAGAATAAAATAAGCTATAATAGAACTAAGTATAAATATTACTTTGTATAATATAAATATGGTACTTAAAATCACTAGGGAAAGAAAGGATTATTTAATAAATGTTTTTGAAACCAATGATTAGCAATTTGGAGCAAAAATTAGATTTTCTACCTCACACTACTTACCAAATTATGTTCCATATGAATTCAATGTTTAAATAGGTGAAAATACTAGAAGAAAATATGAGTGATTTTTTAAACAATCATCTTTTGGTGGGGAAGACGTTTAAGGCATGATACCAAAGGCAGATAGTATACAAGAAAAAGAAAATTGCTAAAGGCTTTTTTTAATTAAAAGTGATAAAAATTTAAAAGCAAGTGAAAAAATAGGAATAAAATATGTATAAGGATAGTTCTACTACTATTCTTGAGGTATAGAGAACTCCTGTGATTTAAGAAAAAGACAAAAATGTATAAAGGACATAAACAGATAATTCACAAAAGCAGGATAAAGTCAATAAATATAAAGAAAATATTATTACATACTAATAAATATATACAATCGAAAGCAGCAAATAATATCATTTATGACCTAGCAAATTGGATAAAATTTTTTTAAAAATTGTAATACCTGCTGTTGTCCTGGCAGTGAGAAGTACACATGCTCATCTCCAGAGAATAGAAACAGATACATTTATACAGAATGTAAAGCCCACATGGAAGGTGATTTTATGATCTATATCCCCAAACTTCATTCAGATCCTTTGACCAAGGAGGTCCACTTGTAGGAACGAATCCTAAAGAAGCAATTGCTGATACACACGAAGATTTTTGTACAGTAATGTTCATTATACAATTATTGTTTCTAATACTAAATGTTAGAACCAACCTAAGTCTCAAACAATAGGCATTTGTGAATCAATAATAGCTTATCTATATTATGAAATACTATATAGCCTTTAAAAATGATGTAGACCAATATTTAGTGACACAGAAAATGTGCACAGTAGAATGTAGGTGAACTTAGGAAGCAGCAAAATTGGATACACAAACAATCTCATTTTTTGCTAGTGCATGGGAGGGGGAGAAAATAACCCCTAAAGTGTATGCTTTAAAATATAAATGGTGATTATTCCTCGTTGGCTAGGTTTTAGATGAATTCAATCTTTTTCTTTTTGATTTCTAGTATTTTTTGTTGTTGTTGTTTTTGGTAAAGAAATAAAGAATTACTACTCCATAGGCAGAGCAGCCAATTTCCTGTATTTTCTACAATGTGCTATGAATCAAGCTGCAATGAGTATACTAAAAGTAAACGAAAATGTTCTCTGTTACCTGAGTTCTGATTCCATCCTGATGCTATTCTGATGATTCTAGAGAGATGGATCTAACTGAGAAAGAAAAAAAAAATGAAAGAAACCACAGAATCAGATTGGCTCCATAGGTCCAGCTGTAATGAACGTGGATTTTAAAAGATATATGCAAATTTAAAAGAATAAACTCAAACCAGGGATGTATAAAAGAAAATGACTAGCATTTTTTTTAAAAAAGAAAATAAATAGAAGAGAAAAATTTTTTAAAAGCTAGAAAAGTCCAAAGTGAACCAAGTCTTTCCAAAATGCTTAGTATAGGGAAAAGGATTTAAAACTAAGCATGGAATAAAGAAGAAAAGAAATGGTTTTGGCTGGGTGCTTGGCAGCACTATGGTACTGTTGATGAATGATTGTACAGTGCAAACTCCATCAGTCCTATTTTACATTCATCTTTTCTGCCAAAAGGAATGAGACTGGGGCTGTAGAAGGAAGAACAAACATCAGTAGGAAGGAACTGTGGCCCAGTGTGAATGAACAGATCCGGGGACCTCCCTGCTCTGGATGAATTCTAATTTCCTGGCTGGAGCAGATGCATTTCTATGTTCTTACACATGAGAAGGCAGGTCACTGCCAGTGCTCATGGACCAACTGTGGAGGGAATGAGAGAGGGATCAGCACGTGGGAGCTGGGCCAGCGCAGTTCCTTCAAAAAAGAAAGGAAGGTGAGGCCCTTAAATTTCAGCCTGGTGAGCAAGATTCTCAAACAAATTATTAAGGGGAAGGTTCCAAGGAAACTCAGAACATGAAGCAGATAATCTTCATAAAATAAAGATGAACCGGCCGGGCCTGATGGCTCATGCCTGTAATCCCAGCACTTTGGGAGGCCGAGGCGGGTGGATCACAAGGTCAGGAGATTGACACCATCCTGGCCAGCATAGAGAAACCCCACCTCTCCTAAAAATACGAAAATTAGCTGGGCATGCTTGTGCATGCCTCTAATTCCAGCTACTCGGGAGGCCGAGGCAGGAGAATCACTTGAACCTGGGAGGCGGAGATTGCAGTGAACCGAGATTGTGCCTCTGCACTCCAGCCTGGCAACAGAGTGAGACTCTGTCAAAAAAAAAAAAAAAAAAAAAAAGATGAACTAAGTGGAGAAAAACAGTACAATTCAGAGAGCAAATGAGAGACTTCTATGTCAATGAGGTGCAGGTGATGAGGGATGGAGATGTCAAGGAGAAATAATGACACCACCTACACACATCTGGGGGTATGTTGGGAGATGCGGTAATAAAAGAAGGGGATATCACAGAAGTCCTTTATGTCATCATTTTTAGGAAAATTTTCAGGGAAAAGGGAAAGGCTGTGGACTAATTCTGGCATTTCAATCAAAGAAGCAGACATTAGTGATTCGATGCAGGCATCCAAGCTTTAGAAATGAGTTGATATCTGGAAGTGCTCCCATAACTGAAGGCCTTTGCTGTGTTCTGTGTTAGGTTTGATGATTGCCTGATCTGTTTCTTGGCAGTTATTTTTAATGGCTAATAGGAGAAAGATGATAAAAAAAATACACAAAGAAGATGCCGCAACTTTTAAAGGAAGAAAATGTGAAAGCCATTATGAACCCCCAAGTTTCATTTTCATCCGTCCCTTTCTCCTTTTCTTCTTCCCTTCCCTCAATCTCAAATATTTATTAAGCTACTAACATACACAAAATATTATGCTAAATGCCAGGAATAGTTACTCATTTAACAAATATTTAAAGTGCTTACTAGGCACTAAGGATTTAGCAATGACAAATACAAGCAAAATTCCTGTTCTGATGGTGCTTGATGTTTCATGTGCTGGTGGTGGGTTTTGGAGGAGATGCAGAGAAAATAGTAAGCAAATGAGTATATAATCTGTGAACCTGTGACATGTGCTATGAAGAAAAAAGAACCAGAGCAGGAAGATGGAGAGCGACAGTGAGTAAGGTGTGCTGGTTCAGGGAAGGCCTCTCTGGAAAGGTGACATTTGAGCAAAGGACTACATGAAGTAAGGCCTGAGCTATGCTAAGATCTGGGGCAATGGTTTCTAAACTTGATACCTGAATGATTAATAGGAATTTTCCAGTTATACAAATAAAACAGAAGAGGAAAAATCTTGCAGATTGAGGAAATACCTTGTACCAAGTCCCTAAGGCAGGAAAGAGCATGGCTTATCTCATCTAAGGGACTGAAGAGGGTCTGGTTTGAAATGTAATGTGAGGACAGCCAAAGATGAGCTTAAAGATCAGGAAGGGTCCAAACACCTGACAGACTTGTAAGTTCTGCTCAGGGTCTGGACTCCCCCTTAATAGCAGAGAGGACTCATCGATGGTTTTAAGCAGGGTAGTAGCAGGATCACATTTTTATGTTAGAGAACTGTCTGCTGCAAGGAGATATGGTTGTAGTTGGAGGTGGACAAGAGGGGAAGCAGGGTGACCCCTCAGAAAGCTGTGTGGTGCTGAAGGAAGAGGTATTGGTGGCCTGAACTGGCTAGTGACAGTGAGAATCCAGAGACGGGACAGATCAGATGAACTGGAGATGGCAGTGAGGGAGGAGAGAAATCTGAATGACACCCAAACCAAGGATGACATCTGGTGGATGGTGCTATATTCACCAAAGAAGCAGGTTTTGAGATGAAAGAAGGGAGTTGGAAAGGGGAGGAGTTCAGTTATGGAGTTTAAATGAGTTCACAACACACATGGGCCACCAGGGGACAATGTCAAGTAATTTATGAGTATGAAAATCAGATGAGAGGTCTGACTGGGCCAGGTATCAATGTCTGTTCCAAAGTCCAAAAGGCTGATGAGACTTGGGTTTGGATCTCTGCTTACTTGTCTCTAAATGAGAAAGTTAGATTGGATTTCACAGGTCTCTTTCAGCTTTAAAACCTCATAGGCAAGGGTAGAGAATAAAGGCTGAGCTTGTAAGAAGACAAATTTTGAAAGAATTCTCTGTACAAATGAGTAATTTTCATTCTGAAGTTGATAGATAAACTCGAGGCCAAGCTGGGCATAACTGAGCATAAAGTCATTGAGGCTGATCTAGAAAGCCAGGACTTTCCTAACCTAAGTAGGTTCTTCCTTATCACCATCTCTTGGCTCCTAAGCAGTTGTGGCTGCCATGTGGCATTATTTATGAACAGACCATCAACTTACCTTTGTGGCAACAGAAATAGAAGCAGAGCAGCAAGGGGCAAGGAGGGCCTTGGAGATGATCTATACACAAGTCACAAGAGCAAATGCAAGCACCAAAGGATGCAGCCAAGAGAAGGTGGTTGTGAAGGGAAGACAAAACAACGTCTGTTGTGAAATATGTGAGCATTATTTGATTAGCGTTTTTGCAATACAAAGGAGGGAGAAAAAAGAAAGGAAAAAGGGAAAAAGGTTGAGACTCATTCCCTTATGATTAAAGATCCTCAGAAGCAACAGAAATGCAAACACCTATGTGTATAATACAGTGACAACAACAGTAAGAAAGGTTTGAAAAGAAGCAGAATTGATCAGGAGAGAGAAAGAACTTTCGAGAATAGCAAAGAGTGGGACAGTGGATGGAGAGACAGATGATTTGAGGCTATGAGCAACTGGTGTTAATGTTTCCAGAAATGTTGTTGGTTTGCTTGGTGATGCTAAGATGACTGTAAATATACATCACATTTATGGGCTTTATTGCCTATGACTATCAGATGTAATAACAGAGTTGAGAGTACTTGGAAGATTATAAAATTCTATCCACACATAAGGAATGATTGCTACTTAAGCTTTTTCAGCTAGAAAAGAAAAATATTCTTTTTGATCAGGATACCTTACTTGTTCTTCCCCACTTAAATCCACCACGGTGTAGATCAGACAGGGAAAGGTGTGTTTTGCTTCTCACACAATTCCCAGAGAAAGAGATGTGTTCATATGCTACAAGTGGGGAAATTGGACAATTTATTCTAGATAATTTAGGACAATGATATTCAGGTTCCTCTGCATGTCTTAGGTAGGTCTATAGGGAACCACCAGATCTGTCAATTCTGTTGAAGTCTCAGTCTGAAGATTGTTTCATTCCTATGAGTGCCTTTGATAAATCAGCAAGTGCCTTAATACTCTGTAGACATGAACAAATGTAATTTGAAGGGAAATAATACTGGAAGGTAGGGTTTGGGGAAGGTGTCATCCTCCTTTAGGGTTTCCCAGCTGACATTGATTCAGGTCAATCAATTGAGAGAGAGGAAAGAGAGACACAGAGGGAGGGAGAGAAAGTGAGGGAGAGAGAAGCGTTCGCTATATTCTCTGGAGGGCAAGCACATAATCATGTATATAATTTTTGTTAGAAAATTGATAAGACTTTTCTCCTTAACTGAGTATAAACTCCTTGAGGCTGATCTAGAAAGCCTGCATGACTATCCTAACCTAAGTAGGTTCTCTCTTATCACCATCTCGTGGCTCCTGAGCAGTTGTGGCTGCCACGTGGTGTGATTTATGAAGACAGAAAAACCTGTTCTCTCCTTCTAGGTGTTCCAACATAGGTGTCTCCTTGCATTCACGTTGTTTCCTTCTATGTCTTTTCACCCATACATATTTTTAACAATCGTGATGCCAATGTATTACTTTAAGGACATTTTAAAAAAATTCACACTTTTAGAGAATACTCCCCCAACTCCCCAATATGTTTTGGGAGGAGAACATCCATTCTCTCTTTTCTTCTTTCTGTGGTTTTATTTTCTGTTCTCTTTCTTCTTTTTCTTCCCCATGCATAGTTGGATGGTCAATATTGATCTCTACTCCTCCTGTGGATCCCTGAGTCAAATGTCTGGGCTATAAGAATTTCTCTGGAGGGGCTGTACTCCCTCTCCAAGGTGGCTGAGTAACATTCTACATATGGCAGGCACATGGCTGCATGTTCTGTCATGGTGTGGGATTGGATGCTGATTGACACAGCACAAATAGCAACTTTATTTTATATTCCCAAAGCTCAACTCAGCTGTACTTCTCACCACGTAGCAGAGGCTGGACCAAAGGCTGGGAGCAACTGGGAGTGTTTGGGTGAGTTTGGATATTTAATTTTGCTCAGATCCATTGAGAGACAGGGAGGGAAGAATGTGTGTGGCACAGAGCCTCTGGAGTGTAAGTGACACTCTGAAAGCATTCCCTTCTTCCTCTGCGGCTTCTCCCGGATCTCGTAGAAACAGGGGACCACATAGAAAATGCTTAAGTTTAAAGTCTAACTGGTGCATTTAGGGAATTGAGGGAGAAGGGAACTCTTGTAAACTAGTAGAAAGACCCCCAACATAGAAGTAAGAAAAAAGCCTTTAAAATATCTGAAGACATATTAAAATAAATAGGGCTGCCTTGCTTTTCCCTCCCTGACAAGATTTTTTATGTAACCACACAAGCATAATCACTGTGTCTGGAAGACTTGGGGACTCCACAAACACCTGATGGATTCAAGACAGAGGCTTGGAGGGCTGTGCTGATGGGGGCTGAACCCCAGAGAAAGATTCTTGTGTAGTCCTATGTATTATAACCCCTCACCATATACATATTTCATTGTATCTAAGGATCCATCCAGTGTAATAGAGGCCATTATTTTATGTTTCACTAAGAAATACAAATAGTCACCTATTAAGTTATGTTATGCCATTGGTTGTAAGATGCATTTTGATTTTACAGATGCTAATACATGAACAACTTAAGAATAGGTGAGGTACAGTAGTTAAAGATCTACAAATCCTAGGAGGCGGCAGAGAGGACCTGCCCTTCATCCAGTTCTCTTTACCAACACACTAAGGTGTAAGTCCAGCACTTCCTTGGGCTTCTCTTTAGTGAGCTGAGTAGGCCTTCCTTGGTATATCTCACCCAGCTGGCGATTAGAAGTGGCTCTGGCCCTCTCCATGTCTCCTATGTGCTTTGGAAAGTTAAAATTGTCTTCAAAGTTCTGAGATGAGCGAATTTGTGAAATGGATGGTATATGCTTTTCCGACATCTCCATCTTGCTGAATCTAGTTTATTGTTGTGGCAGGCACTCCATTGACAATTCTCCCTAATACTGTGTGGCTTCATATCCCATGCCACCTATCCAGGCTGTACTGTGGAACCCAATCACTGTGTTTATGTTGGGAAGCTTCTCCAAACTCCTTTCTTTTTTTTTTTTTTTTTATCTCTCCACATTAAAACTTATCTGTCCTGGGTCCCGTTCCCTTAGCTCCTTGCTAGGTAACTAGCTAGTTACTTGGGGACTGAATAGTGATAAGCTAATAAAAACTAAGGTCAGGCCAGTCATGGTGGCTCACACCTGCAATCCCAGCAGTTTGGGAGCCCGAGGCAGGTGGATCACCTGAGGTCAGGAGTTCAAGACCAGCCTGACCAACATGGTGAAACCCCATCTCTAAAAATACAAAAATTAGTCAGGCATGGTGGCCAATGCCTTTAATCCCAGCTACTCGGGAGGCTGAGGAAGGAGAATCGCTTGAACCTGGGAGGCAGAGGTTGCAGTGAGCCGAGATCGCACCATTGCACTTGAGCCTGGGCAACAAGAGCAAAGCTCTCTCAGAAAAAACCGAACAAACAAGCAAAACAAAAAACCCCTTAGGTTATTCCTCCAAGAAACGCATTTTAAAGTTAATTGGGACCTTGTTGAAGCTCTTTAATTCTAAAAGTAATGAATGAGAGATCAAAATAATTAAGAAAATATTTGATCTGAAGAGCCATATTCTTCAAATCAGAGCATATACATAGTAACATGTTCTCAAGATTTTACCAGGTTAGTACACAGACTGACGAAAGGATCTAGAGGAGGTATAACAAATGCCAAAGCTGCTCCCCACCCCTGAGCCCATGGCACACAGTATATTTGATCACAACACATTTTCTTATTGAGCTTGGACCCAACCTCCAAATCCCCCCTAACAGAACCCTTACCCCAAGGAACTGGGGTTGACATATGAAATGAAGCCCATTTTGCAGCCCTGATATAAGTCTTAAGGGGCAGGGATATTTATCAGCTTACATACATTTTCTCAGTTTGAAGCACAGTCAGGTCTTTCCGTTTGGGACTTCTGGATCCATTCAGTTAAGGTGAAGGAAATAGTAAGAAAGTATATAGAGTCATATTTTCAGAAATATCTCAGTTTAAATGCAGCAAGGCATTTGTCATAACTGTCAACTGGAGAAGGTATTTTTGGAGAATAGCATGTGCTTGTCCTATGTGGAGCTTCCCCAGGCAACACAGATATAGAGAACTTGGGAAGGCTCTGGCTCATGAGATGAGTAAAGGGCTAGAGAGTGTCTGTGTGCGGCAACGTTGAAGAATGGATTAGCCTGGAAGGGAAAACCCTGCTGGATCACCTGAGAGTAGTATCAAGTGCTAGGAGTATTATTGTGGAAAGGGTGTTTGCTAGTTGTCTCTTCTGTCTTACTGAAGATGACAAACCTTACATCAGAAGGAAATACAGGTTTGCTTAAAGAAAGAGCTCTCAGGTAAGATCACATACACAACCAAGTATTTAAAATACACTAGATGCTCTTGTTTTGGGGGTGACTATCTGTGATGGAGTTGAGAGGCTACAAATTTCCTGCTACCAAGCAACTGACAACATGTAGGAGATACCCCCTTAAGGGCAAATGCTCCCATAACACCTGTGTGGAGACTGTAGGCACTGCTCTCCATGCTTTACATAAATTGACTTATTGTACCCATTTCACAGATGAGGAACTGAGGCCTGGAGAAGTTCTGTGAGTAATCTGGAGTCATACCACTGGCAGAGATTTGTGATTTACTTAGAGGTAGGATTCACACAAGACTGGATTCAGGCTCCGGAATCCATACCCTGAATCATAACCTTATGCTATCTCTCCAATCACTATTCTACTTGGCAGAATGAATTGATCCCCCAAAAATGTATAAAGGAGAGAGAACCTTTGTGGATTACTTAATTGCACTCACTGGGACACCCCAGTGGCCACTGAGTAATTCTCTCTGATAGATTGAGTGATTCTCTTTTAAACTCTGAGAGCAGCACAGTAGCCTCATCTGATTTGCATTCCAGTAAAAAGCATAGTCCTTCTTGATATGAAGACTGACAGTGAATGAATGAATGATGGTTGTATGTATGTGTGTAGGTATGTCTATTCTTAGCATCAGTCTAGTTTTGGACAATAAAGAAGGAAAGGGAAAAGAGCTGCTTCAGTCAAGGAGGGACATGCTGTTATGCCCATGGTCTTAGGTAGCCTCAGTACAGCCATCGTCAGGATTCAAGACTCTATACCTGCTAAGGAACTCAACACTCATGTCTTGTTAAAACCTTACCCATCACTTAACTTTCTCCATGAAGACCTCCCAAACTCACTCCTTCCATACCAAACACTTCTTTCTTTGCTCTCTCCCAGCCTTTCTGAATGTACTTTATATAACTTCAACACAAAATGGCGTCTAATTCTAAGAAATCCTAATAAAGTATCAATTCTGGGAGGTTGCACGTGAGCTTTCCAGGAGACGTGGCATGTCTTATTTATTTCATTCCCTGCTCAGAGTTCGGGTTTGGCCCAGTATGGGTATTTGAAAAATATCATTTGCATTCAACTGAGTTGAATATTTCCTCCCAATATCTAGCAGGTGAAGCAATACTAGGCCTACGAAGGGGACTAAAGCACCACACCAGGGTTACTGCAATACCTGCTATTGATTTTCTTTGTTTAGAAAAGAGACACCTGGCTTTTGCTGTCAAGAGATTGATCACCCATATAGTAATAATTGCATTTATTAGTTCATTTTACAGCAGGAGAGATGAGGCCATCCAATTTTTTATTGGCAGATTTGAAAATATAATCCGGCTTTTGTTTCTTAGCCCAGTACTTGTTCCTCTGCAATTCTATTAGAGACAAGTCTAAGTAAAGTTCTGGTAAGTGAGAGAAGTTGCAAATAAACTTATTTGCATCTAATAAGTTAGAGTCTTCAGGAAATAGTATCCAGGGTACTGGTTCTGATGATATGGTCTGTGGGCCACGTGCCATGAGAAGCAGCTTGAGCTCTTATTTAAAATGCATAACTCGAGGCTGAGGCAGGAGGATTGCCTGAGTTCAGGAGTTCGAGGCCAGCCCTGGGCAACATGGTGAAACCCCATCTCTACTAAAAATACAAAAAAAAGTAGCCAGGTGTGGTGGCGTATGCCCGTAGTCCCAACTACCTGGGAGGCTGAGGAAGGAGAATCACTTGAACCCGGGAGGTGGAGTTTGCAGTGAGCCAAGATCGTGCCACTGTACTCCAGACTGGGCGACAGAGATAGACTCTGTCTCAAAGAAAAAATAAACAAATAAATAAATAAAAGAAAAAAAAAGAAAAGAAAAAAAAGAAAAGAAAAGAAAAAAAAGAAAAGAAAAGCAAAACAAAGAAAAGAAAAGAAAAAGCGTAACTCCTGGGCTCCTCCTCAGAACTACTGAATAAAATACCATGCCCCAGCCCAGGAATCTCCATGTTCTGTACATACCCTAGGTCATACTCATATCCATGAATTTAATGGGCCAGCTGGTCAAATGTTTTCCAACAGTAGAAACGTTTATCGGATAGATTTTTGCATTAAAAAAAGGTCTTAGGAGATGATTTAGCTCCATTCCCTTCAGTTACTTTCTTAAGGGGCCTTTCTTTTTGTATGTTGCTTTTCATCTTTCTGGATATTTAAAATGTCATGAAAAAGAATAAAAGAACAGTACACTTTTTAAAACACTAGTTTCTGTGAACTTGCAATCTGGTCTGAGTCATATATATGTACATAAAAATTGTTTTCATATACATAGGAATCATTGTTAATTTGCTGAACTCTTACAATTGTGATGGACAAGTGTGTGTGTGTTCATGTGTGTGTGTTTGCACAAAGGGTTCTTCTCTGGCAGTTGGCTCCTCTAAAATGGGTCATCCTGCATAGAAGTAATTTGGGAAAGAATGAGACTTGGAGGAAACTCTGTCTGATTGAGTTTCCTTTCAAATGATATTTTAATGCCCTTACTTTCCTACACCCCCTTTTTCTCCCCCCGGTTTTCCCAGATAGCTTTTTATTTTTATTTTTTTTAGATGGAGTCTTGTCGTGTCACCCAGGCTGGAGTGCAATGGAGCGATCTTGGCTCATTGCAACCTCCACCTCCTGGGTTCAAGTGATTCTCCTGATCCAGCCTCCCAAGTAGCTGGGATTATAGGCATGCACCACCACACCCAGCTTTTTTTTTTTTTTTTGTATCTTTAGTAGAGAAGGCATTTCACCATGTTGACCAGGCTGGTCTCGAACTCCTGACCTCGTGATCCACCCAGACAGCTTTTAATAGAATCCTGAGATAGGATCCACTCAGAGCAGTGTTAACAGAGAGGCACCATAACCGAGTGGCTAGAGGACTGGGAACTGAAGTGCCTGAACCCTTGCATGGGTTTCTCGCTGACTTGCTCTGGCTCCCTGGGCCACGACACCTTCCTCTTCCTCATTTTCAGACTCTGCCTTGATTTCAGGGACATGAGAAGCTACGCATGACATCTCTCCAGGTCTGTATTTTGCTATCTGCAAAATGTATACTCCATCAAAGCATCACCAAAGATGCTCCAAGGTTATTATTTTTATTTATTTATTTATTTATTTATTTATTTTTATTTTTATTTTACTTTAAGTTCTAGGGTACATGTGCACAATGTGCAGGTTTATTACATATGTATACATCTGCCATGTTGGTGTGCTGCATCTGTTAACTCCTCATTTACGTTAGATGTATCTCCTAAAGCTATCCCTCCCCCAGCCCCCAACACCTGGCAGGCCCTGGTGTGTGATGTTCCCTACCCTATGTCCATGTGTTCTCATTGTTCAATTCGCACCTATGAGTGAGAACATGTGGTGTTTGGTTTTCTGTCCTTGCGATAGTTTGCTCAGAATGATGGTTTCCAGCTTCATCCATGTCCCTATAAAGGACATGAACTCATCTTTTTTATGGCTGCGTAGTATTCCATGGTGTATATGTGCCACATTTTCTTAATCCAGTCTATCACTGATGGACATTTGGGTTGGTTCCAAGTCTTTGCTATTGTGAATAGTGCTGCAATAAACATATGTGTGCATGTGTCTTATAGCAGCATGATTTATAATCCTTTGGGTATATACCCAGTAATGGGATGGCTGGGTCAAATGGTATTTCTAGTTCAAGATCCTTGAGGAATCACTACACTGTCTTCCACAGTGGTTGAACTAGTTTACAGTCCCACCAACAGTGTAAAAGCGTTCCTATTATTTTGTTTTTAACGTATACTTAGTTCCCTTGGATCAAGAGGTTAAATTTCTGCCAGGAAGGTGCTAATCAAGCCTGGCCTGCTGCACTATTGAAACTTAATTTTTTCTCTTAGAGAGAATTTTCAAATAGGATTAATATTGCAATCTCGAAAATTGAGGCTCTAGAATCTGAATATAATTTGATAAATCATCTGGTCTAGTGGGCACACGGAAACCCAAAGAGATAAGAATTTCCCAAAGTCACACAGCAAGTCAGTGGCAGAGCTGGTGAATCCAGTCTCCAGACTCCTGGTCCAGTATTCATCCCAGAAAATGACCTGTCTCTTCTATGGCAGATCTTTTGAGCATGCCCATTAGAACGTCTGAGGAGTAGGAGAGTTCCCAAGCATCGGTGATTTAGGTTGAGAGGATGGCATCCCTCAGGCAGAAATGCACTTGGAGTCTTTGCTTTTCTTTTCAGGACAGACAAGCATTTTTCACAGCAAAAATGGGTAATTTTACAAATCGTATTCACCCAAGGTCTTTGCAAATTGTACTAATGCTGAAAAATTAAAACACAGAAGCAGTTTGTTTTTCACTCATTCACATTGCTGTATGGTAGCCCAATTGGAAAGAGACTGTAAGCCCTTCTGATATTATCTGTGCAGTGTTGGTACAACTACCTACTCTCTGTGTGTCACATTGTTTTCTTCTTTAAAATGAACCTGACAGGATCTGCCTTATGTAACTTCCGAGATAGTTTTATAAAAGAAATGAGGCTGGGCGCAGTGGCTCATGCCTGTAATCCAAGCACTTAGGGAGGCCAAGGCAGGTGGATCACTTGAGGCCAGGAGTTCAAGACCAACCTGACCACCATGGTGAAACACCATCTCTGCTAAAAGCACAAAAATTAGCCCAGTTACTGGGACCCTGAGGCAGAAGAATTGCTTGAACCCAGGAGGTGGAGGTTGCAGTGAGCCAAGATCATTCCACTGCATTCCAGCCTGGGCAACTGAGTGAAACTCTGTATCAAAAAAAAAAAAAAAAAAAAAGAAAAAAAAAAAAGAAAAAAATGAAATGAGATAACGGTTATATTTTAAAAATTAGAATGTTATAGAGATTATATTAGTCTGTTTTCACACTGCTATAAAGAACTACCAAAGACTGGGCAATTTATAAAGAAAAGAGGTTTAATTGACTCACAGTTCTGCATGGCAGGGGAGGCCTCAGGAAACTTACAACCATGATGGCAGTCAAAGGGGAAGCAAGGCACATCTTACATGGTGGCAGGAGAGAGTGAGAGTGAGGGGAAAAGTGCCACACTTTTAGACCATCAGCTCTCATGAGAACTGTATCATGGGAACAGCAAGGGGGAAAAGCATCTCCATGATCCAATCACTTTCCACCAGGTCCCTCCACTGACATATGGGGATTACAATTCAACATGAGATTTGAGTGGGGACATGGAGCCAAACCATATCAGAGATTTGCTGAGATCTGATAAAACTGTTATGTATTTCAAGAGTACAACAGCCATTGAAAGAAAAATGAAAAAAATTTAAAAAGATAGGAATCAGAGAGTGAGACTATCATTCATCCTCACCTTACAGCTTTAACACAGGCTGGCTGGCCACTTGGAGGTTTGCATTTAGGTGAACGAGTGGGTGACCCTGACTGTGCCCCATTCTCAGTTATTTGTTGGCCTTTGCTGGTCAGAATTCAAAGTATAACATTTCTCTGGGATATTTTGTTTCCCTCATTCTCTGCATCTTGAGTGGAAAGCTCCAGAAGGGTGCAGTGATTGCCCAATGACATCAAATTTTCCAAAGAGTCAGAGAGCCAAAGTCAGTCAGCTTGGTGAGAAAACAAATGAAGCAAATACTAAAATAACACTGAGGGCAGAGCCCCCCGCCAGAACCTGCCACAAAGATATGAAGTTTGATTAGAATAATTATTTTAATTGAATTATCATTTTAAATCAATTAAAGGGAAGGATTTCAATGGAAGAATGCCAAATCCTATTCATGGGATCCATTCGTTGGGCTGTGTGTCGGGAGCCTAAATGGTCCGTATGATGGCTGAGCACACTCATGCCCTCTTTAATAAACACTCTCAAAACTTCTCACAATTGAGCTTCACACCGAAGGCTGCAGGCCTGGGCTGTGCTGAGCCCTGTAATGGGATAACTCAGAGTGATTATGTGGTTTAGTAAATATCCATAAATTAAGGATAGTGTTTGAAGGATGCCAATAACGACCTCAGTTTCCCAGTATCCCCCAGAGAAGTGAATTAATTCTTTTAAGAGTTCGGGGCAAAGGCAAGCCAGGACAGAGATGATTAGCTCCTTCTATTTCTTCTCTCCCATAATTGGTTACCTTTCTGGTCCCTCCCAGAGCACTGGAAGTGTTTCACACAATCTCTGCGTCTCGACAATAATGTACTTCGAAAAGGAGGCTGATTACGTTGACTGAAATCCATCCTGGCAAAAGGCTTTTGCTGCAGCTGGTTCCATTTACATTTTGTATTTTTGGAGCTTGTGCCTGTTCCAGGGAGGGATGGGATAATTGATTTAAATCAAATTATGAAACGTGATACTTTGAATTCCTAAAAACATGTTTCCTGGCACTGCCTGCAGCAATGGAGCCCTCGCAGGTACAGTGGAATGGGATGGGTGCGGGATTGCCTTTCTTGACCTGTGTGTGTGTGTGTGTGTGTGTGTGTGTGTGTGTGTGTGTGTGTGTGTGTTTGACCTCATGCTCCTCCTTTAGAGCCTGGGCTAGGGTTTCTTTAGAGCCTGAAGCCATTAAGAGAGTATGGTGTCCCCTTGTAGGTGAGGTGCAGCCATCACGTTGCCACCATTTCTCACGCCAAGGACAGCCATTGATTTTAACAGTGAGCTTCTCAAGTTTCATCTCTTTGATCACAGAGCTGAAATTAAAGACTGTACATTGTGTAAATGACAAAGGAAATAGATGGAGCTCAGCAAAAA
Organism: Macaca mulatta; assembly: GCF_049350105.2. Lineage (NCBI taxonomy): Eukaryota > Metazoa > Chordata > Mammalia > Primates > Cercopithecidae > Macaca > Macaca mulatta. The sequence goes on along the minus strand of NC_133418.1, from coordinate 58,687,918 downwards.
GATGCTAATAACTTTAAGACTTCACTGCATCACACATTCATTTCGATTTGGAAAGACAATTTGCCTCCTAGATTTTAAAAGCTATTTTAGAACGGTTTCAAAATCAAGATCCTTAATGTTGCTTTGCTCCCATCTGTAGCCTAAATTATTTGTAATTAAGTTAAATAGCTTCATATAAATAGTAGACCTATGCAGTCAGGGAATGATTGTTTCACATACATCCACGCGTTGTGAATTGCCAGTAGCGATGACATCTTTGAAAAGCAGCCCCCACTCTATCTGGTGCAGAACTTTGAGTGGAATTTAGGAAAATGATTCTTCAAATATTATCACTGACTCATTGTAGATTCTGGGTCCAGCCAGCTAGCTGGATTTAAACTGCACCTCTGCAACTTACTAGATTTGTAACTTTGGGTAAAATATTGAAATTCTCTGTGCCTCAGTTTCTTATTTGTAAAACGGAGATCATAATAATACCAACCACATGAGGTCACACATAAAGCAATTAGAACAGTTCCTAGGGCATAACAAGGCTATTATTTCTTTCTTCGATTATTATTAAAGAAATACTAAGACTCTTCCTAATGATACATAGTTCTTAGAGTGTTTCCAGCCATTTATTTGAATGGCATGTTGAGCCTTGCTATTTCTATCCTTCTGGGTTAGCACCCCACAAATTTTCACTTCTCTTCCCTTCTGGCAACAAAGCCTAGCCTGGGGTGCAGCTTGGGAGGGTGCAGCACGCAAGGGTCACAACCTTGCATGCTACTTTGAGCTCTTTGGTTCTTAGGAGTTTATCCCACTTGAGATGCAGGCCACTGAAAGGATGGATATTTTTGAAAACCTGACTTAAATGACCCATATATTTATTTATGGGTGCATAATATTTATCAGTATGGGGTAAATCCATACTGAAGTTTACCCATATATTTATTTATGGGTGAATTTATGAACAAAGATGAAACTCTTAGACCAGGAGTTAATTTCAGAACATCATCGCTTACTCTGTTGCCAGACATCATGATCCATCCAGAAAAGTGTGTGGTTTCTTCCGCCTTCTCCCCGGCAACAATTACAGGCTTGGTTCTGAGAAGGGTTTATCTTTCAGATGAGTCAGACTTGATGCTACTGTTGTGCTCCCGGGGCACCCGGGATGCCTTGGTCAGTCCTGATGTACAGCCCCTTAGCCTTGGGAATCTCAAGTTCAAGAGAGAGGGTGAGAAAGAATGTCTACAACTCTGCCTTCTATGGTAGGAACTCAATGAAATGGGGAGAAAACCCAACTTAGTGCTCCACTCTTAAGATAGAAATGTCAAATAAAACTAAGTGTTCAGAATCACTGTTGAGATTCATTTTGATTTAAGTGATACATGCATATAATTAAAATCAGATGACACTAGATCACATATAAAGAGAGCAGCTCCTTGCTTCCATTCTCATGACTACCTAGTTCCATTACCCAGAGAAAAAAAATCTCTTTTAATACTCTGAACTGATTCTTCTGGTGTTTATCTCCATACTACTAAAATAAGAAATCTAAACTACTGTTTTTTGATTTGTCAATTCTAGGCATTATCTGTAGGAGCTTTTTGATGACAGATAGTGAGTTGGTTCTCTTTGACGACCACCATCCTTACTTCTTCCTCCTCCCACCTCTCACTATAGTCATATACAGATTTTTTAATTAAATCAGTAGTCAGAGTTTTCATTATTACAATGATATAAACATTATCAGTGTAGAAGCAGTAGTGTACTATAACTTTTTAAATTTTACTTTAAGTTCTGAGGTACATGTGAAGATGTACAGGTTTGTTATATAGGTATACATGTGCCATGGTGGTTTGCTGCACCTATCAACCCATCATCTAGGTTTTAAGCCCAGCATGCATTAGATATTTGTCCTAATGATTTTAACTATTGTCCTGTTTTTACACATGGATTTCTATGTACTTGTCAGGATAGGCCAGGTTTTGTTTAGTAAAAAAACAACCTCACCATCTTAGTGGCTTAAAACAGCAGAGGTTTATGTATTGCTCATGTTATATGTCTACTGTAGGTTGACAAAAGGGGATGGAGGAGGGATTCTGTTTATTGTGGTTACTAAGGGTCCTAGGCTCTTTGAGCAACCATCACCTTGAACCCAGTCAGTTTCTGTGCCAGAAAGAAAATGCTCTGGAAAGCAACAAACCAGAATTTTAATGCTCTGTCCTACAAGTGATATACATCACTTTTACTCACAATTTGTTGGTCAGAACCGGTTAAGTGGCTCCACCACTCATAAGGTACCATTGAAGAGCAATTCTATCATGCGTTTGAAAGGCAGGAGCTAAAAATATTTGTGAAAAGCATTTAAGATTACCATTGAATCTTTTCTTAATTTTCTCCCAATTGATTTGTCACATCTATTATATATCTCTCAGTTTTCTGTTTTCCCCAAATGTGTGATTTTGTCATTTAATCAATTCCATTAAAAAAGACAAAACTTAGTGGCTTCCTACATAGGAACTGCACAGCTGCCACAAAGAAGACTTCCCTTTGCCATTCCTTTGGATTGGATCCACTGCTTTCTACATCTCCTTAAATCTTTTTCCTTCTTGATTTTTCCTTTTTAATAATGAGGTACCATTCCAGCACATTCCTATGAAGGGTACAGGCAGCTATAATATCCAGGGAAGTGATATCTGAGTTCTTCATAGCAGTTGTCCCTCCCATATCTCCATCTGATTTTTGCTTTGGCTGGTGATACGGTTTGGATGTTTGTCCCCTCCAAATTTCGTGTCGAAATGTGATTCCTAATGTTGCAGTTTGGGCCTAGTTGGAGGTGACTGGATCATGGGGGCAGATCCTCATGAATAGTTTAGCACCATCACCTTGGTGGTGAGTTCTCCCTCAGTTCACGTGAGATCTGTTTGTTTAAAAGTCTAGGCCCATCCCACTTTGCTCCCACTCTTGCCATATGACATGCCTATTCCCTCTTCACCTTCTGTCATGATCATAAGCTTCCTGAGGCCTCACCAGAAGCAGATGCCAGCACTATACTTTCTGTACATCTCACAGGACCATGAGCCAAATAAACCTCTTTTCTTTATAAATTACCCAGCCTTCAGTGTTTCTTTATAGCAATGCAAAAATGGCCTAATACAGCTGGATAAAGAATTCTGTGTTGAAAATCACTTCTCACTGAGAATTTTAAAGAGATCATTTCATTGACATTCACAATTTTATTGCTGCTAAGAAGTCTTATGTTATTCTGATATCTTTGCACATGACCTGAAGTTTTCCAGTGGAATCTTTTTAGAATTTTCACTTTACTCTTAGTCTGAATTTTCACAATAATGGACCTTAGTATGAGTTTTTTAAAAAATGTTTTTTCTTCCTGGATGTTCTATGTTCACTTGGGATTGTGGTGTGGTGGTAGGGGGTGGGGTAGCCAAAAGATTTATAACTTTAATTTAGAGAAGTTTAATTGTATTATATATTTGATAGTTTCCATCTCACCATTTTTTGGTTTTATTTTTAAAGAACTTCTAATAAATTAGACATTAGGATAATCAGATTGATGCTCTATTATCTCCTTGCTTCTCTCCTATTTCTCACTTCTCCATTGTCTGTTATTTTTTTAAGGAAGTTTCCTTGACCTTTTTTCCAAATCTTCTATTGAGTTTTTTAAGGTTTATCTAGCATTAATTTAATTTTCAAGAACCCTTTCTTTTTCTCTGGTTGTGCTTCCTCTGTGGCATCCAATTTTGTTTTATAGATGTAATATTCTCTTATCTTTCTGAGACTATTTGTTATAGTTTGTGAAGCTTTCTTTTGTTTGTTTCGACATCATCAGTATTTTAACTGTGTCCCCTTTTCTCTGTTGGTTTATTCTTATTCTTATCTCTTTTATTCTGGAGGCCTTCCTCAAGTCTGGTCATTGAATTTCTGTTTCTATTTAAGAATAAAGTTTTTGTGAAAGCTTTGTGGGCCTGTCAAGTGATGGACTTCCCTGTATGGTCACTGGGCAGAGAGAGGTATCCTCATTGGTTAATGCCTCACATGTCACACATGGTAGTCTGGGGATATTTAGTATCTCCAGCAAAGAATCTGACAGTGGGAGCCCTGAAGGTGGGGCATATACGTTGCTGTAGGTGTTCTGGGGACAGGACAAGTAAAGTAGGCTAGTTGGCAGGCCCACAAAGCTTTCTTAAGCCTCCAGTTTTTATCTTCCTATGTTATCCCTTTCCTTTGCTATGCCTTGAGTGTCTCATTTTATTCCTTTTAGAAGGACTACAGCCTTCTGCCTGGGGACTATGTGGTGTGAGGGAAGGGATTGAGGGATACAACCACCTTATAATCAGATCTTTACTATCACCCACCAAATCCCTGTTGAGACATGAGCCTGACCCCTGCCTTGTGCAATATCCATAACTTCTAGTTCCTGAGTCTCTTAGGGATTCTGTTGGGGATGATCACCTTCTTCCTACCGGAATCTCTTTCTATAGGGACATTTGGTTCTAATTTTCCAAAGCAGCTAGATTGGTCACTACTCATTTTTCTTGATTTTTTTTTTCCTTCTAAGAATGTCTTAAAATTTTTTTATCTGCTCATGCCTCATCTCCTGTTTCTTTAGTTCATGAGAACTTATACCCTTTTAGTTCTTTCTCATCATTTTAGTGGACCTAAATAGAAGAAAAGATACATGTCTGTGGTTGGGCTGCCGTATTTAACTGGAAGTCTCTTTAATGAAAGAAGTTACCTCATAGTTTTGATGACAAATTCCTCTCCATCTCATGTGGTTAGTTCTCTCTCTAAGCAGTCTGAGCCCTGAACAAGAAGGGTCAGTTCTTTCTCAGGAAATTCTAGACTTGGGCTGTGGAAAACTCCAGCGTCCTGGCTTAGGACTGCCATTGGCTAATGGTTTTAAAGCATAGACTTTTTAAAAGAAGGCTTGAGTAGGTGTTCCAGCTCCATTGCCTTCTACTGGTATGAACTTTGGCAAGTTTCTTACTCTTCCTAAGTCTATTTTTCCAGTGATAAGATATGGATGATGATAGTGCCCATCTCCTAAAGTTGATATAAGAATTAAAGAAAATAATAATAACTTATAAAGTGTGTATCATGGTACCTAACACATAAAACACGTGCAATGATAGTAGTCATTACTATCCTTAATTGAAATATTTAAATATTTCTGGTTATATTCTGCCTAAAAGAAACTTTTGAGTTCATTTCAGAACTCTCAAAAAATTGTAAGCTGAACCTAGGACTTTGAATCACTTCCAGCAGACACTGCTCTTGAGCTTGAATTTAGCATAATTTCTAGAACCTATAGTCTGCCCTATTTAGATAGTGGGCTTATTCTCATTGGAAAGTTTAAATAAAAGCTTAGCAATCTTTCAAGCTCAGAGGGGCCAAATACTGGGAAGTTGAAGTTAGTTAGAGTCAAAAGTTTGTTGGCAAACTTTTTTTGTAAAGAGCCGAATAGTAAATATTTTAGGCTTCATGATCCATACAGTCTCTTTCTCAGCTACTAACTTTGCCATTTGAGTGGAAAAGTTGCCATAGATAATATGTAAATGAGTGGGCCTGGCTGTGTTCCAGTAAAACTTTATTTACAAAAACATGGTATCAATTGGGCTTGGCCACTCACTGAATTTGCCAACCCGGTGGCTCAGGAAATGGGGAAAGAGAGGTCAAAAAAGAAGGAGGAAATTGAAGGAACATAAATATAACTATAGGGAAAAAGTTGTGCCTCTCAAATGCAATTTAGTGATTTAGAGGAGGTTTAAGGATGTTGACTGCCATGAAATCTCTCCCACTTCTCTATCTGGTAATTTTTATAAGAGATGGTTCTTGGGAAAAGTAGGATGAAAGAAACATTTCTTAGTTGCAATCTGAGGATCTTAATGTTCTACTTTTTGCATGTACATTTTTCTTTGATCCTCCTTCCCTTGGCTAGTTAGTGACTTCAAACTTTTCCCCCTAGTTCTTTGACAGCCCCTTAATACTAAAGGGTAAGTTACCAGTAATGGTTTGGATTTTTACTCCTCCTGGAAGAATGTTTACTTTGGAAAGAAAATAAAATAAAAGAACCTGATATTTCCTCCTAAGAAATATATTTTTGTAATGTATACAATGAACACACCTCATTTCTGAACCTCACCCCATCTGGGGTGTGGTTTAGAGATTGGGTGGGGATTGTAGTTTCTGTTGCAAATATACCTTGGTAATAAAAACAATGCTTCAGCAATTTGAGTTGTTTTGAAATGGTCATGTCAAAATGTCTTGTTTCATCAAAAACTCTAGCTTACCTTTATAACACAGTGATTTGACTGGATAACCCCAGTGGGGTGTTTTAATAGCAAAAAGAACTACAAAAAGAAAAACCACTTAAAGTATTTTGCAGTGTCCAAATTTAGTAGTTTCAACATCAGATTATTGCTCATAGTGCTGATATTGCTATCCTGAAGTTGTGTGTTTGTATGGGATAATTCAAATGAGTATTTATTTTAGTTTGCTTAGAATTGAGGTTTTCAGAGAGGTTTAAGGAAATAAAGATGAAAGGTCAATGAGATAAAGGAACAATCCTGTAGTCTTGAATTTAAATGAAAATAATTCATGTGATTTCATAATATTATTTCTTTTAGAAAGATGTACTTTATATTCTATTCTCAAAAAAGACTTAAATATAATGACTACACCAGTGCTAATGTATACTCTGTCTCCGGATACTGTTTACTAAATATTAATGCCATTTCCCATCAAGAGACTACAGCTCCTTGGAGCAAGTAGTAATTCCATGTATGGAGAAAGAAATGTACAAGATGAGTTGAGAACATCTTTTAATAAAGCTCTTGGTCACATGGGGATTATTTCAAAAGGACTCAAGATCTTGATAAATAATTTCCACTTAGAAAATACAGGACTATTTCAGCATGAATAAGAATTGAGTATAATGAATTTGGGTATAACAAATATGTTTAAATCCATGGGTTCATAATGATACTTTAGAACAAAATGAACAAACAAAAACAAACAACAAAAAACTCCCCACCCCCCAAAAAACCTTAAAATACCTTATTGGTCACCTTTGGGGAATACTAGGAAACAGCGTCATTTTAAAAACTGATAAGTAGAGGAAAATAATCATTCATGTTTCCTGATTTTCCTACATGTTCTGTACTTTAGAAAACCAAATAGTTTTATGAAAAGTTTCTTATTGTAAGAATAATTTCAGTTAATAAAAAAGGAGAAATGATAGAATTAGAAAATAACTATTTTATACTCTTGATGAACCTAGAGCGGGGTCAAGAAACTTTGCCTGTAAAGAATCAGATAGTACATATTTTAGACTTTATAGGACATCCAGTCTCTGTTACAGATACTGAAGTCTGCAGTTGGAATGTGAAGGCAGCCATGGGCAATGTGTAAATACATGGACATACTGTATTCCAATAAAACTTTATTTACAAAAACATGGTGACATGATTGGATTTTGCCTATAAGCTATAGTTTGCAGACCCCTAACCTAAATAATGATCATTAGTGTCTGATTTAAAATAAGTATATATCTTTTTTATCATATTCATATATATCATATTAATATATACACATATGATATATATGTGAATATTTACACATATGAAATATGGAATTTGCTTCAAAATTATCCAAAGAGGAAGAAGTTGATGGGATAGAGATAAAATAACATTGGCTTTATATTGATAATTATTGAAGTTGAATGGTGAGTACATGGTGGTTTATTATATAATCTCTCTATTATTGTATTTGAGAATTTCCATTATCGAAAGCAATACACTTAAACAAAACAAAGCACTAGCTTAAATAACTTATACTCTAAGGGCAAAATTCCAGCCATCTTGCAGCAAGAAGTAGAAGAGTTAAATATCTGAGTAACACAGCCTTCCTGACCATCTCAAAAACATACCATAAAGATAAACATCTACTTCGGCTTAAATTATGATGCTTAGGGTTAATTTTGGGTGTTAAATATGTCTGGAAAACTAATGTTAAAATTCATTTTTAAAAAAAGTGGTGGACATGTTAGCTTATTTTTATCTGTTTTTATATAAGACACTGCATTGTAAAGCCGTTTCTTTTTCAACTAACTGAAAAGATTTCTGTCAAATCCCTTAGCTATTTTAAATCTTAGCTCCCTTGTTGGTATCAAGTGGGAACTTTCATGATTTACTTAATGATGACATCAGACCTGAGACAAACTAGTGATTCCTATAGGAAGTAGCCAGGGAATAGGCCATAGGTAGGCAAGTGTCTCAACCCTTGGTCTCGTAGAACTGAAACATACCTAGGTCATTCTCTAAAGAATCTGCCTCTTTCTAGAGAGATGGAAATGGATAATCAGGGACTTTTAGTGATGTGGTACTATTATGAACTGAATTATGTCCCCCTTCCCTCATTTATATGCTGAAGTCCTAACCCCTATAGGGCTTTAAAGAGATAATGCAATATGACTGATATCCTTATGAGAAGAAGAGATTAGAACACAGATGCACACAGAGATGCCCAGATGAAGACACAGGGAGAGGGAAACCAGTGACAGGTCAAGGAGAGGGGTCTGAGAAGACACTAACTCTATTGACAACTTGATCTTGGACTTCTAGCTTCCAGAATTGTGACAAAATATATTTCTGTTGCTGAAGCTACCCAGTCTATGGTACTTTGTTATAGCAGCCCCACCAAACTCATACAAGAGGCTTACATGGGTCAGCAGAAGAACTTTTCTTGAAGTCTTACCAACCTCAAGAGTTGTGATTCTCAACGAAAGGAAGGCTCTGATGGAATGAGAGTTAAGCCAAGTGATGGGAGGAGCTAGAAGGCAGTGAGAGCCAAACAGAAAGGGCAAAAGCAACATGAAACAAAAGGAGCAGAGTAGTACAAATGAAGCCCTGGTACTCACCAGACTTCTTGAGGAAGGTACTGAGAGGTAATGTCAAAAATGCAAATATCACCTTTGTATACCAAGGAGGCTTGAAGGTCTGAATTGTGCATTTATATTGCACATGTGGGATGGGAATTGCTCGATACAACCTCAAGAAATCAGGTTATGGTTACATTATGAGTAATAACAGCTCACTAATAATCATATCTGAATTAGCTTAATTCTAGGGTAAGCAACTACAGTCAGCCCTCCATATCCTTGGGCTCTGCATCTGTAGATTCAACCAACTGCAAATAGAAAATATTTGGAAAAAGGAGGGTGATTGCATCCATACTGAACATGTACAGAATTCTTTTCTTGGTCATTATTCCCTAAACAATCCAGTATATTAAATATTTACATAGCATTTACATTGTATTATGTATTAGTCTGTTCTCAGGCTGCTAATAAAGACATACCCAGGACTGGGTAATTTACAAAGAAAAACAGATTTAATTGACTCAGTTTCACATGGCTGGGGAGCCTTCACAATCATGGCAGAAGGTGAAGGAGAAGCAAACGCACATCTTGCATGGTGGCAGGCAAGAGAACATGTGTGGGAGAAATGCTCTTTTATAAAACCAGCAGATCTCAAGAGACTTATTCACTATCATGAGAACAGCACAGGAAAAGCCCACCCCCATGATTCAATGACCTCCCACTAGGTCCCTCCTGTGACATGTGGGGATTATGGGAGCTACAATTCAAGATGAGATTTGGGTGGGGACACAGCCATATAATACTAGGCATTATAAATAATTTAGAGATGACTTAAAGTGTATGGAAGGATGTGCATAGATTATATGTAAATTCTATATCATTTTATGTCGGGCACTTGAGCACCCATGGATTTTGGTATCCAAGAGAGTCCTAGGACCAATCCCCTAGGGATACTGAGGGATGACTCTATTTCAGAGAGAAACTTCATGATTGTACTTTTAAAACAAAAATTCTTTAACATGAAAAAGATATGTAGAGGTATCAATTACTAATATTTAGAGTTTTAAAAGGAATGGGAGCAATCTATGAAGAAATGTGTTGTGACTAGGTAAATTCAGTATCCGTTTTTACTATCTGCACTTATGCTTCTTAGCTTACTGTGTCTCTGGAATTAACCTTCATTGTTGAAATCCTTCTCAAACTTTCAGGTCAAGTTCAAAGTGTCCCTCCCCCATGTAGCATTCCTGGAAACTCCTTAACTACATAGCAAATACAAATATAACAAACATGATAATAAAGTACAGGGAAAGAATCTTCTTGCCTTTATGTTTTCTCTTCTAGTTCATCATTCATGTGTTTTTTCCTTCTTTGGGGGTTGAAAGCTCTTTGAGGTCAAGAACTGTCCTTGATATTTTGTTTAGCATAAAAATGCTTATTGAGCACCTACTATGTGCTAGTCATCATTCTAAGAGTTCTGGAGTATAGCAGTGAACATGACAGGATAGAATTGACTTGGGTTTTGTAGCTCCATATTGCCTAGCAGAGTATATATTGTATGCCAAGCATCAGTAAATATTTATTAAATTATATTTTCTCTCACCTTCAGAGGCTTCAGGAATTAAGAAGCAACCGTAGTCTGGTTCTGGTACGGTAAAATTGAAAAACCCTCAAAAGGGTTTAGACTTTTATCAGAATGTATCATTACCACCCTAATATCCCTGTTTCTACAAGCTAGTGATAAACTTTCTCTCCTTGAACACATTTTAATCAGGCTCCTCTGAATCTTTTTTTCAACAGATCTTCACTTTTAGGCTTCTATATTCATGCCTGTATTGTCCAATTTTAGCAAGAATCCTATTAAGTTTAACCAGAATCCCCCGTCCTGGATTTCTGACCCCCTCCATATCTGACCAGGTTCCCCACCCTCCACCGCCTTCCAGGTGATGTCTGGTCACCCTGCCTGCCTTCAGCAAGAGTCCTGTTAGGTTTGTTTAGCCAGAGTCCCCCTTCCCTTCATGTTTGCTCTTAGGAATATTCCATCCATATGCCCCTGCCTCCCCCAACCCACTCCTTGGCTACAAATTCCCACTTTTCTCTGTTGTGTTCAGAATTGAGCCTAGTTCCGTACTGAGGTCTCTTTTCACTCATTGCGATAATTTTTCTGAATAAAATCTCATTTTAGCACTTTAACTACTTCTAGTTCTGTTTTTCCTTTGATGGTATTAGAAGGTATTTAGGGCCTGCTAAGCCTGCTGGGTGCTTCCTTCTTTCCTACCCATCCTATCCCAGGGTGTCTAGCTCATTGCTACCCCTTGCTCTTGCCCTTGGTCAGGTCAGAAAACCCCATCACACATGGAGCAAAACCAAGTAACATCTTTCTTTCACACCCTGTGATCTCAAGTGTCTACTAATTTATTGCAACTAAGCTAGGAGATACGATCTTCTCCCTTTTAGATGGTTCATTTTTGTTCCTTATTTCTGTTTTTTTTTTTTTTTAAAGATGGTTGTCATTTCAGTTTTTTTCTTTTAGTGTCCTAAGGTTCTTGCATTTCACCACTTGCCACAGATTTTAGTATAAAAAAGTCTGACTCTTTTCTTTTTAAAATTAAAAAAAAAAATTTTATGCACATATCTATGGGGAACATGAGATTGACTTTTTTTCCTTTGCAAACTTTCTGAAATGTTTCTGATGGTAATACAATAGATCAGTAATTAAATGTGGATTTAAAGAGTGATTTTCTTTTGTCTCCTTTCATCATCAGGGGAAGAAAACAGTCATGGCCATCAATCTGTGGGGCTCTGTGGTGTTAATATAAGGTTTTGACTAGAAACTTTTATCCTCCATTCTCAAACCATTTTATCAGTCCTTGAAATTTTCTCTAGTTTTGCCAAGACTTCCCAGGGCAATCCCCACCAGGTTTTAATGGCTTGGAGACAGACAGGATAATGCTACACTGCTTCGGGTTTCCTAACATCCTCCTCACATGTTCGCTCTTTGCATAGCCTCTGGGTCCAGGTAAAATGCTGGCTCGGGTGGCTAGTTTGAAACATGAGCCTCCCACACATCTGCTGAGGACACTGACTATGGCAGGGAAAGTGACTCTCCAAGTTTTATTTGGGTCGTAAAAATTCGTGCTGCGCACCGCCTCTTTAAGGATCTGTGCCATTAAATGTGGCCAGGTCTAGAGTACATACACTCTGGAGGAAGCCAGAAAGGACATTAAAATGCTTAGTCTATGACACACTTCCTTATTTTTGTCATTTTGACATTTATGTGTTGTTTCATTAGGGATTTTTAAGAGAAGACCCTTTTTCAGCAAGAAGTTTTCCCAAGATCACCATAAGAATCCACAGTTTATAATCAAACAGCTGTCTGGTTTGCATTTCAACTGAGCTGGACCACCTGCCGGCTGTTAACCTCTGGAAGGTTATGATGATACAATTGTTGTTGTTGTTTGTTTAAAAAGTTTCAGAGCTCAAGGAAAATATTAGTAATAAGTTACTTAACCTGCGGTGTTTACTGTTCCCACTCAACTTGCAGATGGTGTTCTAGTGGCCAGCGAGAGGGAGGACTCATCTGAGACCAACACTATTTTGCACTTGTTTTGGAGACGAACCATAAAAATAGGCTTGGCAATGAGAAGCTCTGCCCACGTGGGAGGCGGGGTAGACAACATTAAAAGGAAACACAACCGTTTCTGAGAGCTGAGGTTGCAAGGCAACATCTCAACATAACCCTTAGATTCAGCTTGGTAGCTTTAAGCTGAGGTCTGGTAGAGCAGCTCATTTTTTGAGCATGTGTGGTTCAGCTATGGTATTTTGAAGCTTGCCTGCCATCTGCTTTCTTCCCTTATCTCTACATTCACGTGACTAATGGAAATGGTGGCTGCAGGTTCTCTCAAATAGCTGTGGGGGTACAATTTTCTAGGCCCTATAAAAATCCAGTCCCTGGATATCATTTGTGGATGCTCTGTTTACAGGGCAGCCTGTCTCTCTTCCGAACCTGGGGGCCACAGACCATGATTGCCATTTGCAGAGGTGGGAAAGGCTCTATATGAGTGTGTGTGTGTTGAGGATGTGGGGGTGGTAGGGGGAGGGTACCTGTAACAAGAGTAAGGACCACTGAGAACAGTGACTGGCTGGAATAGGCGTTCCATGAGGACTGAGATTTTTTTCTATTTTATTTCATTCTTCATCCTTAATGCCCAGAACAGTGACCAGCATATGGTGAGCACTCACTAAATATTTGATGAATGAAAGAAAGAAAGAATTAATGATCGTCTCTTTTTTCTGTTCACCTCCTTGTTTATTCCCCAAGCAATAATGAATAGTAGTCAGTTAAGTGTAGCTGGTTGACTCTCAGCACTGGTGTAAAAAAAAAAAAGAAAAAAAAAAACTGCCGAAATTCTTTCTGGCTATAAATTTCAGAATACTTAGGGTTGAAAATTTATGCAAGAGAACATCCAGGGACTGATTTGGGATGATTTGTGAGGCAGAATAGAATGGGAGAAAGAATTCAGACCTGGGTTTGGAGCTGCAGTGTACCTCTTTCTTGCTCTGGGAACTTGGATAAATTAATTAGGCTCTCTGATTCTCAGTTTCTTCTTGTGTAAAATTGAATAATAATAGGTATTCTACATGTTTTTATATTAGAGATTGTATAGGTAAAATCTGCAGAGAATAGAGGTGTAGTAAATGATTATAATTATTAATAGTATATTATCATTACTGTACTATCAATACTATTATACTATGTAATATCATTATACTATTATAGTGTAATAGTATCAACACTATTGTATATAGTACAATTGTATCAATACTACTATTCTACATAATGTCATTACTTCTCTTCTTTTTCACACTCACTGACCACCAAGGAATTAACTTCCTCTGGGCTACAGCATTTTGTGACAGAAACTATCCAGGATTCTATGGATTCTAGTTCTATCTCCATGGGTGGCTAATTGTATAACCCAGAGCAAGTTGCTTAATTTTTGAACCTCACTCTTTACATATGTAAAGTGAAGAAAATAATTATGCTGATTCTAACAGGTAGAGAGCATTCAAGGAAGTAGAGCTATGCAAATGATTACTTTGCAAAGTTTGTATAACCCTGGAATATTTAATGTGAAGCTGCTTGGTCAACTGTTAAATATCATGCAAATGTCAGTTGTGTGGTTCAGTTCATTTCAGCTCAACACATTTTTATTGACTATCTACTATGTACCAGATGCTGTGCTCAGTGCGCTGTTAGGTACAGAGAAAGAAGGCAGGACACCTATTTCTGAGGTGCTTTTAATCTGGTGGAGGAGATAATCACACAAACAGAGCACAGTTATCCCTGTGATAGTGAAGTTCTTGTTTGTTCCCTTTGTTCACTGTTCCATGCTGGCACCTCAAAGAAAGCATTTGGTGGAGATGGAAGTGGGGAACACCTGGTGTGGGGTTTCCTCAATCCTCTTGCATTTGTATGGAGTCAGCAGCAGGTTGTGCTACCTTGTTTCTTGGATGGCAATAGAATCATTGTAGGATACTCATGTGAAGTTAACACCTTCACCATCTCATGTCTTTGCTTGGGAACCTGACAGTGAACCATGATCTCTTCTTGGAAGTCTCCCAGTAGTCTTTGCTTCCACCATGATGTCATGGGGAGATTACTCTGAAAGAACTCCAATATGGCCTATGATGAATGAATGAAGAATGCCTCAGGGAGAGAGTCCGTGTCTTCTCCATTTATAAGTCCTTAGCACCAACTACATGTATGCCAAGGGCTAGAATTCACAACTGCATGTTGAATGAATAAGTGATAGAAACTGAATTGACTCATCCTCTCCAGAATTCCCACTCTCCAAAACCTTTCCACTTTGTCTTCTAGAATCCCCCTTTGGGGATAAGTTCTTTCTTTTATATTCTCAATCTCTTCCCTAAACTGGTATCCACTTTCTAATCCAGCTAAAAAACCCAGGTTTCCCCTGAACACATGGCTTTCTGCAGCTAGTTTCCACCACCCTCACATAACAGGACTCTGGTCTGGGAGGTACTTTGACGATGACACTTCCATTATCATTTTATATACAAAAGTGCCTTTTCTTCTCTGACAATTATGCCATTCAATTAAACTGCCCTCTGCCTCTCCTTGTTGTAATGTTTCACCTTCTGCATGATTCTTTCTGTTTCACTGAAGGCTTCTTCTTGGTTTTATGTATCTATTCCCATGGCTATCTCTGACCTTGGTGTCACCTACTACTGTTTTGCTGATGAAACCACTGCCATGTTATAATCTAACCATGTCTTCCTCTCCTTCTGGGTCTCTCAGAGTCCTTGTTATTCAGGTGGCTTAGCATTTTACAGTCCTCCAGGTCTCTAGTTTCTCTTATCTTCACTTTCTTCCCTAATCATCCTAGTCTCATGGTCCATTTAAAACCACTCTGTTGCAAGCCTCTCCACTCCTTGGGTTCAATATTCTTTGATCACATAGGCTGAGTAAAACTCGCAACTGTGGATTCTCACTATCTGTCATCTCCATGCCAGACTGCTGAGTAAATGGGCTGCTAAAAATTCAAGGTCTACAATCTCAATGTGCTTGGCAGTTCTTTATGTTTTCCTAATCAGCTGTGTATCTCTTTATCCTATTTTTCATGACAACTATGACAAAGATCCTCCACCTAGCCAACAATCTTCTCCTTCCTCTTAGTAGATGGCATTGTGTCTGACTTCCCAGAGAAAATAGAAGGCGTAAAATAGTATCTCTCTACCTTCCAAATAGACTTATCTGCCTGTATTCATGCCTATCTTGCCCCTACCAAGCCAGCCTCCTCTCTGCTGAGGGAAATCTTTCTAAAGTTCAAATATGACCACATTGCTCCCTGCCCAATACTCCAGATCTAAAATGGTTCTTAGTGATCTAGCTCCTGTTTGCCCTTCCAGATTCATTTATGACTAACTCACTACCTGTACCACAGCCTCTACTTTCTAACTGCCCAGCTTTTGAAATTCTTCATATGCTCTTACCTCCTGGCCATTGCATATAATATACCTTCTGCCTAGTATTCTCTCTTCTTTTCCTCACCACCTGTGTGCAGTTAACTCCTACTTATCTTTGATGTTTCAACTAGGATCTCACTTTCTCAAGAAACCTTTCTTGACTGCATCAAGCCACCAAATATTATGTGCACTTCATCTGCTCCTCCTCTTCTTTCAGCACTTTTTGTGTATTTTCTTTGCCTGCTTGTCTTTCAAATACAGTAAGATCCTTGAAGGCAGGGGCTGTTACTTATTTTCCTTTATCTCCCTAGCGTATAGAAGAGCACTTACTCCATGGCTGACACTCAATAAATATTTGCAGGATTAAGACTGAATGAATAAGATAATGTGTTAGCTACATCTGGAAAGATTGAAACTTGAAAGATAGCAGCATAAAGAACCATGGAAAGGACATGCCTGGAAGAAAGTATTGACTGAGCAAGGTAACTCATGGGGCAGTGTCTCAGGAAGGGGCAGAAATTTAATGAGAAGGATGAATAGAAGCCTGGAGACTTTTTGAGATTTATAAGGTTTGAGTTTCTGGATGCCATTGAGGAGAATTAAACTACCATTTCAGTGGACCAACAACAGATGGTTGACTGGATTGACGAGTTGTCTAATTAATGGGTCAGTTCAGTGATATAGTACAATTGACCAGGAACCTTAGATTATAAAACTCAGTGGTGGTCCAACAAATGTCCCATCAATATTCTTAAAATAAGGAACAGTTAAGGAGCTGCAGAGTATTAAATCTCTCTCACCAAGTCTTTCTTTAATTCAGGAAAGTTCTTAGTGATTGTCTCTTCACATTTAGCTTCTATGCCATTTCCTTCCTCTTTTCTGAAACTGGGATATTGGGGCAGAGATCTAAAAACATTTCTGTAAAGGACTGGATAAATAGGCTGTGTCGCCCATTTAGTTCTTGTAGCAACCATTCAACCCTACCATTGTAGTTTAAAAGTAGCAATAGGTCTACTCTCTCAGCTTTGAACCCTCCCCGCTGCCCCCGTCTCTCTACAGGGGAGCTTCTTCTTCCTTCTTCTCCCTTTTTTCTTGCCTATTTAAAGTCTCTGCTCCTTAAAACCAAAAAAAAAAAGTAGTGATAAACAATATGTAAACAGACCAATGTGTTTGTTTAAAGCAGACCGATGTGGTCATTTTATTTATGGTAATCACTATGAGAATAAAGTTTTATTTATGAATACCAAAATTGAATTTTCATATAGTTTTCATGTGTCATAACATATTATTCTTTTGATTTTTTCCAACCATTATAAACTGTAAAAACCACTTAGCTCATAGGCTGTACAAAACCAGGCAGAGGGCTGTTTGGCCTGTGAGTCATAATTCACTAATCCCAGCGTTAGAACATCTCAATCTATAACCTGTATCTCTTAGCTATTCTCTCCTATTGTTCCCTGGATTTCTCTGGGCTTTGTTCTGGATGAATTCCTCAATAATATCTTCCAGTTCCAGAATTCTACTCTTGATCTTTTCCAGTCTAGATTTTAACTTGCCTTACAAGTTTCTTTTGTAATTTCTGTGACTTTATTTTTCATTTCCAAGATTTCTAATTGGTTCTTTTGCAGACTTACATAATCTTATATTATTTCTGCCTGTTCTTGTTTCATAGTTTCTTGTCTCTGATTTTTTTTTGTGTGTGCATTTTTGAGACAGAGTCTTGCTTTGTCACCCAGGCTGGAATGCAGTAGCATGATTCCAGCTTACTGCAGCCTAAACCTCCCGGACTCAGGCGATCCTCCCACCTCAGCCTCTCAAGCAGCTGGGACTACAGGCACACACCACCATGCCCAGCTAAGTTTTGTATTTTTTGTAGAGATGTTGCCTAGGCTGGTCTCAAATTCCTGGGCTCAAGCAATCTACCTGCCTTGGCCTCCCAGAGTGCTAGGATTATAGTCATGAGCCACAATGCCCAACCTTTTTTCTCTTAAATAAAGACTATGACTTTATTTTTAATTGAGTAATTTAAATATACTTATTTTAAAGTCTTTGTTATGCTGTTCTATAAAATTAATTTTATCTGGCAGGAATTCATACTCCTATTGCTAATTTTTAGCTACATTTTTTTACACTGGATTATCTCACATATTTTGGAATTTTGTTATAGAAGCTCATTTTGAGTGGGCTCCTTCCCCTCCCCTCCACACCACAGACACACACACACACACACACACACACAGACAGACAGACACACACACACACACACCACTTCTCTCCCTTAGTGATCACCTCTCCTTGTCTAGTGGGTTTGTGGCCTCCGCCTTACCCTTTCCTCCCTCTGCCCTAAGTTTAGGATCAGATCTTGTAATAACAGCATTTTAGTCTTCTCCTTAAGATAATATTAAGAATGTGGCAGAGCCAGGCACTAAGCCAGTGGATGGATGGCTTAGTTCCTTTCTTGTTTGTGAAGCTGATTATTATCTCTACCTAGCTCCATGTGCTCATATCCCTAATGCTAGGCACAATATGGCAGTAGTCTCCCTCCCCTACTTTCAGTCTCAACCTCTCATTTGATATGGAGCTGGGTTCCTGGCTCCGATGCTTGCTTCCAGACCTGGAACCCTGTTGGCCAGTTGCTGTAGTCAAGCCCACCACTTTGTATTTCTGGCCCAAGAATGTTTATCTTACTACTGAGCTCAGTTATGTCTTTGGATGATTTCTGAAGATTTGGAGAGAGGGATTACATCAAAGTGTTCTCACTCTGTATCATCTTGACCAGAAAAAAATTACTGGTTTAACTGCCAGAATGTAAGCAAATTGAGAGTAGAGCATCTGTCTACCCTGTTGGCCACTATATTGCTGGTATTAAACACAGAATAGCTGCTAAATTCATGTTTCTATAATAGATGACAAAGAAATAATATAGGTAATAATTAATGAACAATCTATATATGTACTAAAATCAAATCTTATTCTTTATGCAAGGTGCATTATTTTAATGACAAGCATAATTAGGACCATACTTACTCATCCATTTATCCCATGTATTCAGTGCTTGCAGGAGATATTTGTGGAAGTAGGGCAAGGCCGTGTGTTCATAAGTTACTCTTCTGCCTCCTATTAGCATTAGTCTTTGCACCTGTGAGAAAAATAAATAGAACAATATAAATAAAAAAGTGCTAATTATCACTTTTATTACAACATTATTATGCTACCAGTAAGGCAGAAATAAAGGGAGCTGACGCAATGACAGAGGCATTTCTTGATGTTCAGTTACCTGCTCTTGCCATATTAGAGGCATGCATCAATATAGCAATGGAGACCTTAACTGAAGTTCTATCATTTCTGTGCTTTATAAAGTTGCTTCCTGTTTTAGTTCAGAAGCATTTATGTGACATGCATAACCAGGTCTTGAACCCCATGTCAAGACCTCTGTGAGTATAACAGTCCTAACTGTCCACTTAGGTAAATGGTCTCCAACTATCTCCATTGGCATATTAGCCTTGATGGATTCTAGAGACCAGAAGCCTGGTACGCTGGCAAGAGAAGACCCCATATTAATAAGCCTAAGACCCTCTGTTCTCTCTTCTTTGTTTAATTTGACAAGCTTCCAGAAACAAATGGTTCTTCTTCTGATTCCTACTCTTATTGTGTCCCAGAGAGTAAGGAGTTGCCACTTCTGTTGAGAACTTCTTAACACATTAAGAGACAGCTGCATTTCTTGGGGAAGGGTTACAGTCTGTCTACTGTTTGTGTCTCTGTTAGGTGTGGGTGGAGCTTGTTGAGTCCATCACAGGGGAGATTTATTTAGCAGAGATGCAGCAAATATGTGTTAGGTATTATTAAGAGCTAGTTTGCTGCAATTCTAAACCATGCTAAGTGCTGCAGAACAATTTATATTGCCAGCTACAATAGTAATATTGGGAGCTTACTGAGATGACAGAGTAATCTTGTTAGCTAGACTACTTTTCTATATTGAAAACATAAAGTACTCTGCATCAAATCATATAATCTACATTTTCCCTTTCTTTAATTTGATTATGAACTATTACCATGCTTTGCCATAAAATATGAAAGTTTTACATTTTGATAGTTTTTCAAACGCTGATTTTACTTTCTGTGCAAATACTTCATATCTTTCCAGCATAATTATTTAGCAGCCTTTTCGGGTTAATTATTGTCATTAACAATATGAGTCCTATGAGGGAATATCAATTAAAATATGCACAGCTGAACTTTCAAATGAGTAAATAATTTAGTTTTGGAAAATGACTGGAAACAGCAGGGTAACAGTCAAAAGGGGAACAATTATTTTAATGCTTATTTGACAAATGAGTCATTTTTACAGCAAATTAGATTCTTATCATAGCACCCCTACTGGTTACCACAGGAAAGCTGTTAACATGAGTTTTTAAAATAAAAGCTGTTAAGTTATGCATGCAAAGTTAAGGAAATCATTTGTATGAAGAAAAGGTGATTAGGATATGCATTGTTCTGATGAAATACTGCCACTGGGACCTAATTAGGGCCATAAATCACGCAAAATGATGTGTGTGTATAGGGCTTGAAACATCAGAGTGATACGTGCCATTGATAGTGAGATGGATGACTTCCCCCACCTCTGACTTTCATGGCTGTCCTTGTCTTTGTGCTGGCCAGACCCTAAAGTCCTACTTCAAGTAGGATGGAGACTGAGCCATGGGAATTTACCGCTTGTAAAGGATGCTGGGAAGGTCTCCAAGATGGACTGTCATTTTTTTCTCATTAGGAAAAAGCTTAGGAAAAACAGAATGGTGGCCTTCAGGATAAATAGCTTTGAGATGAGTTCCAACTTGTGCTTTGTTAGCTTAATTTTTAAAATTTATTTTTGACTCAGTAATTTTTAGAAGAAAAGAAGAAAAGAAACAAGGATGAGAGAAAGAAGGATGAAGGAAGGAAGAAGGAAAGGAAGGAAGCAAAGAAGGAAGGAAAGAAGGAAGGAAGGAGAGAAGAAAGGAAGGAGGAAAGGAAGGAAAGAAGCAAAGAAGAAAGGAAGGAAGGAAGGAAAGAGGAAAGGAAAGAAGGAAGAAAGGAAGGAAGGAGGGAAGGAAGGAAGGAAGGAAAAAGGCAGGCATTTACAGAACCCATGTATTATTTCCAATATATAAATAGTACTTACTCTAGGCCTCACATCTTGAATTCAACCCAGAGTTGAGGCAAAGCCTATTTGTAGAGTTTTTGGAGTTCTGAAAGTAGATACACACATGCATCATTTTCTAGCTTTTGCTCATGTGTTTGAATTGCTTACCCCCTCATGCCATGGACATCATTCTGTGTCAAAGATTGAAACTACTTTTCTCAACTTGTGTGGGAAGTTGAGTGGAGTAAATTGGACAGACACTGCCTACTAGTTATAAAAATCAGGCTCCAAGAAATGTTCTAGTGAATCAGACTGACCCCCCGCCCCTCCCCACCAAATTATCTAGGCCAATCCCAGACCTGTAGAGTCAGCATCACCACAGGACTTCTTAGGAATGCATTCTCAGGCCCCCCAGATCTACTGAGTCAGAATCTCTGGGGTTGAGCCCAGCCATCTGTGTTTTCACAGATTCTTTAGGTGATCCTGATGCATGCTCAAGTTTGAGAAGCACTGATCTAGGCTAGTCCCTGGAAGATCTAAACTGACACTAATTCTTTCAGATGATTATAAAAATTATTCCAAGACCTCACCAGGACTTAAGTGCCCTTATGAGACATCAACCCTAATACACTTCACTTCCGTCTGCTATGTACTGCAAACTATAGGTGTGACCATGCATCTTTAGCTTAATGTTTCAGGGTCTAAATTTTTCATGGGGGAAACGAGGGAGGAAACTTTGCCTACAAGGAGGCAGGGTTTTGGACTGATTAACTTGCAACCCTGTTACAAGTTAAAAGTACTTGATTTGTCATTTTTAATATGGTTGGGAAGATTGCAACACAGCAAGAATACATATCAAGAGACACTTTCATTACAGTTTTTTTGAATTCTCTAAAAATTGTCACTCTGACTTATTTACCCCTTGTGGATTTTCTGTAGAGAGACCTTAACTTCAGGCTCTGATCTTTGCTTGGTAAACATCTACCCTTCAAGTTTAAAGAGTCTACTTTCAGGGTAGACACACTTATATCAGCTTTTTGAGAGCTCTTAGCCTTGGAACTAAGTAGCTCTGTTCCTCCCTCCTCACATTGCCCCACCCAGTGGGATTCTGACTTCATCCCTTTCTCATCATTGAGAAATATGATGCTTGTGTCTGTCTTGAAATTCCATCCAAATCACGTTCTTTTATTATGAGCCTTTGCCTCCCACCTAATGCTAGACTGGAGTGGTTTCAGTGAACTATTTTGTGTTGATAGAATGAACTTCCCCACCCAATAATTTCACTAAACCAGTTCTGCAGAAGCTTCTGGCTCATTGAGATGGGGTTGGGAGATGGGGATGAGGGAATGGAGGGGTCAAATGAGGTGTATAAAATTTTTAGCAGCTGCTAACCTGGGGGAGGGAGGGATGCAGGAGAGAAAAATTTATCAAGGCCCCAGCAGAAGAAGGTGGACATAGGGTAACATTTTGGAAGTGCTTCTTTCTGGGAGCAAAGTTTACGAGTATCTAACTCATGTCTAATTGTGCCTTGAGGAAGACCATGAAGATCATCTTTATTCGAGCTTCCAAGAGGTGTCACTTCTCTCACATGACCTCTTTATAGCTACCGCTGTTTTCCCCAACATCTTGAAAAGAAAAAAAAAAAAAAACTATTTTCAGAAGAATCACTGTGTTTCTAGTTAGCTAGCACAGCATCAGCTAGTCAGACTTTTATTTCACAGATGGGGAACTAGAGAAAATGAAGGCCACGTGGCCGGGCATAAACTAGGCTGTCTGACTCGTGGCTCAGTGTATCGCAGGGGCTTCCAGCACCTGGCAAGACCCGTGGTCACTGTCTCTATTAGTCAGTGTTCTTCAGAGAAACAGAATCAATGGGATATAGAGAGATACATATTAGAAGAGATTTATTGTAAGAATTGGCTCATGCAGTTATGGAGGCTGAGAAACCTCACAGTTTGCTGTCTGCAAGCTGGAAAACCAAGAAAACTGGTGGTGTCATTCAGTCTTAGCTGAGTCTCAAAAACCTGAGAAGCAGTAATGCCGATATCTGAGGGCAGGAGGAGATGGATATCCCAGCTCAAGCAGGGAAAGCAAATTCACCCTTTCTCTTGACTAGTCAGGTCCTGTTCAGTCAGGTCCTCACTGGATCAGATGATGCCCACCCATACTGGTGAAAGGAATGTTCTTTACTCTGTCTGCTGATTAAAATGTTAATTTCTTCCAATCACTCGCACAGGTATATTTAGAAATAATGTTTTACCAGCTATCTAGGCATCCCTTAGCCCAGTCAAGTTGAAACACTAAACTTAACAGTCACACAATCATAATAAGCATCATTTAGATGGTTGAATCCCTAGAACAGCCCTAGAAGGTAGTTCTCACCGCACAGAAGAGGGACTGAAGTTTAGCCATCTTATAGGACTTTCTCATTATCACACAGCTGGTGGACTACAGAGCCTGGACTTTGATGCCCTCTAATGACCCTAAAGCCTGTTCATGGGACTGTGTCATTGTGTGTCCATGTGGATGATGGCTTCTAGATAAAATGAGCACCACAATTCATTTTCTCAATTTTATTGTTAATTTCTAGGCCTCATACTTTATAATATATATGCTCAATCATGACTGTAGTAGAACATGAAGGAAATGTTTTAAGGCAAGAGTTGTAGAAATTCATACAATTAAAGATTAGTCCAGTTAGAACTCCTTGTATATACATAAATAAAGGTAATTTTAAAGACTCAGTTCTTCCTCATCCCCCAGATTTTCCCCACAGAAAGGACCTTCAGAGGTTCCATGTTTCTATATTTGCAGAATTCTTCACTTACTCTGTCTTTCTTTGGAAGGGATCTGACATAGCCACATAAATTTAATATTTTACACAGGATTCTGCTTTGACAGGGAAGTCAGAATTCACAGATAATTCTGGTTTATGCTAAAACGTGGACTACTGTTAGAATTGTGTTAATTTCCAGCACCCCAGGCAGACTGAACCACATCCACTCTAAAGACCTTGCAGACAGAGGTAGTGCTCTGGCAGCAGCTCAAGAAACTAATTAAACACTTGGAGAAACATGATTTGGATTTGAGGAAGCCATTCAAGGCTAGGGCCTTAGAGTGGCCATGAGAAGGACTGTGTCCCTGAGCGTCTTTCTGCTTCTTGGCTTTGGCTATCAATTTCTGCTCACCTCAGGCCACACCTTCCCGATGGAGACTTCCAAGATCATATGAACACTATGACCAAAGAATTGGAATTCTTTTTTCCTTTTGTTTCTCCCCTTCCTCCTTTCATTTCTTCCCTCCTCTCTTCCTTCCTCTCCTTCCTTCCTTCCCTCCTCCTTTCCTTCCTCGTCTCCTTCTCTTCCTTCTTTCCTTCCTTCCTGCCTTCTCCCTTCCTTCCTTCCCTCCTCCTTTCCTCCCTCCTCTCCTTCCCTTCCTTCCTTTCCCTTCACTTCTCCTGTCCTTCCCTTCCCTTCTCTCCTCCTTTCCTTCCTCCTCTCTTTCCCTTCTCCTTCCCTTTCCCCTTTCCCTCCCTTCTCTTCCCTTCCTTCCCTCCCTTCCCTAAAGCCTGTTCATGGGACTGTGTCATTGTGTGTCCATGTGAATGATGGCTTCTAGATAAAATGAACACCACAGCTTTCCCTTCCTTTCCCTTCCCTTCCCTTCCCTTCCCTTCCCTTCCCTTCCCTTCCCTTCCCTTCCCTTCCCTTCCTTTCCTTTCCCTTCCTTTCCTTTCCCTTCCCTCCCCTCCCCTCCCTTCTCCTCTCTTCCCTTCCCTCCCTTCCTTCCTTCCCTCCTTTCCCTTCCCTTCCTTTCCCTTCCCTTCCCTTCCCTTTCCTTCCCTTCTCCTTCTCCTCCCTTCCCCTTCTCCTCCCTTCCCTTCTCTTTCCTTCCCCTTCTCCTCCCTTCCTTCTTCCTTCCTTCCCTCCTCCCTTCCTTCCTTCCTTCCCTCATCCCTTCTCTCTTCCCTTCCTTCCCTCCTCCCTTCCTTCCCTCCCTTCTCCCTTTCTTCCCTCTTCCCTTTCTTCCTTCCCTCCTCCCTTCCTTCCTCTCTTCTCTCTCCCTTCCTGCTATCTTTCCTTTCCTTTTGCCCAGTTTCTGGTTTTGTCTCTCCTCTTTCTCTTTTTCCCACTTTCTTTATTTCATTGGGCTTTCAAGAATTTCTTATTTTTAAAAAGTCCATACTGAAGAAATAGTTTGTCCCTGCATAAACAGCCCCAGTGATGAGAGATCAGCCCATGAGAGTGGAACTGTTGGTATGGGTCCACTAATGAGCAGTTTAACTTTGAGAGAACCCATTACACTAAGAGTGTCTCAGTGGTCCAGTGGAGTGAATGCTGGCTGATGTTTGGAGTGAAGCAGATGTGTCCACTGGGTGACTGCCATCTGTAGTGGATGGTCTGTGTGTAGTGGATGGTCTGTGTGTGTGAGTTTCGGGAGCTTTACATTGGATGGTCTCTTTTAGATCCTAGAAATTATATTTATACAACTTCGTAAACATTACTTTCATAATCCCAAACATGGTACATCCATGTTCCCAGTGCTTTTCAGAGCGATGATACCCAGAGTCAGTGTATGTCCCCTTCGATTCTTAAATCACTTCTTTTTGGCACTTTCCCTTCCCCTCTTTCAGCCCTTTCTGGTTTTCAGCATTTTTATGTCCTAACCAACCAGAACCTTCCCTGGCATAATTAGCCCTATTGCCCTTGCCAGTGTCTCCCAGTTAATCAAAACTTATCTGTCTTACTGTTTTTGTCCTCAAAGCCCTAATGAGTAACTAAAACCAATATGACAAATCAATCACTATGTACTGTGAATGCCTGGTTGCCATTAATTAGCAACACACTACAGTTTAAGGAACTGCTACAACAGATTCCTTGGCAATTCAAGAGTGAAGGGATTTTTCAGCATGCAAAAGCCTTTATACAATTTCACGATTATAGAATATACCATCTGGACTTCCATATTATTTTACCTAATTGCTAGGATTGACCCCAGTGACATGCTATTGTTTGCTGGTTTTGTTACCTGCTGGATGGCACCTGTTTCAATGTAAGAGTCAAAGCAATTTCAATTCAGCCTTGTTGGAAATATTTTTGAAGAACATCAGAGCAGCCTTTGAGGTAGCTGAAAACCTCCATGGAGGTTGGATGTTCATACTGGCAGTGCCTCTGGATTGGCCCCAGGGTTTCCAAAGTATATGACATTAGGATTGGTGAGGGTGCCCTTGATTTGCTGCACTAGGAAAAGCAGGAGGTCATCCATTGGGCTAACGTGTATGGCACCTCTTATTGATTTTGAGTATCTGTGGTTACATTCTCACATGTGGATTAGTGAGACATTTTAGAATTTGTAGCTAACAGGCATACTATGAGTATAGGGACTAGGAATAGAAGCAGAATGAATATTAATTATTGAATACTGCAGAGGCCATTTCTTACCCTTTGCAATCGATCAATTAATCAAACAATCCACACATCTTGATAGAACACTCATTTCACAAAACTCAAGGTGATGTAAAGCCATGTGCATATTAGAAACAAGTGTCAGATACTGTTCTTATCCTCAAGGACCTCATAGTATGATGAATACAGGAATTCCCAAACAAGTATGGTGTGAGGTGGGATAAAAAGGCAGTGGACACTCATTAGAATCACCAGATGTGTTAGTTTGTGTTGCTGTAAAAGAATACCTGCAGCTGGGTAATTCATAAAGAAAAGAGGTTTATTTAGTTCATAGTTCTGCAGGCTATACAAGAACCATGATGCTGGCATCTGTTCAGCTTCTGGTGAGGGCTTCTGTGCTATGTCAAAATATGGTGGAGAAAGTCAAAGGGGAAACAGGTACTCACAAAGAGAAACTAAAAGCCTTGCAATTCTGTGAAGGAAAAATTAAGAGAGAAAAATGTCCAGGAAATCATTTGATGAAAGTCCCTCTTCCGTCATGGGTATTTCTACAGTTAAGACAATCTCTGAGTGTTTTTAATTACAGGAGTCCACACCTTCAACTAAGCCACTCTTCAGATTCCTTCTCAGGCAAACTCCTCACTCTGTAAATAAACTTGTAGTCACGTTTACATGAAAGTATTTAATATATTGGCATCATTTCTGAAGATTGCAGCAGAAGAAAATACACAGGATCTTCTTCTGTCAGTTAGGATTGTGTTCAGTTGTATGCAACAGAAAGCTGGATTTCAGTGGCTTAAACAAATTAGGAGTTTGATTTTCTCACATAACAAGAAGGTCAGAGGTGAGTGACTGCTGAAGTTGATTCAGAGGCTCTACAGTGTCAAGGATGATATCTCTGAGGTCCACTTGGTTGGCCTTTCTCTTATGGTCTGTGGCAGGTCCAGCCATACAGTAGTGTTCAAGGCAGGAGGGGATCAAGGAAGAGGAGACACATTGGCACTATGATCAGAAGAGTAAAAGCAGGAAGGAGCCTCCACCTCCCACACTGAAGGTCCCAACCCTCAGTCCAGACCTGGGCACACAGTCACCCTGCCTTCAGTGAAGGTTGAGGAAATGAGTCCTTTCTCTTTCCAGGCTTCATGGAGGGAAGTAGTAAGGAAGAAGGAATGGGAAATGACTTCTGAGTTGCCAAATATTAGTGTCTGCCTTACCCATCAGGCTCAGTAAACTACAGCAGTGATTGTCAACCTTGGCTGCACATTTAAATCAGCCAAGGGAGCTTTAAAAATCCTAGAGCATGAACCACACCCCAGACAAATTTCATTCCAGTCTCTGGGGGTGGGATACAGGCCGTTTTTTAAAGCTCCTTAGTGAGTGCAGTGTGCAGTGAAGATTGAGAACCTCTGGTCTAGCCCTCCCCCAAGGGAATTTTTTAACACGTTCTCCAGATAATATTGATACAGGTGATCTATATCCCCTTTTGAAAAACATTGTTAAACTTTCATTCACTGACACATTTATTTATTTATTTATTCATTCATTCATTCATTCATTCATTCATTCAGACATATGTGCTGAATGCCTTCTATGTTTATGGCTACTGGAGAAGAGTAGGGATGGATTTATGCTTTATGCTTTTCAATTACCTCCAATATCTTCAGATTGTATAGGGCTTTAAAATGAAAAGAAAACCCTTGTTTATACAGTGTCTCATTGAAACTGCAGACAAGACTATGAGGCATTATGATTTCAGTTTAAGAGCTGAAGAAACTTGATACTTAAGGAGGTGGAGTGAGCTGCTCCAAGTCACTTAGCTTTGAGTTTATGTGTGAAAGAAGTGTCACTGGGAAAGGGGTTTTCATACTCCACATTCAATGCGCTATCCACTGGAAGACAAAACCCATGTATTTACTACAGTTAAGTCATGGTGCAAACTGAAATGTATTTTGCAAATGTACCCAAAGTTAATGAGATAGGAATATGAAAGATAGCAAACATTGATTGACCAAGTACTATCTAAAAACAATGTTCTCAGTGCTATATTATATGCATTCACTCATTGGAATTTCATAACAAGTCTACTGGAGAAGTACTCTATTTCCACTTTGCTCACAAGGAAACTGGATGTTTAATTACTTGTCCAAGGTCACACTATTAGTAAGAAGAGAAGATAGGATTTGAACCCATGCATCTGGTTTCAAACCTTCACTCTTAACTCAGAGCTGCCTTGTACAGTTGAGCAGGTTTTTTGCTGCCTAAAGAGGTTCAGCTTAGAGGACTAGTGGGAACTGAAATTCAGCCCAAGCTCAATTCACCAAGTCTTTACCCTGGCACAGGTATATTTGCTACTACAGGAAGAGTGTTTTTGTAATTCCCATGTAGGCAACCTGTGGACTATGTGATTTTCCAGCTTCACCATTACCTATGTTGCCACTCACAACATGACTTGATTTCATTCATTCCTCAAGTTGCTCGCCCACTGACTCATTCACAAATATCCATAGGGAGATTTCAGGGTTTATGCCCAGTTCTGGGAAATCTCTAGGAGATAGTGACCAACACAGGCTCCAGGCCTTTTCTGCTTATATATGTGCATCATACTCATTAGATTTTATTAGCCACTGGTCATAAATCAATATATACCCATAGCAAGAAATCGGAGAATTCAAAATTATGATGAAAAGCAACAATCTCCCACCCTGCACCTGCACCCTCAGCCCTAGCATGGAGGTTCCTTTGACTGTGGATTTAGACTTGCTAATTCATAAAACACCCAGATGCTCTCAGGCTGTCTACCCAAGCCCTGTTTGGCCAAGGGAAATCAATGGGGTTTAATCAGAATGCATAGCTCTATTTTCCCCTGTGTAGGTGGGGCCTCAGAAACTTGAAAAGATTAAAATATACTATTACTTTCTATCTGTCTTTTTCTTCACCCCATCTTTCCCTCTCTTCTCTGTCATTGCTGTATACTTTGCACCTAGGATGGTGTTGAGCACATGGTAGGCATTTAATAAACATTTGTGAATGACTAAAAGAATGAGTAAATGCATGGCTAATGTTTTTGTAGCACCCAATGTTCAGAGTGCTTTTCATATAGCTAATCTCACTCAATCTTAATAACAAGTTATGAACTTAATATTATCACTAATTTGAATCCATCATTTGTATAGATGCAAACTGTGTTTCAATGACATAAAATAACTTTTCCAGATGGTAAAATGGTAGGCAAGATGCCTGAACTGATCCTCCACTGAAAACAACAAAATATGCAGAATAAAATTTTAAGAAATATTTCTATAATTTTTCCATGAGCTTACAAGAAAGTAAGGAATACTCAGACCAAAAATTGGGTGAAAATAGCAGCCCAGAGAGGTAGTAAAGTCCAGTTACTGACATGAGGTCACTTTTCTGGGTAAAACTGAGCATAGCTTTTTGAGGCCTCATGGGACTTAAGGTTTGGAAGACAAAGCTCATGACCAACCAGAAGCAGGAATCCAATAGAAGACCCTCTGGAAAGCTGGAGCTCCATGAGGCTCTACTCTCAGTGCCAGGATACATTAAAAATAAAACTAACAACCTCTCAGCCCACTAAGGGGACCTCAAAAAAACTATCTCAAACCATACAGTGAACTAATAAGGGAAAAAATTTCCTTGAAAATTGATAACCATAAGCCATCTATCATGAAGCCTTATAGATCAAATTGATATCACCTCAATGGCCTAAAAACTATCAAACTGATGAAATTAAAAAAAAAAATTTCCAGTAGTGGTAATGTTTCCTTTCACTGAGAGAACAAATTTAAATCATTATTTGAAAATTTTATCTTAATTCTAGGGCTCAAAATTTTTCACAGGTAAAATTCTGAGAGTAATTAGCTGTTTACAGTCAAAAATCACTCAGTAAAGTTTACAAAGAAGACATTAGCAAGAGCCAGCAGAAACAACAGATAGAACAACAGGACCCTTAAAAAACCTTCAGATTTTGGAAAGATCCACCACAGAATACAGAATAATATCTTTTATAAGATGGAATAAAATATTACTAAAGAGTAAACAGATTAGTAAAAAGAGTTTCTAGAAGTAAAAAATATAATAATATTCTAATGACCATTTTACGTTGAATGTCATAACTGATACATTTTTTATACCATTTCCATTAATTTATGTGAAACATTCTGTTGATACCATATTTGGTTAAGGCAACTCCATTTTTTTAGCTTAACATTTCCATTTAGCTATAAATTCATACATAAATATGACACTCTCCAACCACAGTGAGAACTTATGCATGGTCTCAGTTAATGACTTGATGATAGTTCCTGGGTGGTAATTTAGGGTGTGAATGTTTATTCACTTAGAAGATGGTGGTGGTAATACCACCTTTACAGTTTTTTTCTGAGTAGAGTGCAGTGATTAAGACTTTGCATACTGTAGTCAGACCGACTGGGCTCATATTCTGTCTCTATTACTTACTAGCTGTGTGACCTTGAGCAAGTTTTAAAATCTCTCTGTGCCTTGGTTCCCTCATTTGCAAAAAAGGGGATAATGATAGTACATGCCTCACAATGCTGTTGAAGGGCCAAGTGAGATAATGAATAAAAAGTGCTTTGATGTGGTGATTACACAATAGAACTAATGGCTATTGAGATTATATAGACTATGTAGTGCCTGGTACATAAAGGCAGTCCAAAAATGATATTCTATTATATATTGTTATTCTTAATTAGACATTGTTGGAATTCATTTTGTTAAGGATGTGTCTATTAATTTTAAGCTGGAAGTTTTTTTCCAGTTCAATTAGTCTGATTGTCTAACTTCACAGGCAAAAAAACTCCAGAGAGGTTGAGTTTGTATCAGAAACAGTCTTCTTGGCTTCTAGATCTGTGGAAATTGCAATGAGGGAGAGAGAACAAAATGTAAAGATTTTATTGGTGGGCGAATCAAACCTTTATTTCTTTGCAATAAAAAGACAAATTTGTGTCTCAATTGGGGTTTTTCTTATGGGGCAGGACTGTCAATGGGACTGGCTGGAATTGCTGGGAAGAGGCAGGGGTTTTAAGGGTGCTGAATATGTGAGCTGCTGTCAACTGGGAGTCTGACTGAAACACGGCTGGATATTGAGCCCAGTCCAAAGAATTGCAGGCAAAGTTGGGCTTTGAGAAAAGATTAAACAGAAAGAAGAGGTTGATGAGAGACTGGGGAAAGGGAGGTAGAGGAGGAAGGGCGAGGTGGTGGAGAAAGGGGAGAATGCAGAAGAGGAATGAAAAGATTTATACATTTTATATTAGATAAAGATTACCTCTGTAGACAATTTATTAATGTTACTTTTTAAGTCATCCCGTTTTCATTTTCTTCCAGCAGCTGAGCATATAGTTGTTTTGAGTTTGAATGGATTGTAAAATATATCCCAAAGCAATATGGAAAACTCTTCTATCATGAAACAATTTAAGTCTCTGCTCAAAAAATTATGGTTTTTT
This sequence comes from Macaca mulatta, assembly GCF_049350105.2. Classification (NCBI taxonomy): domain Eukaryota; kingdom Metazoa; phylum Chordata; class Mammalia; order Primates; family Cercopithecidae; genus Macaca; species Macaca mulatta. Next base: position 58,656,043 of record NC_133418.1, on the reverse strand, counting down.
TTTTTTTTTTTTTTTTTTGTAGAAGGTATCTGCTCTGGTTAAGGAATATAAATGCCTCCAGAAAACAGTTTTTGAAGTTTTTGTTTTAAGAAAATAACACTAAGACAGTTCACAAGGCTGAGAGATCTAACCGTATTTTGCTAAGGTAGATGAGAGCTTTATGTAACTAATTAAGTCCTCTATAGAAATTAGTTTTAGCAAGTTCTGCCAGATGCCCTTATTGGTTATGGCTGTATGGGGATTAGGAAAGTTGGGACAAAAATGAATAACATGAAAACTTAGCTACTTGTAGTTGTAGAGAAATAAAAAAAAGCAAGCTTGCGTACTCTCTATTGTCACATGAAAAAAAAAGAAGAGGCTTTGAGCACTGAATTCATTCCATTAGCCTGGATGAGGTGCGTAGAATATCTGTTAGTGGAACAGGAAGAGAATATATGGGTGTTAGCAAGGCCCGCGGGGCTATTTGAATTCAAAGAAACTCAGAAGTTTTCAACAAATTGCTGAGAAGGGATTTTGGTGCCAAGCTTAGCAATTCAGACAAGGCAATTTAAAGAAAGCTAAGAATTTGTGGAGAAGGTACTTAGTTGTACTTTAGATGTTCATTTCTTTGAAAGTTGATATAAAACATAATCTTTGTGATGATTCATTTAAACCTGGCTATTTGTGTCTCACATATGGAAGACAATTCTCTTTCTACTTAGAATTTTCATTCTGAAGGAATTTATAGTAGAGGACAAGGAAATATATTATTAGGTAACTGCAAGTGTAGCTATTTTTGATGTGTCCATGGTAGGAAAATAAGTTAGTAAAGAGGCCTAGTAAGTCTTTAAAGAGAAAGATGTTAGTAGAGATCTACTTCTGAATGACAGGCAAAGCCAAAGTGTTTTATTATTTAGATCAGGTGACTGTAGCAGGACTGCCACTTGGTGGCAGCATACTTAAAATGTGCCTACACATTTTTGAGTTGGGGTGATGAATAAAGTTCTTTTAAAAGTTGAAACTGTGAAATAAAGGTTATGAAGTGACAAAAACGTTATAGCAGTAGTGCTTGAATGGCTTAAACACAGCCAAGAAAATATAAAGTATCTCTTGTACTACTAAGAAGGAACACAGGGCTGGAAGAGATTTCTTGCTATATTCTGTCTAGATCTTTAAATTGTGTCTGTTTACTTTGGGGTTTTGCCTCAAATTTTTAATTTTGCATATCTATAGGTCTTACATTTGAGTTACTTAAAAAGTTGTCACTTTTGTTCCTTTTTTTAGAAGGGTAGGGAGAAAATAAAACTTGAGTTATGATTAATCAACCTTTTGCGGACCAGGGGAAATTATTCTCTCTTTTGGCACTTTAATCACTGAATAACAGAATTTAAGTGAAGAAAAAACATGAATATTTACTTTACTTTCCTCTAGAGAAGAAAAATATTTCAATGTTGCTTGTTTTTGTTTGTTCTTAACATGGAAATCCATGAGTTGAACTAAATAAACTATTAGCTTGTTTTAGGCTTAGCTCAAAGCATATTTTGTTGTTTCATACATTTCTGGTTCAATAATATGAGAAAAACATGTAAGATCAATACTGACTGAATCAATTTATGGCACTGGGGCCTAAATTTTGGGGAAAAAATATCTCAGTTGGTGACTTCACTGAAAATGTTAATATTTGTGTTTTCTATATTTTATTCTAGCTTGCATTCTCAGTTTGGTAGACTTAAGTCCATTATAAGAAGTAACAGGAATTGAAAATATAAATATAGAGCTATAAAAACACCTTTAATTTACTATGTCCTGAAAAACGTGATTTTAATTTCGCAGGTATTTATCAGAATGTACTTAGTGCCTGTCAGCCTTTTTGTCCACTGTACCACATGATGACTTGTCATCCCAAGTTTACTGGGCTCATTTAGTTCCTCCACACTCTTTAATGAAGGTGAGTCTGAGGTGCAGCATATCAACGCCTGGCTCACAGCCAGCCACCTCCTTTCTGGGGCAACAGGGTCGGGTTGACAAATTCTGTTCACAAATCAAGCATGGAATTATTATCTAGAGCAAATAGTTGGATGACGATTTGTTATGTTTTGAGAACCTACCATACCATGTAAGTATCTCACAATAGAGTAAAAACCTGAAAACTCTCTCATCTTTTGAGATCAAGACATTGTGCCTCAGTGACAAATGCCCTCTAAAATAGTGGGGAAAAATGATTATTTAAAGCCAATGCTGGCTTTGGCTTCTTTTGCCTTTTGAAGGGGATGGCTTAATTCCCCTAGCTGAGCCTGATGGGGAGGCCAGGAATGGGGAGGCCTGGAGCAGATTTTACAGTATGTGTGGAGATTTGCAGTCTGACAGGGTCTTGCATGGGGGCAGGGGCTACAGACAGTGGAGTTATTCTCAAACCAAAGTGAAAGGATTCTGGGGGTCGCTAGAGATGGGGAGAGACTGGAAGGAGAGAGGCGAGTAAAGTATCATGACAGGGTGGTCAAAAAACCTTCAAGCAATGGGGATCTCACATTCAAATGCATTATTTGCAACTCCGAGTTGTAAACATCCTGTATTGCTACAGATCTTCAGTAAATCTGCAATAGATACAAATTCTCTGTGTGCATGCTTTTTGGGTTTTTTGTTTGTTTGTTTGTTTAAGCTTTGCAGAAATCAAGAACAGTGCTGAATTCCCTACCAGGGTCTATACAAAGTGTGGAGAAGGGGCCAGCCGTAGACTCAGGGCTGGTGTGATAGTGAGGGTGATCAGCTCATAGGAGAAGACACTCAGGCCAGCAGTGCCCATATAAACCCCAGGGAATGCTCAGATATCTTGTGGGTGGGGCTGGGGAGACAAGAAATAGAAGCCCTAAGCTTCAGGTTTCTCTCTCTCTCTCTCTCTCTCTCTCTCTCTCTCTCTCTCTCTGTGTGTGTGTGTGTGTGTGTGTGTGTGTGTGTTGGGGGGAGCTTGTGTGTGTGTGTAGATGGATGGATAGATATGGACAGAAAATTTCCACCAGTATGTGACTGTCACGTGTTAATTAAGAACCCTCACTGTTCTTAGTCCCATGTTAGCTACCAGGTAATGGCATAAAAAGTATAATATAATACTTGGGCCTTTCTCTGAAGAGACCATGAGCCAAGTTGAGAAAATTGATTTATCACATGTGATATGGTAGCAATATCACTTTATATTTTCTTGTACAATAAAAACAGAAAGTGCTGAAATGAAAAGAGCTTGAAAAAAATGGACACAGTACTATCTTTGTGGCTTTCCTCGAAGTAGAATTTGAGTCAGCAAAATGATGGAAAACTTTGTTCAGGGTCATGAATGAGGCTTTGCATCTCTGTAGGACTTGCCTTTTTGCCCGCATGTCCTTAACAAACTCTAGCAAAGAATAATCAGAATTAGCAATCGTTTCAGACTGAAGAATGATGACTTAGAGTATCATCTGATACCAACCCAAGTGTATTGGTCCCTTTGGTCAGTCTGTGTCAGTGATTCTTAACAGGGGTGGCACCACCCTCTAAGGGACCTTTGGGGTTTTGCAGGGAACATTTCCTGGATCAGCAGCCAGGAGCAGCCTGCAATATGAAGACAGTCCTGTGGGACAGTCCTAGGCTACAGGGAACTGTCCTGCATCCTGCATGTCTTAAAAACATCCTACTGGATGTCGAGGTTTGTAAACGAAACATTTGTTCATGATTATACTTGAGTTGCTAACCAACATATTGTATCACAGCATTTGTTGCTGTCACATCCTCAGCAGTTTGTTCTACAGGGCAAACATCTGACAGCCTCACTGTGTTTTCCAGAGTGGTTGTGTCTCAGCATTTACACGTTGAAATACATACATTTTTAGTTTAAAGTACCGATCTTTACTTTTCCTTTGCATTATAGCTAGAACGTTATATTTAAATTTTTGAATTAGGTATATAGGTAGGTTATGTTATCTTTAAATTTTAGCTTATGATGGGAAGGAAGATGTTTAAAAATATTTCTTAAAAAAGGGGTTGCCACTGATATCTGTGACCAAATTCATAGTGCCCCGGAGGCCTCCACTCTCAGGTGAGAGGTTGCCAAGAGATGGCTCCCAAGCCCAATTCAGCCTGTAGACATGCTTGGTGTGGGCTGCAGAATGTTTTGAAAGGAATTCAGATGTTCTGCCAACATTCAGAACTAGAGATTCTTCAGAAAATGTCTGCATTTCTGACTTCTTGGAAATTCTGACAATCCAGAAATACAGGGCCTATGAATGGTCTTGGTGACCCCATCCCCTTTGGAGGGACAACAGTTCTCCAATCCAGCATGGTCTCAACCCAGCCAAACTGACTCACTGAAGTGTCTGTCTGGTGCCCATGGATATTTACCTTTGTGAGCCTTAGACACAGCATGAGTTGTTAGTAAGGGTGACCTTGCTGCCAGTCATCTCTCTGTTCTGCATGGTGTAAGTTGTGCTGAGAAGACTAGAACCCAACTTACTTCATCCACAAGGTAAATGCTCCACTACAAGCCTCTCTCCCCTACCTAATGTATCCAACTACTCCACGTGGCTTCTGTCCATGGAGATTTGGCCTCACACTTGTGGTTCAGACTTGAGAGGTGTTGCTCTCTGTGCCTAGTCTCCTGAGTCATCCTCTCCCCTAGAGCCCCCAGAGTTAATATATTTTATAACTACTTGTCCCCTTTGCTTTTCTTTGTTATACTAATTTGGTGTTTGGGTTTTGAAGTTAACATCAAAATAAATAAAGCCTAATAGTTAAGAATTACTTTTTAAGCAAGAAGAAAAACACTGCTGAGAAAGGGGGGAGTGTGAGAGATACCCTAAAATCCTTTGCCATAATTTTCTCCTGCACAGGTTTCAGTGAGTATATTTTCTGGCTGTACAGATGATGAAATAATTAAGGTCTAAAAAGTGGATTGTCTAGAAGGAATTACCAATGTTACTTGTCCACAATAAAACTAGATACATTTTGGAATCACATTCCTGGAGTATAGTGTAATAAGAGACTCTGAAAGCTTGTGAAGTGAATAATAAGGCAAATTATTTTTTGTCATTTTCTTTCCCAGTCCCCAAACTGGTCTTGGGCCTCTCGTGATGTTTTGTTTCCTTGGAGGCAGGGTTAGTTGGGGGACAGTCTCTCCACTGGTGGAATCCTGCACACATCAACAGACAGGCTCGGGGAGAGCCTCTCTCTGTGGCCTCAGGAGAGGCCTGGTTGGTGTGGTTGCCAGCACCTCCTGGTTTGCCTATAATAGGTGGCTTAGTCACCCCTGGAGCACGCACTCGACCCTACTTGAAAATATAGGAGAGGGGAAAAGCATGCTGTTAGAGATGAAGTTTAAACCCCGTTTCAATAAATGCCATGGCAGCTCCCCACATTCCATGGGATCTCCCTTACTGACCAGGTCTGTTGATCAAGAAATCATTGTAGTGAGCACACCGTGTCTTCCTAGGGCCTGTACCAACTCAGGGGCTTTCATAAAATAAGCACTTGGTAAAATCTGTGTAAGGAATGAATGGCAATTGAATTTTGGTTCACTCTAATCTACTCTCAGGATATTCATTTTTTCACCGTTTCATTCACTCACTCATTTATTCATTCAACAAATATATGCTAACCATACAGTCCATGCCAGGTGTTATTCTAGCTGTTGGGCATAGAGTGGTGGATAGGACAGGTTTGAGATCTCACAGATCTATAGTTTAGGGAGAGAGACAGACAACAGACCAGGAAGCAAATACAGATATGGAGAGGTGCACAGAGGAAAGTAAGACAAGTGGTATGGGAACAAATGACTGGAGGTGGTGGTAATTTGGATTGGGCGGTGGGGCTCAGGGAAGGTTGCAGAGGTGATATGAATGAAATTTGAGAAGATTTAAATAAAAAGAAAGGGCCAAAAATGCAAATTTCTGGGTAGAGTGGTCCAGGGAGGGACACCTGGGAGTGTCCTAAGGTAGAAGTGGGTTTGATGTGTTCAAGAAACCCAGAGAAAGCCAGAGAATCAGGGGGACTGGGATGAAATGAGATGGGAGAAAGACAGGGTGGACCATTGGGAAAGGTCTGACTTACTGCAACTGTAGTAGGAAGCAGTGGAGGCTCAAGGCAGGAAGCATGATGGTGAAATTTATCCTTGTTTAAAATCAATCCAGATTTTAAGTGGATAAACAATTTATCGTGTATCCATAGAATGGAATATATGATAGAGAAAGCAAATGGGCCATAAATCTGTACTCATAGCAATATGAATAAATCTTAAAATCATATCCTTGAGTGAAAGATACAAGTCACAGAAGAACAAGACCCGGTGCAGTGGCTCATGCCTATAATCCCAGCACTTTGGGAGGCCGAGGCAGGTAGATTGCTTGAGGTCAGGAGTTTGAGACCAGCCTGGCCAATATGGAGAAACCCCGTCTCTACTAAAAATACAAAAAAAAAAAAAAAAAAAAAAAATTAGCCAGTCATGGTGGCGTGCGCCTGTAATTTCAGCTAGTGAAGAGACTGAGCCCAGAGAATCACTTGAACCCAAGAGGCAGAGGTGGCAGGGAGCCAAGATCACACCACTGCACTCTAGCCTGAGCAACAGAGTAAGACTCTGTCTCAAAAAAATAAAATAAATAAAAATAAAAATAAAAAGTCACAGAAGAAGATAACACAGCATTATCTCATTTATGTAAAGTTCAAAAGCAGACTGAGGTAAACTACACATTTTGGGGGAGCCATTTGGGTTCGCTAAAATATGACGATAAATAGCATCCTTCTTTAGTATATCCATGTGATATAAACGCAGAGCAAAAGGACTGTGCTGATGAGAACAGACCTTAAAACTTAGGTGAGTGGACACCCCAGATGAGGGGAATGGAATGAGGTGGGAGGGGAGAAGATGATTGAGAGGTATTTGAATCTCATCTATGATTTTTCAATTTTATCTTCATAATGCATGTATTAGTTTCCCAGGCTGCAGTAACAAATTACTGCAACTTGTTGGTTTGAAACAGTACATATTTATTCTCTCTCAGTTCTGGAGGCTAGAAGTCTGAGATCAGTTTCATGGGGCCGAAGTCAAGATGCTGGTAGGGAAATCTGTTCTTTGCCTCTTCCAGCTTCCTGTGGCTGCCAGCATCCTTGACTTGGGTCTGTATTGCCCCAATCTCTACCTCAGTGGTCACACTGCTCTTTCCTCTTATGTGTATGTCATATCCTGCTGCCTTTCTCTCTCACCGAGACACTTGTGATGCCATTTCAGGCCCTCCAGGTAATCCAGGGTCATCCCTCCAATACAGGATCCTTAATCACATCTGCAAAGACGCTTTTTCCAAATAAGATCGCATATACAGGAGCAGGTGTAAAGATATGGATTATCTTTTGGGGGCTTATTTTCAGACTACCACAGTGCAATTATGTGAAGAAAAAGTATTTTTGAAGGGTGAGTGGAAAACCATGGCCCTGGCTGCTGGGCGAAGAGTGTCTAGGAGGTGATTGGATTTGTCTAGGTGGGAAGGGGCAGCAGCCTGGATTAGGGAGGTGGTAATAGAGATGACAAGAGTGGATGGAATCAAGATACAGTCTGGAGATAGTTTTTAGGAGTGGCTGGTGGGTCAGATGTAGAGAAGGAGGGACAAAGGAGGAGACAAGAATGACTTTTAAGTTTACGGCTTGGTAAAGACAGGTGCCATACGCTGAGCTGAGAAACTCACAGGGAACTTCAGCTACATCATACTTGCCAAATGCTAAATATATTTTCTGCCTTTTGAAAAATGGTGAAAATTACTAAACCAAGAGTGTTTAGAATGTTAATAATTGAGTGGTTTCTCATTTGGGGCTCTCAAGATCTGGGAAAGAGATTTGGTAGGATCACAAGGAAGACGAAATGTTTAGTCCGAGGTTTGCAGAGCACCCAGTTCCTTCAACAAATTGTGTGACACAAGGAAGCATTAGAGACAATGCCTAAATGACAGCAAATGGAAATGAGCTGAATTGGGTTCCGAGGTCTGGGTTCGTGGGTGTAGCTCCCATGCACCTGACCGCTGATATTTGCTGTCTCCATAGTGACTGGAGTTCTTAGCTTAGCTTCCACCTGTGTACACAACTATAAGACAAAAGAATATTCTGTATGCATCTTTTCACTTTTCCCCCAAATAGCAACAACACTCTTTGTGGAAAACAAACGGTTTTATTTTACAAATACTGAACTGCTCTTTGGCCTACCAGGGACTTGGGAGTCAGAAGACACAGGTTGCAGATCTGCCACTTGCCATGTGATCCTGGGCTTGTTACCCAATCTCTCCAGGTCTGTGTCTTGTCCTGGGATTGTGGTGAAGGTCAGAGTATGTGCTCAGTAAAGGTCTGATATTATTACTATTACCAGCTTGGTTTCATAGGCTTTGGATGTCTCCTGGTAGTTTACTTTTATTTGGAAATGTTAACATATAACATTTCCTTTATAATAAAAACAAGCCAAAAATGATTGTTATCCTTTTTTTCCCTCTACCCTAGGTAGAGTCTGCCTTTACAGTTTGCTTATAAGTTAACAATTGTAAATATTCTTTCAAAGTCATTCAAACATAATTCAACATTTTCTGTTCTAATAGGTATTTTTCTTTTACTCTGTCCAGATACACTCAGCTACCGTTATCTGGAAAATTATTGCAAAACAAACCACCTGCTTTAGCCAGTGTTCTCTAGATCCCTGAGGCAAAAATGGGGATAATTACTCAGGGGGATTGTCAGGGAACAGTGATACAATCACTTAACTCTTTGCTAGGATTCCTAGTGCAGACTTTGCAAACAAATCAGCAGAAAGCCTGTGAAATTCCATCTGGTTTGAGATCTCTTTGTTTCTAAAGCTAAATAATGTCCTGATAATCTCTTTGGCACCCATCCCCAAAATGTTTGTAAAGAAAGCAAATTCAGTAAACAAATTCCATGCAACCATTGCTGTCATATGAATTACCAAGCAAGATATGGCCAATGTCTGCAAATAAAGGACTTCCAAACTAAATTTGTAAACTTCATTTTTATATCATATTTGTAAAAGTTAAGTGGTTGAAATACATAACTAAGAGTTGTTTAAGGATAAAAAACATGGTCACAGGAAGGGCTTGAGCCAGAGCCATCTTGATTTGTTATTCCTGTTTTTCATTTGTTTGTTTGTTTGTTTGATTTTTCTCCCTTCTAGTGAGATGAGACTGTATTTTCCTTATGAATTTGCTGGCTTTAACAATTTGGTGTCTTTAACTCCCACCCAGGTACTAACAGAGCTTCCCGGCTACTTCCCCGCTCAGTTACGAGCATTATCCTTCCCCTGGCCATGTGGGTTGGGGGCTTACAATGTAAGCAGGCTCCTCTAACAGGATTGCTTCTTTAAATGAACTCTAGATTTGGCCTTGGAGAGACTTAGCCCTGCCCCGTTTCCTCCTGACACTTATCCCAAGACAGCCAGGATGGAGTCTAAGAATTCAAAGTCCTTTAGGTCATAATTTTTTTTCCTTCTGTCTAAGGAAAGAGAAGTCATAGATTTAGCTCATGGGTTCTCTAAATGCAGTCCCTAGACCAGTAGCATCAGTATCACCTGGGAACTTACGAGAAAGGCAAATTGTTGCATGCACCCCAGATCTCCTGAAACAGAAATTCTAGAATTGGGGCCACTCTGTGAGTCTAATGCATAGTGAGTTTTGAGAGCCATAGGTCTGGTTCAAGCTTGTCCAATCCACAGCCCATGGGCCACATGCAGGATGGCTTTGAATGTAACCCAACACAAATTTGTAAACTTTCTTAAAATATGAGGGTTGTTTTTTTAGTTTTTTTATTTTTTATTTATTTTTTCTCATCAGCTGTTTTTAGTGTATTTTATGTGTGGCCCAAGACAATTGTTCTTCTTCCAATGTGGCCAGGGAAGCCAAAACATTGGATAGCCCTGGTCTAGTTCTTCCAAAACTTCAGATAAATTCAATCAAAAGTTATGTGTTCTCTCATCTCCTCTCAGTTCTATTTTAGAGATGGTTAAATCAGACAAGTTGAGTCAAATGTCGACCAAAATGCTTGATTCTGGCAGGTATCTGACAAGGCTGTCAGAAATGCCCCTCTTGGGGTCTGACCTCAAAACAAAACAAACATCTGGAACCTTTATTTTTGTATCTTCAGCTTGGGGTTGTGGGTGGTGGAGGGGAAAGTAACTATCCTGTTTCTGATGGAAAATATTTAGCTTGAATGATGTGAAAGTTTCAGTAGATCTGTGACAAGATCAAAGACCATAAATTACCTAACAGTGGTTCTACTTTTGTGGGATTACTTGAAGTATCATAATTGCAATTCAGCTTCCCGGCTTTCATTTTTGAGTCTGGAATTCTGTTGGCAGCTATCGTAATCACTGAAGAGTATAATATTACAGGCTGGGTATAAAAATATCATTTTAATGACTAGCAAATTAGTGAAATGCCTTGACTTGGGTGGGGAACAAATAGAAGACGCTGTTTTTACAAAGGAAGGGGCAGAAGACTAAATTGTCACCACGTTGTTATTCTTGTTGAATTGTCCACTCCTTAAAATGTCAGTTGATTAGATAGAATTTGTAACACAGTACATCAGTATAAGTGATGAAGGGCTGCGTGGCAGGCAGAGGTGTCTTGGAACTTCTGCAGTTGTGTTTTGGTTTGAATTTTAGCAGGCACAGGCTGAAAATTAACATCAGGTGAGTCATTATATTGATCCCAGGTGTACAGTTCTAAGGGCTCTTCTCACCTGACCAGGACAGTAGCAATAGGGCTTGTAGCCCAAAAACATTTAAAAAATTAAAAATAAACTTTCTAAAACACTAGGTGAGTGGGGCCCCATTACAATATTCCCCTGTAAATCAAACAATTACTTGCTGCACGTATATTCCAGTTTGTTATAACTTCTCTGACATTTAACCTAAGGAGTTATAAATTCAGCTGTGTGGATCAAAATCACAGTCTGCTTGTGTAGGTTTGTATTTCAAAATAGCACATGTTCTGTTCACAGCAAAGGCAGAGCAGGTTCTGCCAAGTTTGTAACCTCACAGGTTTAGAGATTTTGAAACCCCAAATTGAAATTCTTGTGGTATCAAGTCCATTTTCAAAAGCAGCTTAGAGTCTGAAGAGATGGCTCTTGACATCAATTAACTCTTTTTGAACCAAGGTCTTAGTGAATTAATTTTAAACCCAACTGCAGATGTAGCATAGTTCTTTTCTAATACACAAGCATTCAAAAGTGAAGGGTCAAACACACCTAATTAACTCATGCAGTGCATTTGAAGGTTTATTGAGTCTGCATTCACTTTATAAAACATCAAAAATAATATATACAAAACATGTCTCATGTTCAGTGAGTCAAGGACAAGCAAGTAAGAATTTATTGTAAAGTTCACACAATGCTGCCTGTATGAACTTTTAACCCACTGTGCCTATGCCTTGAGAATATTTATTCAAGGAAGAGACTCTGGGCTCACAGCAAGGACATTCTGTTAATTTCTCCCCACCAAATCTGATGTTGTTGTGCAAATGGGTAGTTTTCTTTAACAATTTAGTGTGTTTCGCTCCCACCCAGATACTAACTGAGCTTCCTGGCTACTTCTCCTCTCAGTTAAGAGCACTATCCCTCCTCTAGCTATGTGGGTTGGGGATTTACTGTGCGAGAAGCCTTCTCTAACAGGACTGCTTCTGAAAAAGACTGCCCCACACTTGCCCTGGACCTGCAGACACCCCTTTTCTGACAATGAAGAAGACTGCAGCTCAATGCCCTCTCTCTTCCTTGTTAAGCAAGCAGCAACTCCTCTGTTAGCCACAGCTGACGCCAGGAATCCAGGCACAGGTGGGTCTTGTTTATCTTGAGTCAGTCACATGCTTCTCACGCCCACATGGGATGATCCTTGGCTCCCAGGAGAGGAGGGGCCTGGTAGTTCACCCAGTTCACTTGGTTCTTTTAAACTGGCTCACAGAGATTATCCAGAGAGCCTTAGAAAGCCTTTGGTGACTCATTCCCAAGGAAGGACTTGCTTTCCCCCTACCCATTATACAACAGTAGCTCTGTCCTAAGGCACCCACATCATCTCAATTAATCCTTTCGTTTACATATTTCAACTGGCTAATGGAGACCAGATTTAGAACTAGGGACTCTCATTCTAAGTTTCTCTTCCATGTTCGGCTGCCTCTCAATAGGGCCTTAATAATAGCAATTACTGTTTTGAGTGTGCCTCCCAGTTCTGGAGCACTTTCTTGTATATGGAACCTGATGTGACCCTCACAACAGACCCATCAGGTGGGTGCACTAACTGTTTTACAGATTGGGAATTGGAGGCCTGAGAGGTTGAATTACTTGAATGAGATCACTCAGCTATAGGGTGAAGTCAGGATTTGAACCCAGGTTATTCTTGTGGCAATTGCAAAGCCATTTTCCTTCTCATGCTTACCCAGATCTCTTGATGCCTAACCAAAAGCTCATCTGCATTATTGTTTATTCTTGTCCTCTCTTGTATGGATTCAAAATGTGCTCAGGATGGAAGCTTTGGGGACCAAGTGTCCGTCACTTGTTTGTTTACTACTTTTATTTCCTAAATGAATGAATTAAATCTATTTAATTATGTATATTAATTCATTAAATATATATTACATGTATAAAATGAGTTCATACATTGTGCTTAGAACAATGCCTGGAGTATAGTATATACTTAATAAATGTGAGTTGTTTTCAGCCACTTATACATCATTTATTGAGTTCTTGCTCTGTGCCTATCACCGAGCAGCCTCTACCGGGGAAACCAAAATAAATAATGCATGTCACCATCTAGTGTCCTAATGTTGCACTTGTCCATCTTTGCTGACTAGATTGCAGCCTTTATGGGGTCAGGACATATCTGTATCATTTACCTTTGTATCTCCAGTGTTGAGCACAGAGCCTGATGTGTCTTCAGTACATAAAAAATATTTATTGAACAAATAGATGAATGCTTAGACACTGGAGATTTGGTAAGTTTTCAAAATCATCTCAATTTAGAAATTAAATCATACCATTCAGCTTGGGTTTTCATCGTTTTTTTTGTTTTGTTGGGTGTCTGGATGACACCTATTCACATGTCTGGTGGACATCCTCTTCCTTCTGTGCTGCAGAGACAGACTCACCCTTGGCACTGCCAGGGAGGTGGCCTCCTGGCTCAAATCTCTTAAAGGCAATGACAGCCATGGGAAATCCAGGGGTCCTTGTGTAATTAGGTCCTCAGGAGGACTACTCAGGGATGGAGGAGTGCCTGCGAGTCATCTGTTTGGAGTTTTCAGCATCCCCCTAAGAGGAGGATGCTGTCCCTCCTTCCCCATTTCTGAGGCTTGAGCTCCATTTTTCAACTCTTCCAACATCTTGCTTTATAGCTCTAGGCCAACAACCCAGACCTCCTGGACTTCCCTGTTTGCCCTCTTGGGAGGGGTGGCAGTGCTCTCACTCATTGTGGTTTGGTGGGAAAGTGTAGGGTGTGGAGGGAAGATGTATTTCTGACTGCTTTTTCATACTGGATACCTGACCGAATGGCAGATTGCTGCTGCTGGTTGGTTGTTGTCAAGGCTAGGGTCTAGCTTGAGCTCATGTACTGTAGTCTTTGCCAGCAGTTCTCCAACTTGCATATATAGTGCATTGCTGCATAACTGCCACATAGCACAGATTACAAAGGCCAGAATTCACCTGGGCATTTCTCCCAAAATGCAGCATGGTTTAAGTGAGCAAAGGAGGTGCCAGTCCCCCCTTATAGTCAGCATCTGTGGTGCAGGGAGCATGACTTGTCCACCCTGGCTCAGACAAGGGAGGAAGCGCAGGAACACACTCTTGAATCTCATCATTTTAAAAGTTGCTATTTTTGAGCACCTAATGCATGCCACGCCCCTTATACTTTTGTATCATTTAAATTAATTATTTTTGCCAGTCTTGTGGAGTTTGAATAAAAACCCTTCCCCTCTCCCCAGTGCATTTTTTAAAGCTCAAGTAATTAAACTTGGTGGAACTGAGTACTTTTCCTGCAGATAATAAAGAAGAACTGGAATCTAAACCCAGTTTTGACCCCAAAGCCTGAGTTCTTAACCACTTTAACATCCCACTTCATTTTCCATGCTGCTCTCCAGTGTAGCACCATCACTTTGAAAGCTAATATAGCTTTCAAAGAGTTGAGGACAGACATCTTCATAGCTACCTTATTTTTCCATGACTTCCTTCCTAAACAAAACAAAACAAAACAAAACAAAAACAAAAAAACAAAACCAGAAAACCGATGCTGGCTACGCAACCGATGTTGCACTGACTGCAAATGGCAGAGAGGAGTTGTGATCTTTTATGTTTTCTCTGGATTGGCTTCCAACAGGTCTCCATAGGAACTCTTATTGTGTACATGAGAAACAAAGCTAATACATTTCTCTCCTCCACCACCCCTCAGCCTCCAAAAAGTTAAGATATAAAAGCAAGAGCAGAAACAATATCAAGTGTGTTTCTCTGAATGGTCAGTGCAAAAAACACTTGAATTCCCAGTGGAGACTGGGTGAGTTCTGACAGGAGACTAGGTTTAATGTAAAAGGTCTCCAGATTTTCTCATGCCACTCCAGCCATTCAGAAACTGGTATCAACTCTCTTCTCATGGTTTAGCCATTGCGCTGTCATAGAGGCAACTTCACCTTCTGCATTTCAAACTCTGAAGAAAATTAGAAAAAACGCAATCTTGCTTTCTTCAAGAAAGAAAATTCTGGTTACAGTTGAGCAGATTGGAAAATGATCACACAACCAGAAGGTAATGTCAAATGTAAAACATCACCTTCTCTTTTTGCAGTTGGTTTAGCTTCCAGGTAGTGTGAATGTAAGGAGTTGAATAAAATAAAAATTCAATTACTGGAGCAAGGAATTGAATTTTTATTAGGACAGTATAAGACAGAAGAAATTCCAAAATGTCTAGAACTGGTGTGAGACTCCACTCCAAAGGTCAGATGGCACAGTGAGGAAGTGGGAAGCATGTAGGTCTTCAGAGCCAAGCCTGGGGACCGAGGGACAGAGCTTACTTTTGCTATTTGCTGCCTGCTGCGTATTACGAAATTAATTAAATTCTCTGAATTTCAGTTTCTTCATCTGCAGAATGGAGATGATACCTTCTTTGCAGGGTTTTGATGAGGATCAAATGGTGTAACATAACAATGCAAAACCCTTGAAATGAAGTATGTTTTCAAGCAATGTTAGATCCTACCTGATATGGTTTGGATCTGTGTCCCTGCCCAAATCTCATGTCAAATTTAATCCTCACTGTTGGAGGAGGGGCCTTGTAGGAGGTGATTGGATGATGGGGGTGGATTTCTCCATTGGTTCTGTTCTTATGTTAGTGAGTGAGTTCTTGTGAGATCTGTTTGTTTAAAAGTGTATAGCATCTCCCTTCTCTCTCTCTTCCTCTCGCTTCAGCCATGTAAGATGTGCCTGCTTTCCCGTCATCTTCCATCATGATTGTAAGTTTCCTGAGGCCTCCCCAGAAGCTGATGTCACCCCAGAAGCTGATGTCACCATGCTCCCTGTACACCCTGCAGAACCGTGAGCCAATTCAACCTCTTTTCTTTATAAATTACACCATCTCAATTATTTCTTAATAGCAATGTGAGAATGGCTTACTACACTTCCCCTGATTGCCTTGCCTCTCTTCTATAAAATAACCCATATCTCTCAGAGAATAACCCCTCAGTGGGTATTGGTTTGTGAGGGCTGCCGTGACAAAATATCACAAACTTAATGGCTTAAACACCAGATTTGACTCATGGTTCTGGGGGCTAGAAATCCAAGGCCAAGATGTCAGCAGGGTTGGCTCCTTCTTTAGCCATTTTATCATCACACTGATAACCTCATCTTTCTCATGGTGAGAAAGAATCTATTCCAGGCCTCTTCCCAAGGTTCTCGTAGTTTGCTGATAATCTTTAGTATTCCTCGGCTTATAGAAACATCAACTCAATGTGTATCTTCATCTTTTTTTTTAAAAAAGGTATTGGATTGTTTTTATTTATTATTTTAAATTTTTTAAATTTCAATAGGTTTTCTGAAACAGGTGGTGTTTGGTTACATGAATAAGTTCTTTAGTGGTGATTTCTGGGATTTTGGTGCACCTATCACCTGAGCAGTATACACTGTATCGAGTGTATAGTCTTTTATCCCTCACAATCCCCTGCCCTTTCCCCCTAGTCCACAAAATCCATTGTATCATTCTTATGCCTTTGCATCCTCATAGCTTAGCTCCCACAAATGAGTGAGAAAACACAATGTTTGTTTTTTTCATTCCTGAGTTACTTCACTTAGAATAATAGTCTCCAGTTCCAACCAGGTTGCTGTGAATGTCATTATTTTATTCCTTTTTATGGCTGAGTAGTATTCCATAGTTTACATATACTACTTTTTCTTTATCCACTTGTTGATTGATAGGCATTTGGGCTGGTTCCATATTTTTGCAATTGCAAATTGTGCTGCTATAAACATGTATGTGCAAGTATCTTTTTCGTATAATGACTTCTTTTCCTCTGGGTAGATACCCAGTAGTGGGATTGCTGGAACAAATGGTAGATCTACTTTTAGTTCTTTAAGGAATCTCCACACTGTTTTCCATAGTGGCTGTACTAGTGTACACTCCCACCAACAGTGTAAAAGTGTTCCCTTTTCACTGCATCCATGCCAACGTCTATTATTTTTTTGCATATGGCCATTCTTGCAGGAGTGAGATGGTATTGCATTATGGTTTTGATTTGCATTTCCCTGATAATTAGTGATGTTGAACATTTTTCCATATGCTTGTTGGACATTTGTGTATCTTCTTTTGAGAATTGTCTTTTCATGTCCTTAGACCACTTTCTGATGGGGTTGTTTTTTTTCTTGCTGATTTGTTTGAGTTCCTTATAGATTCTGGATATTAGTCTGTTGTTGGATTATAGATTGTGAATATTTTCCCCCACTCTGTGGGTTGTCTGTTAACTCTGCTGATGATTATTATTTTTGCTGTGTGGAAACTTTATAGTTTAAATCCCATCTATTTATCTTTGTTTTTATTGCATTTGCTTTGGGGTTCTTGATCATGAAGTCTTTGCCTAAGCCAATGTCTGGAAGAGTTTTTCTGATGTTATCTTCTAGAATTTCTATGGTTTTAGATCTTAGATTTAAGTCTCTGATCCATCTTGAACTGATTTTTATATAAGGTGAGAGATGAGGACCCAGTTTCATCCTTTTACATTTGGCTTGCCAATTATCCCAGCACCATTTGTTGAACAGGTGTCCTTTCCCCACTGTACTCTTTTTTTTTTTTTTTTTTGCTTTATCGAAGATCAGTTGGCTGTAAGTATTTGGGTTTACTTCTTGGTTCTCTATTCTTTTCCATTGGTCTATGTGCCTATTTTCATATCAGCACTATGCTGTTTTGGTAACTCAACTCTGGCCTTGTATTATAGTTTGAAGTTGGGTAATGTGATGCCTCCAGATTTGTTCTTTATGCTTTCTGCCTTCATCTTAATGCTGTGTTCCTCCTGTGTGTCTGTCTCCAAATTTTCACTTTTTATAAGGATGTCATTTATTATTAAATTAGGGCCCACCCTAATGACTTCTTTTTAAATTAATCACCTCTGCATAGATACTATCTCCAAATAAGTTCATGTTCTGAAGTATTGGGAGTTAGTACTTCCACATATGGATTTGGTGGTTGGAGTACAATTCAACCCACAACACATGGCAAGTGGGTATGACACTGATTGGGTAAGGAATGATATATAATGGATTAGAATTTGAATGTTCATCTGGGGATTTTGTCTGTTAGCTGCAGGCTGATTTAGCTACATAGTGACTTCCTTTATATCATGGCCCCTTTGGGGAAAATGGAGTTACTGCAACAACAGCAGGAAATAAGTTTCTAGTGAGCCATAGGAACAAGCCTCATCCCTGCAATCAGAGTATTAAGGCTGACTTTATACACACACTGTAAGATGGGGCAGCCAGAATAGGTATTGCTTGTATGGCTCAAGGACAAGGTTGGAGGTATGAAATTATACCTCCAGATAGAAGAGAAGTTGAAAGCAATTGGTTTGGGCAGAAATTTTTGGTTGGCATCATACAGTTATTTCCCATTCAGTAGTAAAATCAAGGCATGTTATAGTTAGTACTTTTCATTGCTCACCAGTTGACAAGGACATGTATGTTATGTTGTCTGATTTCTAAAACAAGTTGTAAAGTAGCTTTTCATATGCCCACTTTACAAATAATAAAACTGATGCACAGAGAGGTTAGGAGACTTGTAGGTTCAGGGCCTCTGACTTCCAGCACTCTCTCTTCTTTCATCTGTGCCCTCATTGAGGGACTTTCCCCTGAAAATCCAGGAACAACATACTCAAGCACAGTAGCTCTGGGATTTAGCAGCTACCTCTGCCTTGACAAAAATTACAAGGCCTTTTGCATGTGGCAGTTTAGCCCACTGGAGACCATTCCAGTTGCAACTAAGCCAATCTTATCATCCATGGTTTGTCTACACAGTAGCACAATTGGCAGAAACACAGGAGTATTGGTTACTCTGCTTACAGTGACTTTGGGAACCATGACTGATCAGTTTAGACCAAAATTCCAACCACAATCGTTCTGGAAACTTGCACTGCCGTGGCGAATGTAGAAACAGTCACAGTCAGAAATTGTATCCATCACACAGACGTTTTGTTTACAATTGGAACCTGAATGGACTGGTGGTTTTGACTTTCCACAGTTATCATTACACCTACGGCGAGAGTTCCAGCCTGCTGCAGAGTGAAAACATCCCTTTGAGGGCCTTAAAGCCATGGCATGGTCTTGAAATAAGACTCTCAGTGACAGGCATAATAGGTCTCCTTTAGATTTCTAACTGAGGTGGTGGAGGAAGAAATCCAAGAAATCTCCCTTGTCCTAACACCTAGTGAACAAGGTTGCTGCTGCTGAGGACTTTTCCATTGTTCTTTTCTAGAACTTTCTAGATTTCTCCATTGTTTGGAAACTTAAATGCATGAGGTTTCCTTGAGAAGTCCTTATCATCTTGAAAGGAGAATGCTGTAAAGATTGTCAACTGAAGGTGGAGAAACTGAATCACTGAACACTGCTGTGTTGAATATAGCCCACCTTGTCAATGTCTCTACCTAGAAGAAGAAAGGGTGTTAGACATAATCAAGTAGACCTCAAGTCATTTTTCTTTCCTTAGATTTTAAGTTTCAAAAAGAACAAATGCCCCTAAGCTTGGATATAGCCACAGAACTTATTCTGAGCCATAGGGACAATTTTTTATTGCTTATTTCCCAAACATGGCACTTTGGCATTTTGTGACACAGTTTTGGCTCTGGTGTATGTTGTATCCTCTGAGATTTGAAAAAGGTATGGGGTAGGAGTGATCACACGGGGTGGCTCAGGTACACAGAATCCTGCCATTTCTCTTTTCCTTGACTCGATCTCACAGCTAGGCTGACATTCCTAGCCACATGGGGTCCTTGCAGCAGCTTCAGAGCCCAGAAGTCCAGCTGGAGAAATGTGGCCCATGTCCTGTTAATCTGACAGACATGTGAGTCTGGAACAGGGGAAGTTGGCAGCTGGGTTGTCGCTCCTCATATTCCTTAGAGTTGGTCAGGAGTGGGTATGTTGGGAGTTTCCAATCTGTTTCTTTCATACCCAGAGAGATGCAATAGGGAAGAAGAGAAATGAATGTTCATACCCAGACATAATTTGAGGTAGTACAGTAAGTGTTTTCTATTGCGGTGATGGTTAAGGGTGAAAAGCAGATATGATGTAACTTCCTTAAAAGTAATTGGCTGTCCAAATGAGAAAGAACAGCATTTGAGTTAGTAAGAATAACAAATAAATATGATGTGAGCCAGAAAGGAACAGGTAAGCAGTAAATCTGCATATTTGGAACTGATCAATGATTTAAAATATTTCTTTATGAACTAAGTTAAAGACTTGAACTCTAGTTCATGCAAAAAGAGACTCAGTCCTAGAAACCAAAGTCCCCCAAAGGCTGAAAATGTTTTCAACATTTGAGGCCTAATGGCACCCTTTCACTCTACCAAATTTCACTGCCTTTACAGATTTTTATGTGCAGTAAATAAGAGAGCATTTTTCATTTATACAAAATTTTTCCAGATGAATTTTGTAACATATTTTTTAGATCTTTATTGATCTGTGAGTCTGTCCATATATCTATCAGTTACATTGAAATCTTTTTTCTTTAAACAAGTTTTATTAATGACATAACAAAGAAGAGAATGTAAGACTTAAGGTTATGATTTAGAATTGCATTATTCAATATAGTAGCCGCTAGAAATATGTGGTTATTTAAATTAAAACTAATTAAAATTAAATTAAATTAAAAATTCAGTTCAGATATATTATACTGCTTGGATATAAAACATTGTCAAATAATCTTTTCTTGTGGAAAACGTGATTCTTCATTGTGACTCTGTGTTTGAATGGTTTGGTGACAATTAGTGTGTTTCAATCTGTACTAATATTGAGAACTAGCATCTGTGAATCTTTTAGGTGGTCCCTGCTACTCTAAATCACAGGTCAGTGGACTTTCCTCTAAAGGGGGTAGATAGTAAATATTTTAAGTTTTGTAGGCTATACTAGCTCTGTTGCAACTCCTTAACTTTGCCACTGGAGTCCAAAAGCAGCCATTAACAACAGGTAAACAGATGTAGGTATGCCCCAATAAAACTTTATTTACAAAATAGGTGTAGTGATAGTTTATCCACCCCGTCCTAGAATACATTTAATGACTCCCTGATGTCTCAAATTTTGATTAAGGCAATTAATATATTGACTAATATTAACTAATGTTTTCTCATTATGATGTTGTGATTATAATGTGAACAGCCAACTATTTTCAATTTGTCTCCTTTGGGATCTGCCCAGATAAATACATACTGTTAACTTCCTTACAATATTAGATAAACTATTTTATTATTACTTGTGCATGTGTCTTACAATGCCTACCTCAGAATAGCAATAATCATAGAAAAAAATGGGCCTTGGAGAATGTGCATGAGTATCAGGGTGAGGAAGGTTTAAAACATTATTTTATTTTATTATTATTATTATTGTTGTTGTTGTTGTTGTTGTTATTTTGAGACTGAGTCTCACCCTGTCATCCAGGCTGGAGTGCAGGTGCATGATCTCAGTTCACTGCAGTCTCCATCTCCCGGGTTCAAGCGAATCTCCTGCCCCAGCCTACCGAGCAGCTGGGATTACAGTCATATCCCACCACAGCCAGCCAATTTTTGTACTTTTAGTAGAGATGAAGATGGGGTTTCGCTATATTGGCCAGACAGGTCTCGAACTCCTGACCTCAAGTGATCTGCCCGCCTTTGCCTTCCAAAGTGCTGGGATTACAGGCATGAGCCACCGTGCCAGGCCAATTGTTTTTAGTTTTGCTTTTGTTGTTACATCAAGACCTACATTACATGATGATGGTACTTCAACTAGTAGGACTAATCCTAATTCAAGATGTTATTTAGATAAATGGCTACTGTCCTGCAATCGCCTCTATAATGCTTTTTCATCATTCTCCCTGGGTATCAGCATTACATGGTTCTGGGAGTCATTCCAGAAGGCCAGTCCAGAACCTGCTCCTGCAGCCATTCCAATGATTTTGAAATCACCTGATTCCCTGTATTATATTTCTTCCTTCTTAAAATACATAGAGTATCTGTTTGCTACCCTGAGTCCTGACTAATGATATAGCATGTATTAATTTTTATAAATTCTGAAATGCATGTAAAGTTATGGTTTTTGGAAGGCTGTGTCTCTAAATGAGTCCCCAGTTCCATTTTTTTTGAACTTTAGATTTATCTTTTCCCCATCTCTTTTGAGTGTCTTAGATGGTGTGACATTGTGCTATAATAAATATATATTATGCTGGGAGCTGTGGCTCATGCCTGTAATCCCAGCACTTTGGGAGGCTGAGGCGGATGGATCACTTGAGCTCATGAGTTTGAGACCAGCTTGGGCAACATGGCAAAACTCCGTTTCTACAAAAAATACAAAACTTAGTGTGATAGTACATGCCTTAATCCCAGCTACTTGGGAGGCTGAGGTGGGAGCATAGCTTCAGCTGGGGAGGCAGAGGTTGCAGTGAGCTGAGATCACACCACTGTACTCCAGCCTGGATGATAGAGCCAGACCTTGTCTCCAAAAAAAAAAAAAAAAAAAAAAAAAAAATTAAACACATATGTATATATGTGTGTGTGTGTGTGTGTGTGTGTGTGTGTGTGTGTATGTATGTATATTTGGTCTTCTCTTTGGTTCCTAATACAAAAACTTCTTTTTTTAAAATTATACTTTAAGTTCTGGGGTACATGTGCAGAACCTGCAGGTTTGTTACATAGGTACACATGTGCCACGGTGGTTTGCTGCACCCATCAACCCATCATCTACATTAGGTATTTCTCCTAATGCTATCCCTCCCCTTGCCCCCGAACCCTGACAGACCCGGGTGTGTGATGTTCCCCTCCCTGTGCCCATATGTTCTCATTGTTCAGCTCCCATTTATGAGTGAGAACATACGGTGTTTGGTTTTCTGTTCTTGTGTTAGTTTGCTGAGAATGATGGTTTCCAGCTTCATCTATGTCCCTGCAAAGGACATGAACTCACCCTTTTTTATGGCTGCATAGTATTCCATGGTGTATATGTGCCACATTTTCTTTATCCAGTCTATCATTGATGGACATTTCGGTTGGTTCCAAGTCTTTTCTATTGTGAGTAGTGCCGCAATAAACAGATGTCCTAACACAAAAACTTCTAAAACCCTTGGAATTTCCTGAGTGATAGAAGTGAGAGGAATGTCTTTGATTTTCCATAATAGGCTCCTTTCAAGCATACCTGAGTGTATGCTAATGAGATGATTCTTGGTGGACCCCTAGATAGCTTCCGGATGGGGGCTGGTTGCCAGAGGAACCAACCATACGATTAGAGGGTTGGAATTTTGAATCCCATCTCCTGACCACCCCCCCACCCCAAGAAGAGAGAGGGGCTAGAGATTGAATTAATCATCAATGACCAGTGACTTAATCCATCATGGCTATGTGATAGACCCTACATAGATACTCTGAATAAAGGAGTTTGGAAAGCTTCCAGGCTGGTATACACATCAAAGTATAGTACTACCTTGGTATCCACTAGAGGAATTGGTGCCAGGACCCTCTTCAGACACCAAAATTTAGAATTCTCAAGTCCTGTATATAAAATGGCACGGTATTTGCCTATAACCTATATATATCCTCTCATGTACTTTAAATCAGCTCTGGATTACTTATAATACTCAGTACAGTAAATGCTATATAAGTAATTGTTATGCTGTATTTTTAAAAATTGCATCATTTTTTATTGTTGTAATGTTATTTTTAATTTTTTTCCCAAATATTTTTATCTGAGGTTGGTTAAATCTGTGGATGCGGGACCCATGGAGGGCTGATTATACTGGGAGGGTGGCATGCCCAGAGAAGACATGAAATCTTCATGAACCGCCACCCCCACCCCAAACCTTGTCTTGTGCATCTCTTCTATTGGCTGTTTCTGAGTTGTATTCTTTATAATAGGCCAGTAAATGTAAGTAAACTATTTTTCTGAATTTTATGAGCCAGTTTAGCAAAATCTGAGAGGAGGTCATGGGAACCTCTGATACCTAATCAGTTGGTCATAAGTATGAGAGGTCTGGGACTTGCAATTGATGTCTGAAATGGGAGCAGTCTTATGGGACTAAGCCCTTAACTTGTGGGATCTAACACTAACTCCAGGTAGATAGTGTCAAAATTGAGTATAATTGAATTATAGGACACCCACCTGGTATCAGGGAAGTAGCTGGTGTGGGGGAAAAAACCCTTATACGTTTGGCATCAGAGTGTTCTGTGGGTAGAAACAAATCATAATAGATAGTAATTCTCACTCACTTCCTAGATGGGAAATTTTTCACTGAGGATTGAGAGCCAATCTACTTTCCAGACAGTCAAGAATGATTACATCCTATGAATACTAGCTCTGGACTAGATAGGAATTATGAAACTGAATACAAAGGTCATGTGATATAAGATGGCCATTAAAACCGAAGAAGGCTGCAATCCACTTAAAGGAAGCACCTATCAATCTTCAGTAACATGTATCCAATACAGTTCCATGGCATAATTATGTGGTGAGCTTCAAAGCCTTTGCTCTGTTTGCAAAATGCATTAAAGAGAAAACCCATCACCTGACTTTTAGGTTTTCAAATTAAATTGTTTTTGTTCACTGGGACCCAGCCAGCACATGTGTGTTTTTCTTCTGATCTGCTTAACATTTCCTGAAATGCCATCCTGACCCTCTTATTTGGATCCCTTTTAAAAGAGCAGAGGTGTTCGGCATGCTCCTTGTGCAGCCTTGTCCAGAAAGGATTCCCAGCTTGAAGGTTTAGGTGATATTCACAATGTATTGTGGATAGCTTTTTCTTTTTAACTGTGATTCAGTGGAATGCCAACCAGAAGATTTTTTTTAAAAAGCACATGACAAAGCATAAAGCTTTATGATTAATTACATTGAGTTCAGATATAATTTAAACATATTGACTTGTCTGAAATAAGTGCCAGACAGTGGGGCTGGGGAGACAGGAAGTGCCTGGTGAGACTGCTGAAACAGGCTGGAAGGGAAGTCAAGGGGGATACGGCATCATCATTTAACTGTTCTCCACCGCCGGACAGAAAATGGCCACAACTGCTGATGGTCAGTGGAATCAAAGAGATAAATTATGGCCAAGGCTTGCCTTTGAAATGAACAGAATGTTAGTCGATACTTCAACTTTGCACAATCTTAAAAAATTGGTTCTGAGACAATCCATTACAAATGATTTTTTCCCTTCATACATATGATCTGTCTAGAGATTTCTCTGAGGAACCAGAGCTGCTTTGCTAATTCCCAGTCTCGTCATTCTGAACTGGTGGAATTTCAGACTCCCTACTTTGCGGTGTCTCCCAAGCTGGAGGTAGGATGGCACCAGCAGTGGGGAAAGGCTGCAAATTCTTGCACGTGAATGAGGTCCAGGCTATCCCGATGGTTTCTGTAGCTGGGCTGAGTAAAAGAATGAAACTGATTTCTATGCAGCAAACTGGGACCAGATGCGTTTCTCTGTGTAGAAAGTTTAAAAATCTGACCAGCTGCTTTCAGTTTTTGATAATGGATTATGGTGTTGAGGGGCCTGCACTTACTTTGATACTTATGCATAGGAAAGCAAAATGTGAGCATTTGGGCTAAACTCACCGGTGTATTTTTTAGCACACCCGGGGCATACATGATTCAGCGTCCCCTTGAAGCTGAGCCTAACTCTTTAATGTCGTCTGAGTGACAGCGATGTCGTCCACAGAGACCTGGCCACAGACTCCTATTCATCCCACAGCATGGCCCCATGATCTTCAGGGAGGTTCCTCAACTCAGCTGAATTCTGATTCATATCTCAGAAATTTCTGGAAAGCTTGGGATCCAGCCTGCTGCTCTTCATCCTCACACTCAGGGTCCTTGAAACCCGCAGCTGTGCAAAAATTTTACATGTACTGTGAGAGTAGCAGCAGTTGCCTCTTGGCTAGCTTTTCAAATAAACTCCCTGTCTCATCTCTGATACTGAAACTCAAGCTGCAGGCTGTGGGGGAGAAGGCATGCTTGTAGGTGGATTCGCCTTTCCTGAGTGAAGCAGCAAAAGAGAAGGAAGGAGGGGTCGTTCTGCTCCTTGAGATCTCTGATGAGGGCTATGTGTATGTGTGGGCTTCTGCTGCCTCCTCTCATTCAAGACAAAGAGCCCAGAAAACCATGTAAAACTCAGAGAAGACTCTAGGAGGATACCATGAATGGATTAAATAATATCAAGTGGAATTTGGCTATCTTATTTGATTAAATGTTGGGGAAGAGGTCTGTATTGGGGTTTTTCAGAAAAACAGAACCAATAGGATGTGTGTATGTATATATAATATGTCTGTGTGTGTGTGTGTGTGTGTGTGTGTATTTCATGTATATATGCAATTTTGGAGGCTGGCAATTCTGAAATTTCCAGGGTAGCCTGGCAGCCTGGAGACCCAGGGAAGAGATGAGGCTGAAGCTGGAGTCTGAAGCCAGCCTGCTAGTAGAATTCCCTCTTTCTTGGGGAACCTCAGTCTTTTTATTTTAAGGCCTTCAGCTGATTGGATGAGGCCCATCCACATTATGGAGAGTAATCTGCTTTACTCAAAGTCTACTGATTTCAATGTTAATCTCATCGAAAAAATAACTTCCCAGCAACATGTAGACTGATGTTTGACCAAATATCTGGTTACTTTGGTCTAGCCAAGTTAACACATACAATGAACCATAATAAAACCTTAGCATAAGAATATTTATATTTGTGTTTTTCCTTGAGGCAAAAGAACTGGGATGCAAAGAAAAAAGTCTCTATATCAGAGAAGACAGCAGAACTAAATAAATTTATCACACATCTATATATGCACACACACACGTACACATACACACACATACACACACACGTCCATGTGCCCCAAGCACATCCACCTAAAAGTGCAAATGAGCGTTGGGGCAATAAAGCAATCTGGAAATAAAGGAAATCAGAGGTACACAGCCCCCTATGTCTCATATATTTCCTCTGTCTGGCTAAGAAATGGAAAAATTGGCCCTGGAAACTCTTCACACCCTTCTCTCTTTCCTGTTAGAATTTCCTAGGGTGAAAGTCTGATTTTTTAGAAAACTGTTGCAGCTCAAATATCAGTATGTCCGGGGAAGAAAGCTTTGCACAGTGATACTCCCGTCTGTTTATGAGAGTCTTTGAGAATGATGGATCACCATAATGAGAATTTTCTTCAGTGAATCCCAACTTAATGTTAAATTGCAACAGTGGTCCTCATTCCAATTCCATGATTTTCCAAGGAAGTAAAACTTGGTCTAAGAAATGACCAAGACTGTGTCCTTAAAGACACATACGTCTTTACAGAATTTGATATACTTTATATTAAAAGTAATGAATAAAAATGGCCAGGGGTGGTGGTTTATGCCTGTAATCCCAGCACTTTGGGAGGCCGAGACAAGCAGATAGCTTGAGCTTAGGAGTTCAAGACCAGCCTGGGCAACATGGCATAAACTCTATCTCTATAAAAAATACAAAAATTAGCTGGGCGTGGTGGCATGTGCTTATAGTCCCAGCTACTCAGGAAGCTGAGGTGGTAGGATTGCTTGAGCCCAGGAGGTGGAGGTTGCTGTGAGCTGAGATCACACCACTATACTCCAGTGTGGGTGACACAGCGAGACTACCTCTCTAAATGAACAAACAGGAAAAAACAAAACACAACACAACAACAATAATGAATGAAAAGCTTTTTCTTTTTTCTAAGCACCTAGAAGAAAGTACAGCAAACTTTGATGATGTTGAAAGAAAGTGATCTGACAGGTGTTTTTTCTTCCTCTCACTCTTGGCCAGTGTTGGGACTGGTGTTCTGTATGGTCAGCCTCTGGATATGTCCTCTTTGTCCAGAAACAAGATACATATCCAGGGGACTATGTCCATGCCCTGGAGTGGAGATTTTTTTTCCATCTGGTTCATAGCTAAGCCACCACTTTGGCCATTTCCATAAGATTCCTTCAGAGTGTGGAATTAGATGGCTTGTAAGGCTCACTTCCAGCCCTATAGCCACTGATTCTACTCTCAAATGGTTTGACTTCAGCCTCCCTGCATTTCTGATGGTTGCAGTAGCCTGAGGTCTTTCCTACCAGAATCAGGCCACTGATGGAGCCCCTAAAGTGGGGAGGTGACCTCTAGTTTATTTCCTCTACATTAGAAAAAAAAAAAAGTCAGGCACAGTGGCTCATGCCTGTAATCCCAGCACTTTGGGAGGCCGAGGTGGGTGGATCACCTGAGGTCAGGAGTTCGAGACCAGTCTGGCCTACATGGCGAAACCCCATCTCTACTAAAAATACAAAGATTAGCCAGGTGTGGTGGTAGGTGCCTGTAATTCCTGCTACTCAGGAGGCTGAGGCAGGAGAATCATTTGAACCTGGGAGGCAGAGGTTGCAGTGAGCTGAGATCATGCCATTGCACTCCAGCCTGGGGGACAGAGTGGGACTCCATCTCAAAAAAATAAATAAAAAGAAAAGAAAAAAATAAAATCCACAGGTTGCCACCAGTCACTGGTTAGTTGTCCCTTGAGTAGGGTTGCCAGATTTAGCAAATAAAAATCCTTAGCACTAGTTAAATTTGAACTTTAGATAAAGAAGGAAAAATTTCTTAGTGTGAGTATATCCTATGCAATACTTGGAATATACTTATGCTAAAAAAAAATTCCTTGGTTGTCTGAAATTCAACTTTCACTGGAAATTCTGTATTTTATCTGGCAATCCTATTCTTGAGGAGTCCCATTTTGACTGCACCCCAGCGCAATGTGGATCAGATTTCATTTTATTCCCTGTGGGTTTGTCTCCCAAGTCATTTTCCCATGACAACATTTCAGCTTCCTCCTACTCCACAGAGATGCCTGGAGTTGCTACTGTTTCCCTATCTTGACTTGTACTTTCTTGCTTCCCAGTGATTGCCTAGGCTTCACCTCTACCTGGAAGGTTTACATTACCAATTTTTGTTATTTCTTAGTTTTCCCTGAGTACCGTGAGCATATCAGAGCATCAGAGGTTCTGTGTTGTGAAAAGCGGCTAGTGACACTAGCCAACAGCAGAGTACAGGCTCTAGACTTTTTCCTAAAGACATTTCCAAAAGCTCTATCAATCACTGTGCCGGCCAAACAAGGCAGGTCTGCAGCATATATACTGCCATCTTACATCTTCTGGTTTAGGGCAAAGTGCTTCCCAAACACTTTTCCTTTGGAACACTTGGGTCTTGCAAAATATTGAAATAAGTCTGAGAAACACTGAGTATTGCTCTTGAAAAGTGTCCATGCCACACTCACTCACTAGACCTGAGTAAGCTTCAAGAAGGCAGGAACCATGTCTGTTATGTTCACTGCTTTCACCTCAGAGCTTAGGCTACAGAAGGCTCTCACTCAGTATTTCTTGAGTGAATAAATGAGGAATGAAGCCTTAGTCATTTGCTATCTTCTCTGTCTTATTCATCATGAGAAACCAATATTTTAAATCTGAATTTTGGATGAAAACCAAGCTGCGCAAGATTGTTAACGATTCTTGTGGTTGAGAAATTAATGTAACATAAAACAAGACACCTAAATTTTAAACCTGGGTCTTGCTAGCTGAATCTGGCCCTGGGATGTATTTTATTTGGCTAACACAGTGTTTTGGAAACATGTGAACTTTTATGCCTTGAGACAGACGTGAGTTGATAGCTCACCAATGTCTTCACTGCTCCCTATTTTCCCATTAGCTCTCTCCCCTTACATCACTTACCTTGCCTCTAGAGGCATTTGAGTTTCAGTGTCTGCTAGGGGATGATTCACCAACCTTAAGAACACAGATTTTGATGTAAGACAGTTTTAGATGTGAATCCTCGATCTCCCACTTACTAACTGTAAGTAATAACTTTAGACAAGTTAGTAACCTCTTGGAGCCTCAGGTTGTTCATCATTTGTAAGAAAAAAAAATGCTGATAATAATAGGACTTACTTCATAGAGCTGTTAAGAGTATCAGATGATATAATAAATGTAAACTGCTTAGCACATACCTGGCACACAGTAAATGTCCAACAAGTACTATCTATTTAATACTAATAATTGTTGTTGTTATTTTTGCTTTAGTTTCACATGTATGGAGACCAGGTTTTGAAATGAGCAGAGTGGCTTTCAAGAAATTCAGAAATCAGAAAATGTCAATCTCCTCTGTACCAAATCTTGAGAGAGGACAGCTGAGGAATGGATATCTGTCAGTCCATTTGTACTGCTATAATAAAATACCTGAGAGTGGGTAATTCATAAACAACAGAAATTTATTTCACACAGTGCCGGAGGTTGGGAAGTCCAAGATCAAGGTGCCAGCAGAATTTGTGTCTCCTACTTTCAAGATGGTGGCTTGGTGTCCTCACATGATGAACAGGAGAAGGACAAAAAGGGAAGAGTGCTCTCTTCAACCTCTTTATAAGGTCATTAAGCACATTTATGAGGGCCCTGCCCTCATGACTTAATCACCTCCTAAAGGCCCCACATCTGAATATTTTCACATTTGTGATTAAGTTTCAAAATACGAATTGTGGGGATACATTCAGATCATAGCAATATACTTGCTTATTATTTTGTTTTGCTCACTGATATGTTTCTAGCACTTAGAGAAGTGCTTCACATACAGTAAAACCCCCATAAGTATTTAGTCAAATTAATGAATGAACTGTAGACATCTGGATCGCTCTCATTATGTTCATACCTCATGAATGTAAGTGGCTTATCTTTTTCTAATGAATCCCTATACTTGAGCAATCAACTGTCTGTGTGAAGATGGTGCACAGCCTCACAACTGGAATTGGAGCCGAGGGCTACCTATTAAAATACCCAGTAAAGCCTTTAAGATGATCTCCGTGGATTCTTGTGACCCCTTTGTAACCCCTGTACTTCAAATCAGGGATGGTTGGTGTGACCAATAGAATATGGCAGGTATAACAGTATGTGACTTTCAAGGCCCAGTCCAAAAATTAAAAAGAAAATGTATTGGAGTTTATGCCTTGGGGTCTCTTAGCTTGCTTGTCCTGGAGGACGCCAGTCACCAAGTTGTGAAGATACCCTTGCAGTTCTGTGGAGAAGCCCATGGGGAGAGGAACTGAGGCCTTCTGACATTAGACATCACCACTTGCCAGCCATGTAGGTGAGTTACCTTGGAATCAAATCCACCAGCCCCAGTTAAGGTAGGCTAGGCCCAGTCAAGCCTAGGCTGATGTCTGATGCAACCTCCAGAGGGATCCTGAGCAGACTTGCTCAGCCAGGCCACACCTGAATTCCTGATCCTAAGAAACTACGAGCAATGTCCAGAAAAAACAATTATTATTTTTGTAAGCCATTAAATTTTGATTGGAATAATTTGTTATGCAGCAATAGATAACTAATACACAAGGAATTTGACTCTGGTGTTTCAGAGTGTATTCTGATAGATTATCATTTAAGTACAATAAATACTGACATAAAATAGTTTTATGTGTATTATTGACAAGTATTTCATAGACCTTTGCATTTATGATTCATCATAGACCTTCATTTTTATGGACCTTGTTACATTTATCACTACCCTCAAGAGGTTCTTAGATGTACATGGCTTATAGGGAGCAGCCCGACCATGCTGATCCTAACTCCTCAAGCCTGTTCTTTGGAAAATATAGAGCATATGAAGGGCTCCAAGGAACAATGAGAACAGAATATTCCTGGGCTGGGCACAGTGGATCACACCTGTAATCCCAGAACTTTGGGAGGCTGAAAGGGTGCTCTTGCTTGAATCCAGGAGTTCGAGACCAAGCTAGGCAACATAGCAAGACTCTCTATCTATGAAAATTAGGAAAAAATCAGCCAGGTGTGGTGACACGTGCCTGTAATCCCAACTACTTGGGAGGCTGAGGTGAGAGGATCGTTTGAGCCCAGGAGTTGGTGGCTACAGTGAGCTATAATGGGACCACTGCACTTTAGCCTGGACAACAGAATGAGACTCTCTCCAAAACAGAAAGACTATCCCTGAACAAATGAGTCAGGTGATCAAGAAATACCACTGAGCACTGAGCATCTTTTATTCGCAATTCACTGTGAAATAAAAAGAGCGATGAGTCATTTAGAATCCAGAATCTCCCGGAATCTTCCAGAATCTGGTGAGGGACATAAGACATACATGAGGAGCTAATGAACAATTCATGGTGTTCACTCAGTGGCCAGCCCACACCTGCAGTACTGTGGTCCATTCTCTCTGTGACATATTTAGAAGGTTATTGACAAGTAAGAAGACAGCCTGAGGATGTTCTCTGTGAGCAAATAGGAGCACTGAACATGTAGGAGAGAAGCCCAAGTCATATGGAAATGACTGCCTTCAAATATCTGAAAGCTACCACAGGGAAGATGGATGAATCTGCTCTGAATTGTTCTTGAGCACAGAGCAAAGACCAGTAAGTGAACTTACAGGAGGGTCGATCACAGCTGGGCAGCACAGTGGAGAAAGCTGCCATCACTGATGGGTTGCAAGCAGTGGGTGGTGGCCATGGCTCAGAGATGCTGCAGGCGGGTTTGCTATGTGGTGTAAAAGCTCATCTC
Organism: Macaca mulatta; assembly: GCF_049350105.2. Lineage (NCBI taxonomy): Eukaryota > Metazoa > Chordata > Mammalia > Primates > Cercopithecidae > Macaca > Macaca mulatta. Next base: position 58,623,841 of record NC_133418.1, on the reverse strand, counting down.
TGCATTTCCTCATCACTCCATGTGAGAAGGCTATGGCTGGAAATGGAAGGATAAAATCTCTCATGGCATCACAGAAAAAGCATGGGCTTCAGAGGCAGACAAAAGGGGTGTAGCTCCCGAATCTACTGTGAAATGCCTTATGAACCTGGGGAAGGAACTAAGGACAGTTTCCTCAGTTTCCCAATATGTAAAATGAGGTATAACAATTCTTGCTCCATTACCTCACTATCAAAGCAGAGATAGTGAGATCACACATGTCAAGTATGTAGTACATTTGTGGAGCTCACCCAATCCAATCTGAGTGGTGTCCTTTTAAGGAAAGAAAATTTGGACACAAGAGAGACAGTAGGGATGTGCGTGCACAGAAGACCACATGAGGAAAGAGCAACAAGGCAGTCAAGGAGAGAGGCCTCAGAGGAAACCAGTCTTGATGACTACACCTTGATGTCGGACTTCCTGCCTCCAGAACCGTGAGAAAATCACTTTCTGTTATTTACACCTCCCAGTAGGTGGCATTTTGTTCTGGCAGCCTGAGCAGACTAGCACAGAAGGGGATGCCCTTTATGCTCTGTCTTAGCTCCAGCTCTCAGGCGCAAGTCTTCTATGGGTGAAAGGGGCGTCATCATCTGATCCGGCAGCAGAGTGTGGATGGTAGAAACTTAATCTGCACATGGTAAAGACAAGCCAAGTATAGATCAGAATCTGGGTCAAGTGCACCTGGGCACTCCATTCTTGGTTTAAAAAGGCAGTACAGTGGTATAGGAGATGTTGGTGATGAAAGCCCTGAATATTTTTTCTTGTGTCAAAGTGCTCCTATCTGAGCTACTTGCCATTGTATCTAGTGTTCAGCTGTTATCCCAGAATCCTCCTTCATCGTCCTCCTGAACTTTCTTGTTGGGAGCTTATGGGATCCACTTTCTATCCCTGGTTGCTCTTTCCTCGTGTGGTCTTTCCTCTGTGCACTCGCATCCCTACTGTCTCTCTTGTGTCCAAATTTTTTAGTGATGTGCCTTGATGTGGACCTGCTTTCCCGCCATGTGCCTGGGACTTAGTGACCCTTTTAGTCTCACAACTCATATCCTGTAGTTATGAATTTTATATTGTGATTATTTTGTTGATGACTTCCTCTCATCTATTTTATTTCTCCTCTCTTTCTGAAACTCTCATTCTTAACATGTTCAATTCCCAGAACTGGTCTTTGATTGCCTTTTGTCTGTTTTCCAACTCTTGCTCTGTTTTCTGAAAGAGTTCTTCAACTTTATATTCCAGCCTTTACTTTGAATTTTAAAAATTTCTGCTCATATATTTTTAATTGCCAAGAACCTTTGTTAAATTTTATAAATGTTCTTTTTTTATATAGCTTTCTAGTTTTGCTTCATAGATACAATATACCGTCTTATCTGTCTGAAGATATTATTGATTTTTTTTGAAGTTTCTTCAACATGTTAGAGTGTGTGTGTGTGTGTGTGTGTGTGTGTGTGTGTGTCCACCTTTTGTATTAGAAGCTTTCCTTAGAAATTTGGTAATTCATGTCTTTCTGCCCATGCCTAAGATTGGGGAGCTAAACAGATGATAACAATTCTGAGCATGTGGGTGTGGCTTGTGCACCTTGAGTTGGGGAGTAATTTGGCCTGTTCTTTGGGGAAAGGCCTGAAGTCAGTATCTTGTAGATCTTTCCTCTTGGGCTGATCCAATTCCCCACAGAGGATTTTCTGATCTTCTGCATGGAGGACGAGAGTTTGGCTTCCAGCTTCTGGGATCCAGTAGGGGAGGAAGACTGGGTCTCAGCAGCAGCACTGATGTGGTTCTTTTGGCACAGCACCCATGTCCTCAGCTGCCATGGCAGCTCACAATCCAGAGACCCTCTGTTACACCTTCCCCAGAAAACTATCGTCTCTGTGTCTCACCCGTTGGGGAAGGCGGTCCTTACAGCACCTTGGAGTATTGGAAGGAAATTAGAGATTATAATCTAACTCAAAAAATAAAACCAAAAAAAAGTCATCAAACAGCTTTTCCCCAGTCTTCCTTACAGTAATTTCTTTGTCCTCAGTTCCAGAGGGACCTGGTGCTGCACTTTGCTGAATATTTTGACGATCTTGCAGTACAAGTGGCGTTGGGTCTCAGCTTTCCCCTCTGCCTGTTTTAGGTCTGCTCAATCGCTGACTGGTTTTCTAGCTTTCAGAGTTTAGTTGTCATCGTCTCCTCTTCCTTTACATCCTTTGCAAAACATATTCATTTACTATGGTTTAGGGTTTCTGAAAGGAGGGAAATCAGATGTGCATTCAACCCACTATACGAGCTCGGTAGTCTCCCTGTTTCCTGTGTGTGTTCTCTCCTCACCTGGATTATTTTGCTCTGCCTTTGCCCATTAAAATCTCAGCTATTATAAAGGGTCAGTTCAAATGCCACTTCTCCATAAAGTGATCCAAAGTGTGGGAAACCTTACTATTTTTCTTTTCTCTTGGCGCTTACCTTACTCGCTGTGATACCCTCCTCCTTTATGCCAGCACACAGACACATGTGCATGCACACACACACACACTGCAGGGTGGTAGGTAAATAATAAATGACTCACTAATATTACATTAAGATACATGATCAAGTTATATATGTTTCTAGATCATATAGTCACTCTCTGGATTATAAATTCTGGGGCTCATGGGCAGAGCATGGGAAATGGGTCCGGATCCCAGCTCTGGCAGTTTCTCTTTGTGAGTCCTTTGGCATGTCATTTTGTCCTCAAAACAGAATCAGCAAAATTAGGAGATAAAAACCAGAACCTACAGAACTAGTTATAATGGTCAAATGCAACAACACATGGAAGGCATGCCTCCCATATTGTTTACCTACTGCTATTATAATTCCCTTTCTCCCTCACAGTGTTCTTTTGAAGCTCAAGGATTTTATCGAATGTGGCAGGCATCATGTAAATGTAATGTACTGTGAGATATCAGTGGGTATTTTTGTGACTCATCTGGGTGCTCCCTGAAGAGCCCTGCAGAGTGCCTTTCACATAGTAAGTGTCTGAGGAATATCTGTTGAAATGAGCAAAACATGTCAATATTTAGGGAGATGTACTATATGAAGGCACAGATGCACAGTCTTGCATGTGTGTTTTGGTCATTGGAGAAGTGGGTATGCTCCATTTGTTCCAGGATATTGAAAAAATAAAACAATTCTTCTGGCAGGTTAGCCTGCTTCCTTTTGAAGAGCCTATGGCTGTGTGCTTTCAGCTAAATGTTGTCATCCTGCAAAGCCAGAGAAAGCAAAAAGCAGGGGTTGGAATAATCATGTGCAAAGGTAGGATGATATGTCATCTCGTTGTTTTAGAAGTTTTATAAGCCTAGAAGCATTAAAGACTAGTCGCAACTTTGAAAAACACCCTGTTGAATCACGATGATCTCAAATTCTTTCTTGGCCTCCCCTTTTCCTGTGTGCATATGTGTGTGTAATGCTTAGTATTTATGTCTGCCCGTTTACTTAGGTCGTTTATATGAACACAGGGGCTTTGCTGTTTAAGAGCACATCAGCTCTTGCTGCTAACCCTTCACCTGCAATCTTAATTCTCAGTTTATGAAATCATAGTCATTTGCCAGGGAGGCAATCATGATGTCACAAGCCAAGCACAATGACTTCAGGTGGGTAATCAACTGAAGGAGCAGATTGACTTCTAAGCAACAAAGATCCCATTATCATGTAAATATTCTTAGTAACCAAAATTACAGAAGGAGAGATATATAACGTAAGACGCTGGCACATCAGCCTCCCCTGTGCTGCTCGATGCGATCATTCTCCAAGCTTTCCAAGAAAGATGTGTCTTGTAAACACAGCTGGTAAGAGGTAGAAGATGAAACCACAACAAAATGATTTTTCTTTTTAAGCAGTGAAATCCAAACACTCTTTTAAAGGGTCTCATTAGTGAGTTTGTAAAATATCTAAACCTCTTGAGTTGTCAAATTTTAACGCTTGGTTTTGTTTCTCCCTGTAGTGCCTTGAATCAGTGCCTTTCAAACATAAATGTACATTTGAGTCACCTGGGAGTGTTGTTAAAAATGCAGATTTTGAGTCAGCAGGTCTGGTGTGGGGCAGCAATCTTTTTTTTTTTTTTTTTTTTTTTTTTTTTTTTTGAGACAGGGTGCCACTCTGTCACCCAGGCTGAAGTGCGGTGGCATGATCATAGCTAATTCCTGGGCTTAAGTGATCCTTCTGCTTCAGCCTCCTGAGTAGCTGGGACCACAGGCATGTGCCACCACATGTAGTGAAAGGATTCTGTATTTCTAACAAGCTCTTAGGCAATGCAAGGCTGTCAGTTCTTGGACCTCACTGAGTGATAGCTTGTTTTGTTTTGTTTTTGAGACAGGGTCTCATTCTGTCACTGAGGCTGAAGTACAGTGGCACAATCACAGCTCACTGCAGCCTCAACCTCCTGGGCTGAAGCAATCCTCCCATCTCAGCCTCCCAAGTAGCTGAAACTACAGTGCCACCACAGTCAGCTAATTTTTTAATTTTTTGTAGAGCCAGGGTTTCACTATGTTGCCTGGGCTATTCTAGAACTCCTGGGCTCAAGTGATCCTCCTGCCTCGGCCTCCCAAAGTGCTGGAATTACAGGGGTGAGTCAACATGCCTGGCCAAACTTTTTAAAGTCAGAATCCAAATTTTAAGTTAAAACAAGAATATTATGGCTGAAAAGGTGTGAGGGACATTTACCCTCTGTGTACCAATATTAATACTGCATTTCTCAAATTCTAAGCTATATGTTTCTTTGCATGTTCACTTTTCTGAAATTGGTGTGTAGCAATCATATTAAAAAATTGTGTAGCTACTAAGCAAAAGATTAATTTGTGACATCTGAGTTGTTGCCTGAAGATGTGTGAAATGTGTGGTCTGTACAACTTGTTTATACATTTGTCACCTCAGTTGTCCATGCTGGGGTACCACATGGAGGTCAAATTTCTTCACTTCCATAAAACACTTGTTTCTACATTGAATTCATCTGGAAAGCTTTAAAAACATGGGTGCCTAGGTCTCACACACAGAGGTTCTGATGCAATTGTTCTCCCCAGATGATTCTAATGCACAACAAACCTTGAGAATCACTATGTGTCAGTATCTTCACAATGATCATGAATTACAGACCACAGAGAAATACATTATTGTGTACATATCAGGCAATTTAAAGGAGACGTCATCACATGTCTTATGAGACATCATAGACTTCTCAAAGCTTGGAAAAGTCATTTAGCCGGATTGTGGGTTGAACAGGAATCTCAGCCAGGTGGTGACTGTCTCTCAATGAAGAGATTCCTAACTACACTCCAGAGATGTTGTTTCATGTCCAGTAAGATATCAAAACTATGAGTTTACCCAAGTCACAAATGCAGATGAAATCCTAGTTTCACTTGGTTTGCCTCCAATTCCTGCCAAGCCTGAGGATGCAGAGGTCAAAGGTACTAGCACGGGTTAGGAAAGCCCCATTCCATTGTGATACTAAGCATGGATGCACATGGCCAAGAGTGGGTCCCAAAATTTATTTCATTCCTAATGTGAAAAAATCTTGGACTCAAACTTAAATTGCACTACTAAAGTTATATGTCGTTGCCAAGAAATATATGCACTAGTATTTGTTAGTAAAATAGAGCATGTACTTTTCGTTAAATCAATCATGTGCCTTTAGACCCCTGGAATCTTCTATTTGAGGATACAACAAAGAGCGCAACCTAACAACATCGTGTGTTCTGTATTAGGGACCAAGCTATAACTTTATACTGCAGTATCTCGTTTGATTCTTGTAATATCCCTGCTATGTAGGAAACATCCCCATTTTATAGAAGCAAAAATTAGGGCTCTATTTACATTTTCTATTAGGTCTCCAGAAGCAAGCCAAGCAGAAAGTGTCTTTCTGGGTGGCTGGGATCTACCAGCTGATAGCAAAGCATCTCTCTGTGATAAAATGACTAAATTAGGGCTCTGCAAATCGTGTTTCCCAGAACCCTAAGATTTAGAAGAGGCCTCAAGGACACAGAGAAAGGGCACATAGAGCTGAGAAGGGCATTGTTGCAGATAGATAGAGGAGAACTTGCTTGCAAACACTTGCAAGCCACTGACTTAAATAACTCCAGTCAGACAGTGATCAATCCTCAAACACCTTTAAGTTTTTTTTTTTCAAAATCCGAAGAAATTGATGCCTGGCATCTGTTAGCACTATGATTATTTTGAATATAATCAGTTAAACTTACTGGGTGTAAGAAACATAATTGTGGAAAAGGTACTTATAAAATTAATACAAATAATGATTATTTTAAAAAACCAAAATTTACTTATAAAATTAATACAAACAATAAATGATTGTTAAAAAAATTAACCGTAGAGATTATAGAGTCAAGAGATATTCAAGCTTATATTGAAGTGGAATGCATTTTGCAAACAAATCTGATGTAGCATCCTAATAGACAAAAGACATAAACTTGATAAGATGCACAACTCTGCCAGATTCCCACCCCACTCTCCACTGCCATTTAAGATACAGAATGGGATCCCTGTCCAAAAACACAAGCCTCCTCTCCTCATTCTTGCTAGGCTCCTGGTGCTTAAAATCAAACCATTTTCACTCCTTCATGAAGCAAAGGTAACCTTCCACCCACTTGACAGTCAATGAAAAAGGTCATATTGTTTTTCACCAAAGAGCCCTTGTTATAAAAGAGATGCTTTGTGAGTCAGCTGGAGACGAGGTTTCAGCTGTCGCAAGCACCCCTGAGCCCTGTCTGTGTGTCCCTGTGACACCGTCTTTAACAATCTGACCTCTATCCTCCAGAGAACAGCCGAGAAAAATACATCATAAGCTGGAGCTCTCATGAGATAATGTTCAAAACTAGATTTGCTGATCTCAACAATCACAACTGGTTTCTTTGGGTGGGTCGGGTGTTAGTTCTTACAGAATAGAAATGGCAGACACTAAATGTTTCTTGACCAAGGATTCCATGGTCAGTCCAAGCCTGTGATACAGGTGCCCTACCAGTCATTATGCTTGGGTATATATATATATGTGTGTGTGTGTGTGTGTGTGTATATATATATGGTATATATTAATATATGCCATATATATACACCATATATATATATATATATTCTTTTACAGCAACACAAAACAGACTAAGAAAAGTAGGCTATTTGTAGTTAAGTTTTGGGAAAGTCAGAAGTTGCATGTGATTTTTGACTGTGCTCCTAACCTCTGCATTGTTTAAAGGTCAACTGTAATTGCAGAATTGAAATCTCTGAGTAGATGGCTGATAAAATGTAGGAGGAGAAGTTGGCCTTAGATGAGGTCAGGCACTTAAGATGGCAGCTTGTCAGTGTTTATGTGAACTGTCCAAAGTGGTTACAGGCAAACCTAGAGGTGGGCTGGGGGCATCTGGGGCAGATGGTATATATATATACACCATATATATATGTGTGTATATATATACATGGTATATACCATATATATATATATATATATATATATATATATGGCATATATTCATATATTAGGAAGAAACAAACTGGTTTTAGGATCTCATTCTGCACACACACACACACACACACACCCCCTTGGAAGGAGGGATAGTTCTAGAAGGGGAAGACATGGAATTAACTTGTTTGCAAGTTAGGCCATGGGAAGAATAACAGCAGCTGGAGGAGGAGGAGTATTGGGGAGATTCCCCAAAGAAGGGGAGAGCACTTGGTTTGGTCAGATTGGCATCACTGAGGCCCACAGTCAACTCTTCTATCCTGACTGTGACCCAGGGCTGATGGACCTCAAAGTGGAACTAGTACATAGAGAGTAGCAGGGCTGGGCCAGAGATGCAGGGGTTTCAGCCGCAGCAAAGACTCATGTAAGGAGATGCCCCCAGCCCACCTCTAGGTTTGCCTGTAACCACTTTGGACAGTTGACCTTTAAACAATGCAGAGGTTAGGAGCACGGTCAAAAATCACATGCAACTTTTGACTTCCCCAAAACTTAACTACAAATAGCCTACTTATCTTAGTCTGTTTTGTGTTGCTGTAAAAGAATACTTGAGACTAGGTAACTTACAAAGAAAAGAGGTTTATTTGGCTCATGGTTCTGCAGGCTGTACAAGAAGCATGGTGCCAGCTTCTGATGAGAGTTTCCAGCTGCTTCCATCCATGACAGAAGGCAAAGGGGAGCCAGCATGGAGAGAGGGGAGGCAAGGAGGGGGGGGTGTCAGGCTTTCTTAAACAGCTGGTTCTCATGAGAACTAATAGAGTGAGAACTCACTCTTCCCCTTTCCAGGGAGGGCATTAATCTGTTCATGAAGGATGCATCTCCATGACCCAAACACCTTTCACTAGGCCCCCACCTCCAACATTGGGATCAAATTTCAGCATGAGGTTTGAGGGACAAATATCCAACTATAGCACCACTGTTGACCAGAAGCCTTGCCAATAACATAAACAGTCAATTAACACCTATTTTGTATGTTTCATATATTATACACTGTGTTCTTACAATAAAGCAAGCTAGAGAAAAGAAAATGTCATTAAAAAATCATAAAGAAGAGAAAATATATTTACTATTTATTAAGTGTAAGTGGCTCATCATAAAGGTTTTTGTCCTCATGGTCTTCATGTTGAGTAGACTAAGGAGGAATAGGAGGGGTTGGTCTTTTGGTCTCAGGGGTGGCAGAGGTGGAAGAAAATTCTTGTATAAGTGGACCCACACAGTTCAAACCCGTGTTGTTCAAGGGTTGACTGTACTATCATTCGCCTTCAATCGTCAATTCTCCCTGTTTATTGAATTATACCATTAGCATATAAAAGCCTTCATAGGATTAATAGTTTTTTAAAATAGAACACTCCTTTTCACATTAGGGTCACCAATAACTTACTTTTTAAAAAACTAATAATCAGTTACCTGTTCTTATTTTAGTCTACTTTTAATACTTTTTGACACAGTAAGCCACACTGTCTCCCTTGAAAGCTTCTCTTCTCTAGATTATCTATATTCCACATTCACCTGGTTTTCCTTCTGCCTCATTGATTTCCTACTCTTTTCACTCCTCCCAAATTTCCAAACCTCATACTATTAAAGCGCTGGATAGCTTTGTCCTTAGTTCTTTTCTCTTCACTGTCTTCTTGGAAATCTTCAATTCCCTCAAGTACAAATCCCAGTCATATGTAAATGACTTTCAAATGTAAATCCCTGAGCTTCAGACTTCTGTATCTAGTGGCCTATTCAGTATCTCCACTTAGATACCTACTGGGCATCTCAGAATTAATATGGCCCAAATCTTTTGTGACCTCTCTAAATTCTAAAAGTACTCCACCTCATCACATGCTCACTCAAGCCTTTTCCATCTTGGTAAACAGAACCACCACACTCTCTAAAATCTCAGACCTAAAATCTAGGTTAATTCCCTTATTCTCTCACGCCTCCCTTGAGTACATCTCATCAGCTTCACCTCAATACATCTCCCAAATCAGAACATTTTCATCGTCCCTACTGTTACAAATCTAGCTCAAGGCATCATCGTCTTCTTCCTAAATCATTGCAATAGCTTCCTAATTGCTCTCCCTGCCTCTTCCTTTGACCCTGCTTCCCTTTTCTCCTTTTTCAGCCAGAGGGATCTCTCTAAAACATAAATTAGACCCACATTACTCCTTTCCTTTAAATCCTTCAATGCCTTCCCATGGCCTTAAATCCAAGTTTCTTGTCATAACTTGTAAGACTTTGCATAATCTGTTTTTGTTTTGTTTTGTTTTTTGTTTTTTTTGTTTGGGTTTTTTTGAGACAGAGTTTTGCTCTTATTGCCCAGACTGGAGTGCAATGGTGTGATCTCGGCTCACTGCAACCTCTGCCTCCTGAGTTCAAGCGATTCTCTTGCCTCAGCCTCTCAAGTAGCTGGGATTACAGGTGCCTGCCATCATGCCTGGCTAATTTTTGTATTTTTAGTAGAGATGGAATTTCACCATGTTGGCAAGGCTGGTCTCGAACTCCTGACCTCAGGTGATTCATCCACCTCGGCCTCCCAAAGTGGCCAGGTGTGAGCCACGGCGCCCAGCCTAACGTGGTTTTTACCTCTTTGTTTTTGCTTTTTTTCCTCTGTATTTGGAGACTGTTGTTTAAGAAAACCTTCTCCTGTTCTACTTGTAAAATTTTTGCGCCATTGTATTTTAGGTGAGTCTCTTGAAAATGGCATATGACTGGATTTTGTTCTTTTTTAAAAAAAATTCAATCTGACCAAGTCTATTAAAAATTGATTCATTTATTCTACTTCTTATCATTTTAAATGTATGTGGATTAATTTCTACCATCTTATGTTTTGGCTTTTATATGTCCAAATTTTTCTATGCCTATTTTTTCTTAGATTGAGTTGTTTTTCTTGTTTGTTGCATTTCCCCCCTTTTTCTTGTTTGGAAGCTATCTACTCTATGTCTGGTCACCTTAACAGGTTCTGAAAGTAAGTTTTATTAAGGTACAATTCACTGTTTTTAAGTATACAGTTCTACGAATTGTCATATAAAGTCATGTAAGCTCCACCCCAATAATGATGTAAACTACAACGAGCTACAACTCATCAGTTTCCTGTACCTATAATTTTGCCTATTCCAAAATATGACTTAATGGAATCAGAGAGAATGTTACCTTTTCAGTTTGGCTTCTTTCACTTAGCATAATACATTCGAGATTTATTCATTCATGTCTTAGAGTATAAGTATTCCATTGTATAGGTGTGCTACTGCTATGGCTTGAAATCTTTGTGATCCCTCCCCAAATTCATATATTCACATCCTAACTGCCACGCTCAGGATATTAAGAGGTGGGGCCTTTGGAAGGTTATTAGGTGGAGGTTTGAGGGTGGAGCCCTCATTAATGGGATTAATTCTCTTATAAAAGAGACCTGAGGGAGACCCATTATCCCTTCCTCCATGTGAGAACACAGTGAAAAATGGGCTTTCCCTAGACACTGAATTTGTCTGTTTCTAGGACTTCCCAGCCTTCAGGACTTTCAGAAATAAATTTTTGTTGTTTATAAGCTACATAGTTTATGGTATTTTTTTATAGCAATCTGAACAGACTAAGACAATCACAGTTTGTTTATTCACTTACTAGCTAATGGACACTTAGGTTGTTTCTAGTTTCTAGTGATTGTGAATAAAGCTGATATAAAACATTTTCATACAGATTTATATGTGTACATACATTTTATTTCTTCTGGGTAGGTAAATACTTATGAGTAAGATTGCTGGATTGTATAGTAAGTGCATATTTAAGGTTATAAGAAGCTCTCAAATTGTTTTCCAAAGTGGCTATAATATTTGCATTCCCACCCCCAAGTACTGAGAGATTCCAATGCTCAGCATACTTGACAACACTTAGTATTTTCAGGACTTTATTTTTAACCATTTTAATAGGTGACTAGGGATGTCTCATTATAGTTTTAACTTGCAAATCCCTGATGGTTAATGATATTGAGCATCTTTTCATGTGCTTCACTGCCATCCCTACATCTTTTCTGGTAAAGCACATCTAGAAATTTTTGTATATTATGTTTTCATTTAATTTAATTCTGAATATTTTGTAGTTTCCCTTGTGACTTCTATTTTGAAGCATGAGTTTTATTTATTTATTTATTTATTTTTGAGATGGAGTCTTGCTCTGTCACCCAGGCTGGAGTGCAATGGCATGATCTCGGCTCACTGCAACCTCTGCGTCCTGGGTTCAAGTGATTCTCCTGCCTCAGCCTCCCAAGTAGCTGGGATTACAGGCGCCCACCACTATGCTTGGCTAATTTTTGTAATTTTAGTAGAGATGGGATTTCACCATGTTAGTCAGGCTGGTCTCGAGTTCCTGACCTCAGATGATCTGCCTGCTTTGGTCTCCCAAAGTGCAGTGATTATAGGCACGAGCCACCATGCCTGGCCAGCATGAGTTATTTAGAAGTGTATTGTTTAATGCTCAAACACTAGGAGTTTAACAAATATCTTTCTTCTCTTGGCCTCCAGTTTAATTTAACTGTGGTCAGAGAACATACATTATACAATTTCAATTGTATAATTAAGTATGTTCAAGTTTGTTTTATTGCCCAGAAAATGACTTATAATGACGAATGTTCCATGTTCCTTTGAAGAGCATATTTATTCTTCTTATATTTGGAGATTCATTTCTGCCCTTAATCTTAGAAAATTTTCTCTTCAAAAATTTATTCTCTCACATCCACTATGATAGCTATAATCAAAAAGTCTGGTAATAATAAGTATTGGCAAGGATATGGAAAAATTGGAATCCTACACACTGCTGGTGCGAATGTAAATGGTGCATCCACTTTGGAAAACAGTTGGGCAGTTCCTCAAATGAAACATTCCGAGAGAAATAAAATCATACATCTATACAAAAACTTTTGTGTCAATGTTTATTGGAGCACTATTCATAATAGCTAAAAAGTGAAAATAATTGAAATGTCCATAAACTGATGAATAGATAAATGACATCTAGTATATCCAAACCATAAGATATTATTTGGCCATAAAAAGGAATGAATACCAATACATGATACAGTATGAAAGAATTTTGAAAATATGCTAATCTATAAAGATGGAAAGTAGATTAATGGTTGCTTACGGTTGGTGGGGAGGTATTAGAGGGACAGGGAGATGATAGCTAAAGAATATGAAGTTTCTTTTTGAGGTGATGAAAGTGTTTTAAAATTGACTGTGATGATGGTTGCATATATCTGTGAATATACTACAAACAGTTGATTGCATACTTTTTTTTTTTTTGATTAAGAGGGTGCTTTCTTTATTTAACAACAGAAAGCTGTTTCGGATCACAAGCATTTTGCTATATTGCAAGTGTATGTCTAATTTTTGGGAAATTAGAGATTCCTTTCTTGAAATCGGGTGACAAAATTGAGAAAGAATCTATTATTAAAAGATTACATTTAAAAGTGAACTTTTACAGTAAAAGATCTCCTTCATAGAACAATCAGAAAGATTAATTTACTTAAATGTCCTGCAGTTGATGAGTTTTTTTTCCCACCTCTTTCTTTTTTCTTTTTCTTTTTTTCATTTATTTATTTATTTAATTTATTTATTATACTTTAAGTTCTAGGGCACATGTGCACAACATGCAGGTTTTTTATATATGTATACCTGTGCCGTGTTGGTGTGCTGCACCCATTAACTCGTCATTTACATTAGGTATATCTCCTAATGCTATCCCTCCCCCCGCCCCCTCCCCACAATAGGACCCGTGTGTGATGTTCCCCTTCCTGTGTCCAAGTGATCTCATTTTTCAATTCCCACCTATGAGTGAGAACATGCGCTATTTGGTTTTCTGTTCTTGTGATAATTTGCTGAGAATGATGGTTTCCAGCTGCATCCATGTCCCTGCAAAGGACACGAACTCATCCTTTTTTATGGCTGCATAGTATTCCATGGTGTATATGTGCCACATTTTCTTAATCCAGTCTGTCACTGATGGACATTTGGGTTGGTTCCAAGTCTTTGCTATTGTGAATAGTGCCGCAATAAACAAACGTGTGCATGTGTCTTTATAGCAGCATGACTTATAATCCTTTGGGTATATTCTCAGTAATGAGATGGCCAGGTCAAATGGTATTTGTAGTTCTAGATCCTTGAGGAATCGCCACACAGTTTTCTACAATGGTTGAACTAGTTTACAGTCCCACCAGCAGTGTAAAAGTGTTCCTGTTTCTCCACATCCTCTCCAGCACCTGTTGTTTCCTGATTTTTTAATGATTGCCCTTCTAACTGGTGTGAGATGGTATCTCATTGTGGTTTTGATTTGCATTTCTCTGATGGCGAGTGATGATGAACATTTTTTCATGTGTCAGTTGGCTGTATGAATGTCTTCTTTTGAGAAGTGTCTGTTCATGTCCTTTGCCCACTTTTTGATGGGGTTGTTTGTTTTTTTTCTTGTAAATTTGTTTGAGTTCTTTGTAGGTTCTGGATATTAGCCCTTTGTCAGATGAGTAGATTGCAAAAATTTTCTCCCATTCTGTAGGTTGCCTGTTCACTCTGATGGTAGTTTCTTTTGCTGTGTAGAAGCTCTTTAGTTTAATTAGATCCCATTTGTCAATTTTGGCTTTTCTTGCTGTTGCTTTTGGTGTTTTAGACATGAAGTTCTTGCCCATGCCTATGTCCTGAATGGTATTACCTAGGTTTTCTTCTAGCGTTTTTATGGTTTTAGGTCTAACATTTAAGTCTCTAATCCATCTTGAATTAGTTTTCGTATAAGGAGTAAGGAAAGGATCCAGTTTCGGCTTTCTACTTATGGCTAGCCAATTTTCCCAGCACCATTTATTAAATAGGGAATCCTTTCCCATTTCTTGTTTTTGTCAGGTTTGTCAAAGATCAGATGGTTATAGATGTGTGGTATTATTTCTGAGGGCTCTGTTCTGTTCCATTGGTCTATCTCTCTGTTTTGGTACCAGTACCATGCTGTTTTGGTTACTGTAGTCTTGTAGTATAGTTTGAAGTCAGGTAGAGTGATGCCTCCAGCTTTGTTCTTTTGGCTTAGGATTGTCTTGGCAATGCAGGGTCTTTTTTGGTTCCATAAGAACTTTAAAGCAGTTTTTTCCAATTCTGTAAAGAAAGTCATTGGTAGCTTAATGGGGATGGCATTGAATCTATTAATTACCTTGGGCAGTATGGCCATTTTCACAATAATGATTCTTCCTATCCATGAGCATGGTATGTTCTTCCATTTGTTTGTGTCGTCTTTTATTTCACTAAGAGCAGTGGTTTGTAGTTCTCCTTGAAGAGGTCCTTTACATCCCTTGTAAGTTGTATCCCTAGGTATTTTATTCTCCTTGAAGCTATTGTGAATGGGAGTTCATTCATGATTTGGCTCTCTGTTTGTCTGTTACTGGTGTATAAGAATACCTGTGATTTTTGCACATTAAATTTGTATCCTGAGACTTTGCTGAAGTTGCTTATCAGCTTAAGGAGATTTTGGGCTGAGGCAATGGGGTTTTCTAAATATACAATCATGTCATCTGCAAACAGGGACAATTTGACTTCTTCTTTTCTTAACTGAATATCCTTTATTTCTTTCTCTTGCCTGATTGCCCTAGCCAGAACTTCCAACACTATGTTGAATAGGAGTGGTGAGAGAGGGTGTCCCTGTCTTGTGCCAGTTTTCAAAGGGAATGCTTCCAGTTTTTGCCCATTCAGTATGATATTGGCTGTTGGTTTGTCATCAATACCTCTTATTATTTTGAGATACGTTCCATCAATACCGAATTTATTGAGAGTTTTTAGCATAAAGAGCTGTTGAATTTTGTCAAAGGCCTTTTCTGCATCTATTGAGATAATAATGTGGTTTTTGTCTTTGGTTCTGTTTATACGCTGGATTACGTTTATTGATTTGTGTATGTTGAACCAGCCTTGCATCCCAAGGATGAAGCCCACTTGATCATGGTGGATAAGCTTTTTGATGTGCTGCTGGATTCAGTTTGCCAGTATTTTATTGAGGATTTTTGCATCGATGTTCATTAGGGATATTGGTCTAAAATTCTCTTTTTTGTTGTATCTCTGTCAGGCTTTGGTATCAGGATGATGTTGGCCTTGTAAATGAGTTAGGGAGGATTCCCTCTTTTTCTATTGATTGAAATAGTTTCAGAAGGAATGGTACCAACTCCTCCTTGTACCTCTGGTAGAAATCAGCTGTGAATCTGTCAGGTGCTGGACTTTTTTTGGTTGGTAGGCTCTTAATTATTGCCTCAATTTCAGAGCCTGCTATTGGTCTATTCAGGGATTCAGCTTCTTCCTGGTTTAGTCTTGGGAGAGTGTAAGTGTCCAGGAAATTATCCCTTTCTTCTAGGTTTTCTAGTTTATTTGCATAGAGGTGTTTATAGTATTCTTTGATGGTAGTTTGTATTTCTGTGGGGTCGGTGGTGATATCCCCTTTATCATTTTTTATTGCGTCTATTTGATTCTTCTCTCTTTTCTTCTTTATTAGTCTTGCTAGTGGTCTGTCCATTTTGTTGATCTTTTTTAAAAACCAGCTCCTGGATTCATTGATTTTTTTGGAGGGCTTTTTGTGTCTCTATCTCCTTCAGTTCTGCTCTGCTCTTAGTTATTTCTTGCCTTCTGCTAGCTTTTGAATGTGTTTGCTCTTCTCTAGTTCTTTTAATTGTGATGTTAGCGTGTCAATTTTAGATCTTTGCTGCTTTCTCTTGTGGGCATTTAGTGCTACAAATTTCCCTCTACACACTGCTTTAAATGTGTCCCAGAGATTCTGGTATGTTGTATCTTTGTTCTCATTGGTTTCAAAGAACATCTTTATTTCTGCCTTCATTTCGTTATGTACCCAGTAGTCATTCAGGAGCAGGTTGTTCAGTTTCCATGTAGTTGAGCGGTTTTGATTGAGTTTCTTAGTCCTGAGTTCTAGTTTGATTGCACTGTGGTCTGAGAGACAGTTTGTTATAATTTCTGTTCTTTTACATTTGCTGAGGAGTGTTTTGCTTCCAACTATGTGGTCAATTTTGGAATAAGTGTGATGTGGTGCTGAGAAGAATGTATATTCTGTTGATTTGGGGTGGAGAATTCTGTAGATGTCTATTAGGTCTGCTTGGTGCAGAGTTGAGTTCAATTCCTGGATATCCTTGTTAACTTTCTGTCTCGTTGATCTGTATAATGTTGACAGTGGGGTGTTAAAATCTCCCATTATTATTGTTTGGGAGTCTAAGTCTCTTTGAAAGTCTCTAAGAACTTGCTTTATGAATCTGGGTGCTCCTGTATTGGGTGCATATATATTTAGGATAGTTAGTTCTTCTTGATGAATTGGTCCCTTTACCATTATGTAATGGCCTTCTTTGTCTCTTTTGAGCTTTGATGGTTTAAAGTCTGTTTTATCAGAGACTAGGATTGCAACCCCTGCTTTTTTTTGTTTTCCATTTGCTTGGTAGATCTTCCTCCATCCCTTTATTTTGAGACTATGTGTGTCTCTGCATGTGAGATGGGTCTCCTGAGTACAGCAAACTGATGGGTCTTGACTCTATCCAGTTTGCCAGTCTGTGTCTTTTAATTGGGCCATTTAGTCCATTTACATTTAAGGTTAATATTGTTATGTGTGAACTTGATCCTGTCATTATGATATTAACTGGTTATTTTGCTCGTTAGTTGATGCAGTTTCTTCCTAGCATCAATGTACTTTACATTTTGGCATGTTTTTGCAATGGCTGGTACCTGTTGTTCCTTTCCATGTTTAGTGCTTCCTTTAGGATCTCTTGTAGGGCAAGCCTGGTGGTGACAAAATCTCTCAGCATTTGCTTATCTGTAAAGGATTTTATTTCTCCTTCACTTATGAAACTTAGTTTGGCTGGATATGAAATTCTGGGTTGAAAATTGTTTTCTTTAAGAATGTTGACAAGTATACATATGTAACAAACCTGCACGTTATGCACATGTACCCTACAACTTAAAGTATAATAATAGTAAATAAATTAAAAAAATAAAATAAAATAAAATACTTAAAATTGAAAAAAAAAAAAAAAAAAAAAGAATGTTGAATATTGGTCCCCACTCTCTTCTGGCTTGTAGAGTTTCTGCTGGGAGATCTGCTGTTAGTCTGATGGGCTTCCCTTTGTGTGTAACCTGACCTTTCTCTCTGGCTGCCCTTAACATTTTTCCTTCATTTCAACTTTGGTGAATCTGACAATTATGTGTCTTGGAGTTGCTCTTCTCGAGGAGTATCTTTGTGGTATTCTCTGTATTTCCTGAATTTGAATGTTGGCCTGCCTTACCAGGTTGGGGAAGTTCTCCTGGATGATATCCTGAAGAGTGTTTTCCAACTTGGTTCCATTTTCCCCGCCACTTTCAGGCACACCAATCAGGCGTAGATTTGGTCTTTTCACATAATCCCATATTTCTTGGAGGCTTTATTCATTTTTTTTACTCTTTTTTCTCTACACTTCTCTTCTCGCTTCATTTCATTCATTTGATCTTCAATTGCTGATACTCTTTCTTCCAGTTGATCGAGTCGGTTACTGAAGCTTGTGCATTTGTCATGTAGTTCTCGTGTTATGGTTTTCATCTCTGTCAGTTCTTTTGAGGACTTCTCTACATTGGTTATTCTAGTTAGCCATTCATCAAATCTTTTTTCAAGGTTTTTAGTTTCTTTGTGCTGGTTACATAGTTCCTCCTTTAGCTCTGAGAAATTTGATCAACTGAAGCCTTCTTCTCTCAACTCATCAAAGTCATTCTCCGTCCAGCTTTGTTCCATTGCTGGCGATGAGCTGCATTCCTTTGGAGGGAGAGATGCGCTCTGATTTTTTGAATTTCCAGCTTTTCTGCACTGCTTTCTCCCCATCTTTGTGGTTTTATCTGCCTTTGGTCTTTGATGGTGGTGATGTACTGATGGGGTTTTGCTGTGGGTGTCCTTTCTGTTTGTTAGTTTTCCTTCTAACAGTCAGGACCCTCAGCTGCAGGTCTGTTGGAGTTTGCTTGAGGTCTACTCCAGACCCTGTTTGCCTGGGTATCAGCAGCGGAGGCTGCAGAAGACAGAATATTGCTGAACAGTGAGTGTTGCTGTCTGATTCTTGCTCTGGAAGCTTCGTCTCACAGGTGTACCCAGCCATGTGAGGTGTGAGGTGTCAGTCTGCACCTAGTAGGGGATGTCTCCCAGTTAGGCTACTCAGGGGTCAGGGACCCACTTGAGTAGGCAGTCTGTCATTCTCAGATCTCAACCTCTGTGCTGGGAGATCCATTGCTCTCTTCACAGCTGTCAGACAGGGCCATTCACCTCTGCCGAGGTTTCTCTGCTTTTTGTTTAGCTATGCCCTGTCCCCACAGGTGGAGTCCACAGAGGCAGGCAGGCCTCCTTGAGCTATGGTGGTCTCCACCCAATTTGAGCTTCCCCGGGGGTTTTGTTTACCTACTTAAGCCTCAGCAATGGTGGGCGCCTCTCTCCCAGCCTCGCTGCCACCTTGCAGTTAGATCTCAGACTGCTGTGCTAGCAATGAGGGGGCCTCCGTGGGCATGGGACCCTCTGGGCCAGGTGTGGTATATAATCTCCTGGTGTGCCATTTGCTAAGACCCTTGGTAAAGGACAGTATTAGGGTGGGAATTACCCGATTTTCCAGGTGTTATGTGTCTCAATTTCCTTTGGCTAGGAAAAGGAATTCCCTTCCTCTTTGTGCTTCCCAGGTGTAACAATGCCTCGCCTTGCTTCAGCTCTCACTGGTCGGGCTGCACCCACAGACCAGCACCAACTGTCCGACACGCCCCAGTGAGATGAACCCGGTACCTCAGTTGAAAATGCAGAAATCACCTGTCTTCTGTGTCACTCACACTGGGAGCTGGAGGCTGGAGCTGTTCCTGTTCGGCCATCTTGGGTGCACCCCTTTTCGATTGCATACTTTAAATGAGTGAATTGTATAGTCTGCAAGTTGTATCTCTATAAAGCTATTGCAAAAAATTATTCTCCCCTTTTCTCTTTAGTCTCTTCTTCTGGGACTACAAATTGATATGTAAAAAATTGGTTACAACATCTTACTGGTTACATCATCCAATAAGAACACTAAGAATAGCTTAATACTTTAATTCGTAGTCATTCTTATTTCATCGATTGTCAGTAAAATGTTTTTATGGTGCTTTTTAAAAACCAGTATCTAATCAAGGTTCTCAAATTGCATTTGGTTATCATCTGTTTTTAGAGTCTTTTAATCTAAAACATTCCTCTCTCCTTTTATTTATTTATTTTGTGTGTGTGTGTGTGTGTGTGATACTGGCCTTTATTTTTTAATTATCCAGGTGACTTTTTCATGGAAAATCATCCACTGAGTTTTTAATATTAACTATTATATTTTTCATTCCCAGAAAATCTTTTTTTCATATTGATCATTTGAAATGCTTGCTCTTTGCTTATGTTTTTCTATTCTATTTTTCCTTGTTTAAATATATATATACACATATATATACACACACACACATATATATACACACATATATATCTATATATATATTTTTTTGAGATGGAGTCTCATTCTGTCACCCAGGCTGGAGTGCAGTGGTGTGATCTCGGCTCACTGCACCCTCTGCCTTCTGGGTTCAAGTGATTCTCCTGCCTCAGCCTCCCAAGTAGCTGGGATTACAGGCACATACCACCATGCCTGGCTACTTTTTTTTTGTAATTTTTAGTAGAGGCAGGGTTTCACTGTGTTAGCCAGGATGGTCTTGATCTCCTGACCTCGTGATCCGCCCGCCTTGGCCTCCCAAAGTGCTGAGATTACAGGTGTGAGCACTGTGCCCGGCCCTTGTTTAAATATTTTACACACAGTTAGTGTATATTCTGTATCTAAGAATTCCATCAGCTAAAGTTCATGGAGGTCTAAATGTCTGTTGTTTCTGATGGCTCTTTCAGTAGCTTGCTTTCTTACAAACTCAGTAATTTTTAATCAAGATCTCCTATTTCACTGAAGTAAGATCCAGATAGATCTGCATAGAAGGTACATCATTCTAGGAAAATTTGTGTTTCCTTTTATAGGGATCCGAGTGCACAATAGTGGGCCATTTTAGTTTCATTTCTCAGTTTGAAGTTTCCCTACTCTCCAGGATAGTATAACTTTGAACCCTAGACTAGTATTTTTCCAGCTGGAATTGGAATTGCAGAATACAAGTTTTCATTGTGGCTGCCTTTTCTGGCCTGTTGTTTCACTGAATGTGGGGGCCTCATCTTGTGTGTCTTCCCCCAATCTTGTGTGTTCTCAGTGTAGTCTCCTGTGCCCTCTGTGACCACTAATCCCTCAAAGCACTAGACTCCTAACAGTGTTTGCCTCAGGGCAGACCCAGCTTCACACATTAGCTTACCAGGTGAACCCATCAGTTCACCAGGCGGCTATTCACGCATGTGGGCCTCCCCTATTTTTAGGCAACTTCAGCTGTGCATTAAACAATATGTTGTAACTGATTCTGTACCAGGGGTTCTGCAGCAGGAGGACTGATTTTCAGAGTAGCGGATGTGCTACACCACTGGAAGCAAAATCCTCTACTTAACTTTATGACCTCATCTCCCTGGACCTTCACTTTCTTCACTTCATGCCAGCCACACTGGACTATAACTCAAACACATAAAAGCTCACAGCTGTCCCAGAGCCTTTTCACCTGTTATTTGTTTTCTTGAAAAGGCTCTTTTCTTCAATTCTTCACATGGTCGCACTTTATCGCCATTCAGGTCTTAGCTCAAATGTTCCACCTCCAGATTCTTCCCTGGTCACTCTCAGTTATTAATACTTTCTCTTATCTCAGCTAAATGTTTCTATGTAGTACTTCCCAGAACCTAAAGTTATTTTGTTTATTGATTTGTTTATGTTTTATTCTCTAGAATGTAACTGTTTAAGGGCAGGGACCCTGTTCTAGAAAAGTGCTTGGCACCGATAGACACTCTAAAAGTATTTGTTGATTGGTTGGGTAATATCTCTGTTCTTTATCTCCTGCTGAAATACCTTCCTATTCTCTCCTGCAGGCTGGAAACCATGGCCATATTCATAGTCACAATAGTTAGCTTAGTATAGTAAGGTCTCCACTAAAATGCCATCCTGTGTGTTCTAACAGGTAACTACTCAAACTGTGTGTATGTGCGAATATGTGTGTGTGTCCATTTAGATGCATACATATGACTGTGATGTAAGTTTAGAAAATATATCTAGTTGTACAAACCACATCCAGACCCCCTGAATTATCTAACAAACAAAAGCCATGATTTAATCCCTCCCTCAGCACCGCAGGGAAACCTTAGGGAAGGGATACAGTGGAATGACCTCTTTTTCAATTTATAGTTCAATACCATTAGGTAGTTTTTAAAGAATTCTATCAGCACGGCTACAAGGGAATCTCCAAATTTCTTTTTTGTGCATATGTGTGTGTTAAGAAATATTAGTTTTATTTAGCCAGTTTTCACACCTGAATATTTATTCTATAAAAACTGTACAGATTGTACAGTTTAGATACAGTTCAAACTACTGAATGAAAAGGTAGGTCCCACAGATGCAAAAATACCGTACCAATCAATGCAGGGTAAAGGCAGGTTTACACACTGCACAGCTCTCCAGGTGACTGGGGAGTTGGTCAATTCTAAGTATAAACTTCAAAACTGTAAAAAAAAAAAAAAAAAAAAAAAAAAATAAGGATTTGGTTTTATTTTGCTCTTCACACATTCAGTATGATTTCAAAATCAGAAGCCTAACTAATAATAGGCATCTGTAGTCTGGAATTAGTATCCACTGCTGGAAGGAGTCCATGTGTCTATCCATACAGGACACTCTTGGAGACCATACTGAGCTCAGTATATTGCATAGACATAAAAGCAGAGACCAAGAACATTAAATGTTGAATATAAGGTAGTTCTTTCTTGTTTTGAAAGGAGTTTTTGCATTTAACAATGTGCCAAAAACTTTTAACTTATTAAATAAAATACATTCTAAGTGAACATAAAATTACACTTTATAAACATAAAAATGCTTTATTTTGGTGTAATACATCAATCATATCTGCAAATAGAAAACCAAAACTGTCTATAAAGTAGTATTTCTCATCCAGCAACAAGAAGTACTTATGTAGTTATTTTTCAAAAGGGTCAGAAAACCTACTTAAAACCCACTAAAGGCTAACTTATAACTTAGATAGTCATACTTAAGCTATTCAGTGATTCACTAATACTGCAAAAAAAGCTTTCTTCTGGAGACAGTGGTTTCTTCATGTTAACTAGGTAAGAACTGGACATATTTTAAAAAGAAGGAGAAATCAACTGTTTCCCTCTCAATGCTCACAAGGGTCTTCCTGGCTGCAAGGAAGCAATTAACTCACTGATGGAAGTGTCTTTGAAACTTGCATGTTTGGTTTTTTACTATGAATGAATAAATGATTACCATTTCACTGAAAGTGCTAAGTATTTTTGCGGGTTTGTAATATGACAGCAATGATGTTGATGATCAAAGGCTATTTAAGCATCCAAGACTTTTGAGTCAGGATAGATGTGTGATTCATGTCTTATACAGGGGTAATATTAAAAGTATTAAACAACCATCATGGCATAGATGCCAGCCACAGCACAGGACATGGAGCCTCCTGTCATGTCAGGTCAGGTTAGTGGGGCGGCATCAGTGGACTCAAAGCAGCAGTTGTTCAAAACTGATATGGGAGGACTTCAATATTTTAACAACCAGTATGTATTGGCCATATGTCAGCCTTGATCTTATGGGACTGTGGCTGGTCTGAGCTTCCAGAGACCTTAGAAGGCATCTAATCCTGACGTTTCATGTTTATTCTTAACCTACAGAATCTAATAAGCCATAGCTTGTTTGTAAACCAGTCTTAAACTTTTTGAACAATGTCTCTTGGTCCCTTTCCTGTATATTAGGATTGGTTTCATCCATATGTAATCATGAATTTCAGCAAGTATAGCTTTCTTAGAAGCCTGTTTGCTTTCAGAAATCTTTGAAAAATGACTTCTCATGGAGAACTATCTCTGCAGAGAATATCTCATCTATTAAGTGAAGAAATACAACCTTTCTCTTTCCCCATTATCGGGGAACACCTCAAGGTTCCATCTCTCAATACTGCCACATGGGGGGTTAAATTTCTTTCTTTCTTTTTTTATTTTGAGATGGTGTCTTGCTCTGTCACCCAGGCTGGAGTGCAGTGGTGGGATTTTGGCTCACTGCAAGCTCCACCTCCCAGGTTCACGCCATTCTCCTGCCTCAGCCTCCCGAGTAGCTGGGACTACAGGTGCTCACCACCACGCCCGGCTAAATTTTTTGTATTTTTAGTAGAGATGGGGTTTCACTGTGTTAGCCAGGATGGTCTCAATCTCCTGACCTCATGATCCGCCCGACTCAGCCTCCCAAAGCGCTGGTATTACAGGCGTGAGCCACCGCGCCCGGCCTATGGGGGGTTCAAACATGAGTTTTGAAGAGGATAAATGTTCAAACTATAGCAGAAGGCATGACTATATATGGTCCTGTTCAGAGTGCACTATGCCTTATTTATTTAAAAATTTCGTATCTTATAAAAAGCACAATTTAAATACAAATGTATAAAACATATAAAATTTTCTCTAAACTTATTTCAGCATTTCTTCCTTTATGTAATATATTCCAAGCTTCCTACACACCTGCCACCAAAAAAAAAAAAAAAAAAAGAAGAAGAAGAAAATAAAGGAAGAAAGAAAGGGAGAAGGAAGGAAGAAAAGAAGGAAGGAAGAAGAATACAGAATACAGAAGAAGAATACAGAATACAGAAGAAGAATACAGAATACAGAAGAAGAATACAGAAGCAGGTCCTTGGGATGCACAGTTAATTCATAAGCCTCATTTTGGCCAGAAGTTTCTGTTTGGCCTTAGGCTTCTTCAAGTCTTTTACCAGAACTGCATATAAATTCATGTGAGGGTCACCCTCTTTCTTCCTTCCTCTTGACCACCTGGGACAGGAGTTGCTGTGATATAATGGGAAAAGGTTGACTTTTAGAATCTGGAGACTTTTGGAGAAGACAAATTAGGCATTTCCTAGCAAGTACCTACAATATACAGTAGTTGCTCAAAATTGTCTGCTGAACCTGAGGTTTTTAGTGGGCAGGGAAAGGTCAGCCAAGAGGAAATGAAGAAAGGCAGGAGAGCCTGCTAATTTACAATCTGGATAATCAGACACGATACTCAACGTCCACAAATTCATTCAATCTTTCCATGGAATGCAGGCACATGGTAGGCTTACTATTGTACCATGCATATCTTATCTGAATATAAAATTGAGACACCCTTCTTAGGGACCTTCTGGAGATCTTCTCCAAAATATTTTTCACATTTCAATTATAGCTTTTCCAAAATTTTGGCCAATATGGGAATTGTTTAGCAACCACATCAAGGGGAAATAGAAATATCTTTTTAATAATTTAACTAGACATTCAGTTTTTTAAAAAAATAACCTTTCACTTCATAAAGTGCAAACTGTGTCATGAGAAAAAGAGATGGAGATAGAGTTGGCATTTTGCAACAGGGAAAAAAAAAAACAATGAACAAAAATACTGCACTTACAGTAAGAGTAACAACAGTTGAAGTTTGAGAATTATTGGGAGGGGGTGTACTAACAAAAGGGCAGGAAAGAAAAACTGTTTTACAAGTGAGATTTCTTAGCTTCCAGAAATAGAGAAAGGAGTTTATATACTCCTGCACATTTGTACAGACTTGCAAGATGTGCTTTGCTTAATTCTTAGGTTATACTATTTATGCTGTTGGTATGCGGAAGACCAATGCTGTTTTAATATTTATGCTGTTAACAAAATTCCTCCAGTCTCAGCCTTTGCTTATGATGGTGGATAGAGACAAGCACTAGAATTTCAAAGATGTTGAGTTTAGAGTCAGAAAGGACATTAAATATCAACTCCTATTCTTTGGGGTAAAATATATATATATATATATATATATATATTTTTTTTTTTTTTTCTAACTGCAATGTAAAATGCTTCTTATTTTCTAAGAGATGTCAGTCAGGAATAGGGTCACAAACCATATTGAAGGGAAAATTCTCTATTTGAAACTACAAAATGCTGTGTTGAACTCTGGGCTTAGACATTCAGATCGAAATATATTGCCAGGTTATTATAAGTATGTTCCGTGTGAGAAAATATCTCCTCCCAGATGCAATATATCTCTTAGATTTTTCGCAAGTTGTTTTTGTTATTGTTGGCCTTTTCAAAGGTTCCAAATATTGGAGACTTTTCAAATTCTTATTGTGTTTCTCCCCTCCCTTCAGGATGTCTTGACTGGGGAGTCATGTTCAATTACTTGTACACGTTCATCTGTTATTGCCTTCTGCTCATTGGAGGGTTCATTGTTGCATATCTTTCTTGCTGATCATAAAAAGTCCTTTCTCTTGACCTGGAGTTTCTGTGACAGCAAAGCTGGATCACTCGTCTCCTGCTCCTGTGCATCCAGGACCCTCCTTGGGAATGAAGACCCTTCCATGGTCCCTCCTGTCTCCCCATCTCCTTGACCATTCTACCATCCAACCAACTGTACACCTCTCTAAATATGGAATGCTGCACAGGCAATGCAGCCACTCTATTCAAAATGAGGACTCTACTCCCTTTTTGAGTTTTTCTGTGATTTCTTATGGTGTAGCTAGAGCTCCCATTTCATTTAAAATTAGCTTTTGTTAAAAAGGAAAATATGCTGAACTGCTTAATGCATTTGCCAGTTCATTTTAATTTTGATTCAACAATTATCTACAATAATATAACAAGCCCATATTATCTATTTATAAAGATGTGTGTGTGTGCAGTGAAAGGTTGTCTCTGGGTGGAAAGAGCTGAGGACCTGAGCAGCACTCATTAGCTCCAGGCTGCATTTGAGGCTGGGGGAACATGTGGGGCCAGAAACACACTCTGTCTCATCTGCATGGCTTGAATTCTATTTCACACATTTTTGAAGGGTGCACATTTCCACAGAGCTCCTCTTCAATCCAGATTCCCTTTCCGCTGTAATCCCCTGTCGGTGCTTTATCTGTGAATAATTTTTTAAATGAATGAGAATAGAAGCA
This sequence comes from Macaca mulatta, assembly GCF_049350105.2. Lineage (NCBI taxonomy): Eukaryota > Metazoa > Chordata > Mammalia > Primates > Cercopithecidae > Macaca > Macaca mulatta. The sequence goes on along the minus strand of NC_133418.1, from coordinate 58,597,288 downwards.
AGGCAACCAGGTGTTTCTTTTTCTTTTTCCTTTTTTTTTTTTTTTTTTAAATTTTTGAGACAGAGTCTTGGCCCGGGCTGGAGTGCAGTGGCGCGATCTTGACTCACTGCAACCTCCGCCTCCCAGATTCAAGCAATTCTCCTGCCTCCCTAGTAGCTGGGATTACAGGCGCACACCACCACACCTGGCTATCTTTTTCCTTTTCTTTCCTCCTCTTCACTCTCTTGTTTTCTACTCCTTTTGTGATCACCTTCTCTGACATCTTAACTTCTCCCTCTGTTCAGAATGGAAAACGCTGTGGTGTAGATAAAGCCCATTCCAGGGGGTCTGGGAGGGAAGCAAGAAGCTGAGTTGCAAGAAGCTGAGTTGAGAGGGTCATGTCACTGGTCTTGCATCCCCATAGGGCTCAAGTTCAGAGATTATCCCCAGACAAGATCATATACATGTCACAGAGATACACCGAAGGACTGAAAGAAGGTGTTTTAGTTGCTTATAAAGGAATCCCTGAAACTGGGCAATTTATAAAGAAAATGAACTTATTTCTTACAGTCATGGAGGCTGAGAAATCTAAGGTCAAGGGGTCACATCTGATGAAGGCCTTCATGCTGGTGGGGACCCTCTGCAGAATCCCAGGTGGCACATGGTATCATAGAGCAAGAGGGCTGAGCATGCTAGCTCAGGTCTCTCTCCCACTTCTCATAAAGCTACCAGTCCCACTCCATGATAACCCATTAATCCATGAACGGATGAGCTCACTCATGATGGTAGAGCCCTTGCAACTGACCCAATCGCCTCTTAAAGGTCCAGTCTCTCAACACTGCCACATGGGGGGTTAAATTTCAGCATGAGTTTTGGAGAGGATAAGTGTTCAAACTATTGCAGAAGGCATGACTATATATGGTCTTGTTCAGAGTGCGCTATGCCTTATTTTTTAAAAAATTTCTACATCTCATATAAAAAGCACAATTTAAATACAAATGTATAAAATATATAAAATTTTCTTTAAACTTATTTCAGCATTTCTTCCTTTATGTAATATATTCCAAGCTCCTTACATCCCTGCCACCAAAAAAAAAAAAAAAAAAGAAGAAGAAGAAGAAAATAAAGGTAGAAAGAAAGGGAGAAAAAAGGAAGAAAAGAAGGAAAGAATAAAAGAAAGAAAGAGAGAAGGGAAGAAGTAGCCGTAGACTGGCTCTCTCTCATTCTGAGAGGCTCTAGCTATGGAGCACAGGGAAGAGGAAAGGGTTGGCTGACTTGTGGTCCTCCTGGCTCCACCACTGACCAGCCTGGGACCGCATAGATACCCCCCTGTGAGCCTCGCTGTGCTCAGTTCTGACTGAGGTGACAGATTGGTGGTCTTCATGATCTTCTCCAGAGGCAACGACTTTCCGCAATTCTGATGAACCCTTTGAATATGCAACATGTTTAAAGTTAGGGCTTTACACTCTAGACTTTTTATGAAGAGGGGTAAAAAAAGGAACCTGAACCTGATCATTTTTCCCTGACTTGCCCTGGAGACCCTGAGAGAGAAAGCACTTGTCAAACATCACTTGGAGCAGCCAGGTTTAGCAATATGGCTAAGTCAGGCTACCAGGAGTGAAGCCAAGCCAGGGATTGAGGACTTAACTAAATTCTCCAGCAGAGGCCTGGGAGACTCAGTCTTTTGAGAAGCAGTGACTGTATCAGGAATCAAAATGAGCTGAAGAGGCTGGTGAAAGCAGGATTTCTCATGACAAATGCAAATGTGACTGGCAATGGGGTGTGCCTGCAGGAAGAATACAGAAGCAGGTCCTTGGGGATGCATCCATCATACCCACAAATACTTCCTTAAAAGCTGCCTTTAAATAATGGAAAATGCATTTCAATGTATAGAGACAATGGGAGCCCGGGATAGGCCTAGAGTATGTAGAGTACTAAGTGAGCCTCAGTGTCTGTTGAGAGGCCAGATGTCTGCACAGGCTGAAGCTGACTGTGAAATCCGGGCCTGCTTCTTCTCACTTTGTCCATCACAGCAACTCTGACAGTAAATGATTTCCCATTCCCCTTTCAGAGCTTGCCAATTCTACACTCTTTATACCTTCAACCGGTAGTGGATTTCAGCATTCATGTGAGTCAAATAGCATGCCTTGGGATCCAGGCTGTGGGAGGCAAACAGGTTTCAGCATAGGGATGTAACAGTAGGTGGGATGGTATCATCTGAAATGCAAACCGTTGTGCAGCATATTCCAGTAGCATTTATACTGATGTTTTACTAAATTAAGTTGAGTAATTTAGTCCATCTAGAAATCTGAAAGAACAAAATGTTGATAAAATAAAAAAATGAGCACCCAAGCATAAATGACTATTGTCATCATTGTGTCATTGTAATCACAATAAGGAGGGTATCCTGCCTGTTTGGAAAGCAAGAGCTGAACCTGAAGATATTCTATGGTCCTTTAAGAATTATGATTTAAGCCTTGACCTCTACTCCTTATGCCAGCCAGTGCAGACAGAGGAAAAATTGTATTTCTGTTTCACTTATCTAGGGCTTTCTATGTACCAGGCACTTCACCTACTTTATCCCCTTCACTCCTTAATATAACTCTGTCAGGCATATGCAGTTATTCTCTCCATTTGGTAAGTGACAGTACTGAAGGTCTGTCACTTAGCTGGTAGGGGAAGATTCAGGACTCACACTTAGGCCTGACTACGGAACTCTTACTCCATCCTTTGTATACTGTTACCCCAACCTTGAATCCTGGAAATCCTTCAGAGTTAAAGGATGGAGGATGAGAGGAGGTTGGCTGAATTACTGAAGTATATGCTTGTAGAATATAACAAGTAATGAAAGATCTGTTATATTAGAGGTTATTGTGTCAGAAAGTGTTCATACCGAGTAGAAGACAAAAGCCTGCATGCCTGTATCCCACTTATCCTGTGCCTTGTAGGATCCTATAATTCTAAGGTTTGAGGGAGTTTTTTTTTTTTTTCTTTGAGACAGGGTCTCCCTCTGTCGCCCAGGCTGGAGTGCAGAGGTGCAATCTCACCTTACTGAAACTTCCGCCTCCTGGGTTCAAGCGATTCTCCTGCCTCAGCCTCCTAAGTAGCTGGGACTACAGGTGTGTGCCACCATGCCGGGCTAATTTTTGTATTTTTAGTAGAGATGATGTTTTGCCATGGTGGCCAGACTAGTCTCGAACTCCTGACCTCAAGTGATCTGCCCGCCTCGCCTCCCAAAGTGCTGGGATTACAGGCGTGAGCCACCGCTCCTGGCCTGAAGGAGCTTTATGGTATTTAATTGAATGCCCTCATTTTTGCCAAGGAGAAAACTAAAACCCAGAGAGGTTGGCTTGCCTCAGTTTACCGTCTCATCACAGCGTAAGTTGCACTTTCTCCTTCCTCACCCATTCTTTCCTCCAGACATCGCCAATGCAGGACCATAGGCTATCAGCATCCTTAACAACCCTGGTTATTTACTTGATTGAGCTCTCCCTAATCAAGGCACGGACCTCATAGAAATAGATGGGAATTTCCAAAAGGCTGCCTGAGGCTGCTGATCAACAATTCATTTTTAGCATTTCTTTTTAAATCGCTCTAAGTTGTTGCACCTGGGTCACAGTGACAGCTGAATAAGGGGGCTGAACAGCAACGTTGTTCTGGGCACCAGGTTGGTGAACCCCCTCCGCCATGTATATGCATGAGCTCTTCATTTGCATAAAGCGCAAAAGCATCACTCCCATTAATCACCGCATTCATCTTAATAATTAGTGGCAATAATGTTGAAGAGCGGTGGTCTCCACATCGATTTCTGAGGCACCATGGGCTATTTCTGTTGCAGATGAATGATCATCAAGAGTGACATGTTGATGTCTTTGGATCGACCACCCCAATTCCACGTGCTTTACAGCCTGGCAGCTGGTCAGGAAGCTCTGGTGATCTGTGGGGCTAATGCTGTCCCTCTAACAAGACCAGTAAAAAGGAGTGATGTGACACCTGGGAAGGGGTTTAGGAAAAAGTCCCTGACCACTTTAAGGGGCGCTCTCTTAGCCATATGCATAGTAAACTAGCTGTAACTGCAAAGCAAGAGGCTATTTGTCATAGAGATTATGACTCCATGGTTAAGTACTTGAAAGGCTACCACTTGCTCTCAGACCTTCTCCATAAAAGATTGGCTTGGGGTCTGTAATTTGCCAATACTTCTGGGTCAAGAGAAAGCCATTTCAGATCAGAAATGTAATAGAATGTTTTAAGGACCGTGGTACAGTGCCAAAGAGGATGGAAGTATTAATAATTTTCATGGGTTGTTTAAAAAGGCCCTATCAGGTAAAAAAAAAAAAAAAAAAAAAAAGAATAAAAAACATAAGTCACAAAGGGATCCACTTGAAGATTTGAAAAGAAACTACAAAGGACTTCATTAATACAAAAGGGAAGATTAGTCAGAGAACAAAAGAATAAGGAAGGAGGAAGCGAATGGAAAGGCAGGGAAGGAATTATAATAATGTCAGATGGGGGAGGCTGGTGAGGAAAAACTAAGGAGGAATTAAAACAAAGACTCCTCAACTTTCTAGATCCATGAGATCATCCTGGATATTTCCCCTCTTTCAGGAGATGAAGACAAAGTGTGAGTGACAGAGAAAATTCGGGTGTGAGGTGTAAATGTTTTTAAAATGTAGTAACAATTAAATTTCTCCTGCACTGTGGGTTAGCAGAAAGCCATCAGCACAGCTTCAGGTTGATTTAGGAAATTCGATAATATGTGTTTTTTTTGCCTTCTCACCTTATACTCACTGGTAAATGACAGACCCTACATTTATGATCTTTCATTCCGTCTTCTTCAAAAGCTGAGGTTTATGCTTTTATGAAAATTAATAAAAAACTCCTAAAGAGAGTGCAGGTGTTTCCAATGGCTATTTATTTCTTTTTCTAGGAGCATATTCAAATACAACTGTCCTTCCCCCAACGTGACATAAAGAGAATTCTCTGCATCCCCTCCACTGCTTATTGGCTGGCTATACTAGCACCTTGTCTAGGAGAGGGACAGCACATTGAATCTAGTTGGTGTCTGCACATAAATCATCCTGAAGAAAAAAAGGTTTAATTTACTTAGACAATTTGGTATTTGTACACAACTAGTTGATCTCGACAATTATTTTTCTAAGATGTATGTGGGGTGTCTGCGTGTGTGTAATGAACAGCTTTGTGCGAAACAGCGACTAAACTTTTGGGACAAGATAATGACTCTCAAAACTGAGCACTTTGAGAATTTGTGTTTGTTGCTATACCTCCTTTTCTCTTTGCAGCATTATCTGTTTTTGACATGTAGAGAGAGGCTTTGTTATACCTCTGTGCTGGGTTCTGAAGGGAAGGGTACAATTGTAAACATCGAATAAACATGTGTGCAAATAAACACTAGGGCTGACCTTGTCCTCCTAAAGTCCACAAAGATGCGGTCTTGCATGATCCTCCGAACCAGTTCCTTCCTGGAGATAAAGGGCGCTGAAAAGCAAGGGTGTCTCACATACAGGTTTGGAGACAGGGGAGGGATGCTGGGCTGTGAACAATAGCATCCCCAAGGAGCCCTTGCAATGTGGTAGCTGGAGGGCAAAGGAGAGGTGCTAAGTGATGCAGGATCTGGCCATCTTTGACCCCAGGAATTACAGCATTTGAACCAACAAAGGAGGAGCACAATAGGCCTCTACCTAAGGGTCTGGTGTGTCCATTCTGACCTTAGAGTAGGTTGACCCTGATGAGCCAAAATGGTCACATGCCTAGGATGTGGAGTCCTTGCAGTGAAGTGTTTGTCTTGTGTCATCTGAGTAAGGTCTGGGCATTTTGCAAAGCTAGATTTTCCCTCTGGACCCTTCTCCCCTCTGTGTCTTGCTGTGCCTGGTTTCTTTGCCCTGTCGCTCAGTATCTGGCATGTGTATGGGTGTTTTTAATTGGATCCTCTGAAATGCATTTCTGACACTGATTTGGTTATATTCTGTTCTATTCTGTTATCAAACAAATTTGCTGTCATACAAAAGATCAATGTTATTGTAATGTCCTACTTGATGGATTAAATAGGGTATTATTCAACTCTTATTAAACAATCAAGAAAAACACACTGGGACATGCTTTCATTCACAGCTGCTAACAAATACAGTGTATCTGATCTGTGATTAAGAAACAGAGCAGGAGTAGTTATTTTCAGATTAATTAAACAAACAAGTAGGATTTAGGGACCAGGATTTTTAAAACCCAGTACAATTCTTTGAAACATGTTTGAAAAAGGACATAATTTAACTACATGAGTGAACACTTAAGAATATAAAATCTTTCAGTGACGCAATTCTGGATTAATTGCCCAGAACTATCGCGGTGCCATAAACAAAACCGTTCCAGTGACAGACCTTTCAGAAGAGTTTTTTTTTCTTCTTGTGAGTAAATGTCCATTTAGAGAGCTTTTCTAAATTTAGAAGCAACGTTCATCAATCATTTATAATAAGCACCGAAGAACTGCGCTCGCCTGCCTGAGATGCAGCCCCCTGGTGAAGAGCGGTCCCCGACCAGGGCTGTGTTGCCGGACCGGCACCCACTCCATTACCAGCGTCTGACCTTTGTGTTCCACCGACTTCACTCTCGAGATGCCCAGAGAAAGCAAATATTAAATCAGTAGAAATCTCCCTCTTATCTCAGGCTGCCTGGCTCTATATTATCTTTAGACTCCCCCCTCCCCACCCCACCACCCGGCTTTACATACAGTTGGCTACATTTTGGCTCCTTCTGTCTGATGCTGTTTCCGCTAATGGCTGAAGAAATGGAACATTACACCATTTAACGTGTGTGGGTCACATTAATCACAGAAAATTCTTTTAATGTCTCAGAAGTAACTGTCAAACTGGACATACTGAATCTATTTAAACTAAAGCATGCCATTTTTTATCTACAGTGATCTTTAATTCCCATAAAAGGGTCAAGAAAATGTGATTAAGTGACAGTTTTAAAATGTACTATAATATTAAATAGCTTGATTAAGTGACAACTATAAAATGTAATACAATATTAAGTATCTGGCTATGTCCCAAAAGAACTTTAAAGTATTTTTGAACGGTTTGGGAATTCACTAACCCATAATGGGTTACAATGGAATTTTTTTTCTTTTGGTGGGGGGCATAAAAACAGTTGAACTTAAAACACACACTAAAAACAAAACAAGAGGAAAAAGCCCTCAGCATTTACAGAGAATATAGAGTTGCAGAGCCTCTCTTTGGAGGGCCAAAGACTGGGTTTTTGGTAATATAGAGATTAAGATCTTTTGAAGATTCTGAATTTGCCAGTGCTTGACTAGACCTGTAATTCCTGTGACACAAAGAATAGAATCAAAGATAGTTGTGGTAGGGGGAACTTACAGCTGAATGGAAAGGCCACAGACTAGTCAGTGACCTCCCGGGTGACCTCCAAGGGGCTGACCATCAGCACCCCAGATTTCTGACTTACTTGTGTATTATATCTCAGTTCCCGTCAGGGACAGCATAGGAAACACCAGCCTGGCTTGGTCCTCCATCTCGGTCTCCAATAGAGTAAGCCAGTGGAGACACCAAAATACCTCAGTGTCAGGACTGTAATGGGAGTCAGTCATGGGGTCTGCATTAGGGGGCTGAGGTTGGAAGGAGACAATTCTATGGAATTCCTAGGAGAAATGTCTGGATCAGGTGCCCAGGCCAAATAACCAAAGACATTCATGCCATTATTCAGACAGTGTACTAACTCTTCTCCAACAATCATTTGGTCACATTTTAGCCTGGGATCCCCAAGAAAGCATAACTTTAGTGAAAGTTGTGTGCTATTATTCTGTTAGAAGGTACGGTCTCAGGGAGCAGAGGTGAGGGGAAAGGGAAGGAGGGAGAGCCAGGATTAGGATGTCTTACCCCTCTGGCTGCCACTGAAGTCTGACTAATTGCTTGTTCTTGCAGGACTGTACCCCCAGGAAGCCACACAAACTGTGTAACCAGACAGTGTATCTGGGAGGAGACGGAACGAATTTATCTACCAGCTCCCATCTCTCATGGGCCAAATTCTTCCCCACTGTACATTAACTCCATATCACTTTCAGATTGCATAAGGTGGGTGTTTGGTGGGCTCTTGGGCATCCTGCTTCTCTGTAGCAACAGGGAAGCCCCAAGACAGGAGGCCAGGTGGGTCAGGTGGAGTCTGCAGAGTGTTAGATGGAGCCCAGGCAGAACAGGTTGCTACGGGAGTGCTTGGTACAAGGAGAGTCTGGGAGGAACTGAAGGAGCACTTAAGAGATTCTCTATCCAGGTCAGAATCAGATGGAGGCACTCAGTAGGTAGTATAATTCACCAGAAGTTTTCCATATGCCCCTGCTGACAGAACATTAATGGAATCTTGATGTATCCTGACTTTTCTCCTGAGCATAAGCCCGTCTCCATCCCCAGAGAGATTTTGGGCTGGGTACCATGGACAAGTGCATTCTGTCTCCTCTGAAAACTGTAAAGTAGATAGTAAGTTTTGGTGATGTTTAGCAAGTGGCTGAGCCTAGAATTGCAGACATGTGCTCCGCTCCCTTTAAGAGCCTCTCAGAGCCCCCATAGAGATCTCAGAAAAGGGTAGACTCTGACTTTTAAGGACACTCATCAAGAGAAAGATAGAAAGCCAAGCTAGGTATCATGACTGGTCCCACAGTGACAGAGACAAATGGCCGTGACACATTTATGTAGGCTCGCTTTTTCTCTGGGTGAGGATGAAGCCTCATTTGGAAGATTTGTTCATCTGTCTAATAAATCAGTGCAGAAAGTTTCCCTGATATTTACTCAGGACTTTCTTTCCCGTCTTCATTTCATTCCATGCCTCTGATTGCTCATCCTCGAACCAGGCTACATAAATCTCTTCTCTTTCTTCTGCCCCTTTGTCAACCATTAGCCTGCTCCCCCTCTGTCATTGTTTCACCAGACTATAGATGTAACTCTTCTAATCTTCCCTGATAAATCAGGCTCTCAGAATCGCTCCTTGTTGCTCCCTCAAACTCCCTAGAGCTGGGATATAGGGCTCTGAGGGCCTGGTGCAGACGTTTCTTTTATAATGGGCCCTGAAAGGTTGTCAGCTGCAGATAATTAGGATCTCACTTCCCGCCATCGAGCTGCATATATCTTCCATGCAAAGAACCCCCATCACCTTCAAAAGAATTAACACATGCAGAGGAGATATACGAGGGGCTGGCTGACCGGAGGATGGGGCCAGCTCTTCTGAAGGCCAAAACTCTTCACGTTTCGTGTGAGAGAGAGGCATTCTCTCAGGAGAGGAAGCTCGCCCTCCTCACATTTCTTCATGGTAAAAGCCTCACGCTGTGTGTCTGGACTGTGCATCATGGAGTAGTGAGAAGAATATCTTTTTAGCTAAATTATTTAATAATAGTGCTGTCCCTTTATGCTCCACCCTATTCTCTCAGTCTCCCTGTTGAGACAAAGTTTAGTCTTGCACTGAGAGCTCAAGTATATTTTGTTTGCTGTCTTTATTTTCTAACTCTGTTAATAATTGGCTCACATCACTTGTAAACCCATGATTCAGGTTTTCTTTTTCTTTTGTTTTTGAGACAGGGTCTCACTCTGTCACCCAGGCTGTAGTGCAGTGGTGTGATCTCGGCTCAATGCAACCTCTGCCTCCCAGGCTCAAGCGATTCTCCTGCCTCAGTCCCCCAAGAAGCTGGGATTACAGGCGTGTGCCACTACCGCCTGGCTAATTTTTGTATTTTTAGTAGAGACAGAGTTTCACCATGTTGGCCAGGCTGGTCTTGAACTCCTGACCTTGAATGATCCACCTGCCTTGGCCTCCCAAAGTACTGGTTTTACAGGTGTTGAGCCACCATGCCTGGCCCATGATTCAGTTTTTCTTTAATGGTTTCTCAGAACTAACCAGTATATAGCTTCAGGAAAACTGGGTGGGCTGTCAAATGGATATGACATCAGGATGCAATGTTGCCCCCAAAGTTAGCCTGGCACAGGGAAATTCTTCTCAGGCAAGTGATCCATGAGACCTCAGGGTTCAGCATGGTTGGGGTTGGAGATGATACCCGGAGGGAGGGAGAAAAGTGGTGGCATGGGTGGGAGAGTCTCCCTTCACAAGGAGAAGAGCAGTTTTATTTTTACTCATATTATATATTAAGATTCCATCTAAGATTTTATATTTTTTAAAAGGAGAAAACAAGCTTGAAAACTGCTAGTGCCATCACCTTGTATCTGAGGAGAGAGGCCCAGAGATATGAAGGACACATGGCTTGCTAGTGCTAAGCCAAATTCAGAATCCACAGTCTCTAGTACCTTGGTTTTTCATTGTTCTTCACCAGCCAGCTGCAACATAATCTTCATAATAGTGTTCTTCAGTATTGCCTTGGAATCATTAGGAAACAGACAGGCCTATATATTCCCAGGGACTAGTGTTGATGATAAAGTGCTCTTTGTGGTCGGAGATGTTCCTCCTGACCTGTGCACTTGGAGTGATTTTTCTGGTGGTGGAGGCAGATGGGCACTGAGTCACCACCACGATCGCCATCCTTTAGGAGGTGATTGGTGAGTCTCGGGGCTGTGATCTTTGACCACGAACCTCAGCAAAGGGAACTGACACCTTAAGGGAGAAAGCGCAATGTGGCTTGGATCTCATCAGGGTCACTGTGGGGGCTAACCATAGAATTCCAGACCTAGATTGGGTCATAGCTGTCTCCCAGCCTGACCCCCCTTTTTTTAAAGCTGAAGACATCAAGGCCCACAAAGGTCAAGTGATTTTCCCACACAGAGGAGGAGTGAATTCAGAACTAGTGGGCAGCAGGCATTGTTTCTTGTTTCTCGGCTGGATAGAGCTTAATTAGTCTATTCTCCTACTGCCCTTTCCACCCAGACCAGTTTAAGACAGGGTTATGGATGAAGGTGTCTGCTCTGCAGACTAAAACTTCCTTGAGTCAACTGTTCCCAGGTCTAAATAGGAGAGAGAAAGGGACATACAGGAAGTTATCAAGGCTTCTTGGTTCTCATCCCAAAGTATGTCCTTCTGGGTCTTTTCAGCAATGAGGATGGTAGTTGAGCCTCCAAATATTAACTGGTTTTTCTTATTTCATTTGATTCAGTACTTGGGGGAGGAAGAAAAATATTATTTATTGGGTGCCCTCATATTCAAGTCTCAACATTCTACTTTCTGAAACTTATATTAACAGCATCTGTCTGCTGGCACCTCCAGGAATCTTCATCAATTTCCCTGTGGAGAATGGAGCCTGTTGGAGTTGTTCTTAATAAGAATCCTAGTGGTTGGCATCATTCCTTGAAATGGGTGGACACCAAAGTCATAGTGGGTTTTGACTGAGATTCCTTTTCTAAGATGGGTTTTTATAAACATTTTTAAAGAGTAAAACTTGAAACAAATGGAAGGCCTTGTTCCCACCACGACTTCAAATACCAACATATGTATCAAGGAATCTATTCTATTTGATAAGTCAGTTCAAAGTGACCAGGAAATAGCAACAAGGAGCCAGGCATGGAAACCAGCATTTGGTATTTAGTGAATATTACACACCATCTGTATGTGGGTTGCTCTCCAAAATCCTCAAGTTCAGAAACATCTCTCTTCCTTGTCTGTTTTTTGTTTTGTTTTGTTTTTGTCAGACAATTGTCTATTTTTAGAGATTCAGAGGGCTTTCTCTGATTAGGTCAAGGTATCACAGGAAAATAATAATAATAATAAAAACACTGAAAGGAATCCACCTATCAAGAAGCATCTTGGCTAAAGATAGGAGATACAAGGGAAGGAGGTCCTGGAGATCACGAGAAGAGTGAGCAATTAATCAGAAGGTCAAAGGTCTCTCTGTGAACACCATGGTGCTGTGCAAAGAGAGTCACTTATTATTGAGAATGGCAGTGATTTAAAATAAGCTTCCTCATATGGAAGGATGAGAATAATACCTACCTCATAGAGTATTATCTCAGGGTAACTGAGATAATTATGTTTAATGCTCATGAACTGGAAAACGCTGTGAAAATACAACACAGAATTAAGAGAGGTTGTTCAAAACCCTGAAAACTGCACAGCCTCCTGAAAGAGTGGAAACTAGATGCATGGCATGTTGTAAGGTATTCTGTTAACTGATTCACAAGAGGCTTCTTGGTGTGCCTTCCTCTTTATAACTTCACAGAAGGTACAAAGCACAACCAGTACAGCCCCCTACAAGAGCAGGCATCGGTTCTGACTGGCTCTGTTATCTTAAAAAAAAAAAAAAAAAAAAAAAAAAAACAGCTTTCTGGCTGGGCATGGTAGCTCACGCCTTTAATCCCAGCACTTTGGGAGGCCGAGGCGGGCGGAACACCTGAGGTTGGACGTTTGAGACCAGCCTGACCAACATAGAGAAACCCCGTTTCTACTAAAAATACAAAATTAGCCAGACGTGGTGGCCCATGCCTGTAATCCCAGCTACTCAGCAGGCTGAGGCAGGAGAATTGCTTGAACTTGGGAGGTGGAGGTTGTGGTGAGCCGAGATCGGGCCATTGCACTTCAGCCTGGCCAACAAGAGTGAAACTCCATCTCAAAAAACAAACAAACAAACAAGCAAAACTTTCTAAGAGCAAATGATATATCTGCCACCCATTGCACAGTGCCTAACCTTCCACCACCCTCTGAGGAGCATCTCCTTAGGGCCCTTGAAGATGGGAAGGATTCTTCACAAGTGCAAATGAAGTGTTGAGGTTTCTGTCTAGCTAAACTAAATCTAGAGGAAAAGTGCTGAGTGGTAGAGGAAATGGGTGGTGAAGATTTCACTTGAATGGTTCTCACATCAGATCAGAGTGGTGTTGGAGGAGAATGTTAATTCTTTGCCTATAGACTAAAAACTATGTTGATTATTAGTGAATTAAAATATTCTTAACCTTTAACAGAGAAAGGGCACCTCCCAGAATGCCGATGTTTTTTCATTCCACCAACATTTATTGAGCATCTAGTGTGTGTTGATCTCTATGATGGGAGCTGGGAAGACACAGCTGTGAAGAAGGGCAAGCATCTCCGTGGCCCTATTTCCTAGCAGGATGACAAGAAGACAGGCATTGTCTCAAACCAGGGCATGACTCTCCCACAAACTCTAAAGGGAACTGGTCAGTCGTTCTCCTTTTAATTAGCATAATCCATATGATTTGATTCTGACATCTGAGGTAGGTAAGATTTTTCATTTTTTGTCTGTCATGCCATTTGTTCTTTGTGCTTTTTTTAAAAAAAAATTTAAAAAATTGTTGCTGGGCATGATGACTCAGGCCTGTAATCCCAGCACTTTGGGAGGCCGAGGCAGGTGGAACACCTGAGGTCAGGAGTTCAAGACAAGCCTAGCCAACGTGGGGAAACCCTGTCTCTACTGAAAATACAAAAAGAAAAAATTAGCCGGGCATGGTGGCAGCTACTCAGGAGGCTGAGGCAGGAGAACTGCTTGAACCCGGGAGATGGAGGTTGCAGTGAGCTGAGATCATGCCACTGCACTCCAGCCTGGGTGACAGAGCAAGATCTCGTCTCAAAAAAAAAAAATTGTTTACTTTCTAGTGTCATTTTAACTTATTACTAGTGAGCATCTGGCCTGGGTGTTTTCCATTAGCATGAAAATTCAGAAGGCTACAGAAGGAAATACCTATAACTGAGCAGCGAGAGAGCCACTTCATTCCGTGGCCAGGCAATATGTCTTGCATTTCTCTAGTGTAAATAAAATGATGATTCAAAGACTGGTCCCCATTAATGAGTATCTGATTTAGAATAAAACAAAATCCATGCTGGGAAGTTGATGAGCTTGATTTTGCTGAATTGCTTTGAGCATGCAGCTTATATTTATTGGTTCTTTCCTTTTGACAATTGTCACCAGTTGTCTGCTGTTCTTTCTGCTGAGTGGAAAGGGAGAGGGCTTGAAGATTGATTTTAGTTCCCTGTAACTGGAGGTGACATGTGAAAGCTCAAAGCTATTGAAAAGGTAGGTGATTATTAAAATGTAATGTGTTTCTGTTTTCCTGATTATGACCTCCCAGTTTTGCAATTTGCTGCCAAGCACGTGCCAAAGCTGGAGCACAGGTGGTGATGTGTCTTTCAGGCTTTGGGAGAGTTTTAGATCATATTAACTACCGACTTGTTCCTTTTTCCTAATCCTTTTCAACAGTAGACATGCTGAAAAATTAATATACAGGGAGAAAGAGATGCATGGTTATCTACAGTGCTTTTTATGAAGAGGGAGAAGAAAATGGGGACAGAGAAGGAGAAAAAAGAGAAAGGGAGGGAGAAAAACATGGATTGGAGGTCGGGGGGAGAGAGAGAAGATAGCACATAATTAATCAGAATTAACACTTAAAAACAATTGGTGTGGAAGGGCATTTTCCAGAAAAGCAGTAGAGCCCTTTCTGAGCACATGCTCCACTTGCATTAACTATGCATTAAAATTAGTGGCAATTCACTTCTGCACATTCTCTGTTGGTTCCTTGTTAGGCTCCAACTCACCACACCAATGTGCTTGATCAGATGAGAATGACTGGAGTAGAGGGCTCTGGAAATCCTGAATGCCTTGTCTTATAAAAAGCAGGAATCACAGTCAAGTGAGAAAACAGTTTTACTGGAGGTAAATGCTGGGTGCCCCACATGGGGAACTAGGACTCATGATCATTAGGGCACAGACATGATGCCTTCAAGAGAGCTGATGGAAAGGAGCAGTTACTTTTCCAACAAGACTGTTAGAATTAGGCAAGCTGGGTCAATTAAAAGAGCAGGTGCTCTGTAGCTAGTTAGCTGTGTGAAGGATTTTTTTTTTTTTTTTTTTTGGCTTGTGGAAGCCTCTGTTTTCTCATCTATCAAGTGGGACTAATACCTATGTCTAAGGAATAAACAATGTCCCTAGGCACCCACAATCATTCCTAGCATACTGTGTGTATCTGTTATGGAAAACTGGGACTTCATCAATAGATAAAATAGCTCTTTATATTAGGATAGACTCCAAGAGGGAATATATTCTGTTACATGTAGGCTGTGTCCATAGGGACAAAATGAAAGAATTCATATTCCAAGCCTCCTGCCTTTATGACTGTTTTCTATTCTTCTTCTTATTCGTGTGATGACTAATTTATGTTCATAAATCTCAGACCCACCACCCCTTTTCTACAACCCCTGCAAAGCAATATTGAACTAAAAGCTACCAAATCTTTATCCCTTCTTCTGAACTGGGGAATGTATACAAAAACATAATCTCTTTACTTAAATGCACATAGAGACCATGGTGAAAATGACACCACACTTAATCTCTATTACTTCCTCCCATTTCAGGGGCAGAAGTTCTCCTCACACACAAAGGACACCGGTCCCTTAGGAGGCTCTTGTGCAGAACTGGGTGGGGAGTGTGGGGTCCTCGCAGTTTTCATGGGATCTGCCTGGACTGCTCAGCCCTCCCCTGCTACACACCGTGATCATGCAGCAGGCTGGGTTGGGAATCCCAGGAAAAGAGCATCACACAGAGCTCCAGAAGGGAACAGGCTTACAACAAAAGCCACCTTCTCCGTGAAATCAGATCCATCTCTGCCCCTGGGGGGCCCAGTGGCAGTTGAGCATGCTTATAGATGGTATAAATCACTTGCAGAACCTCAAGAAACAATTAACTCAGATTGAAAGTAGCTGCTAAGGTTTCACTGCCTTGTGTGCTTATGTCCTTTGTTTCAGCTTTTGGTCTTGAAACGGGGAGGATTAAAATTGTTTCAAGGGCCAAATTGCAAGGAAGGACCAGGACCAGTACAGTTAAGTCAGCCACACTTAGCTGTAACTGGCCCTTAGCTGTGGCATCTGTTTCACATTCTAAGCAATTTGAATACTCACAGGTTTGCCTTCTTAAAATAAATGTACACACCCACCCTACCCCACCCCTCCCCTCAAGAAACACCAGAAATTAATTGATCCTTCTGAGAAGTCAACCTGACAGTTTACAGTGGGTCAATAGACTTTGATATAGAGAAAATGACAATTCTGTAGTTAGATAGATAAATAGGTAAGTGAGTAGATGGGTGGATGGATGGATGGATTGATGGATAGATACCCTAAAAGTATCTTATAGAAAGAAACCAGGCTACCAGCAGAGAAGACTTTGAATGTCTGTTTAGACCCAACTTGTTTTTCAGAGATGGAGTCCTGCCATGTTATTCAGGGCAGTTTCAAACTCCTGGGCTCAAGTGATCATTCTGCCTCGGCCTCCCAAGTAGCTGGGACTACAGGCGTGAACTGCTCAGCTCGGCTCCTTCACTTTAGATTTGATAAGGCATCACTCCATCACTCAGCCATTGCCCAATGCAGGAAGAGCTCATGGAAATGCCGAGGGCTAGAGAATGCTTCCATTTGTAAAGAACTATGCTAAGAGCCGTTGCCTTCATTTTGGGAAGGGTACTTATGTGTTTTTCTAATTATAAAGCCAATATAAGTTTATGGAAAAAAATTTGGAAAATATGAGAAGTATTTTACGACATTAAAATTATCACTAGCTCTACTCCCTGATATTTTGATGCGTTTCTTTCCAGCTGCAAAGGATTCCACGCACAACTGCAGTAGGGAGGGCGCAGGAAGTGGGTCAACACTTTTGGAGAACTGGGTGAAGTTCAGGATCCTGAGGCCCTATTTTTTGGTCGCCCCAGTGAGATGTTTCAAGGCTGGACCTAAGAGAGACCTCTGTTCTGTGCATTTTTTCATCCAGAGGAGGATGCTTAGACCACGTTCTTCCCATAGTTTCAGTCCTCAAATTCTGTCAGTTTTTATAAGCAGCTGCAATTGTCTTTATTCCAAGGTCTTTATAAGCAGTTGCAATTGCCCCAGAGGTAGGGGAAAGCTAAATCAATATTTAATCTTTTTTTTCTTTGTTTTCCTCTCTTAGAATCCTGCAGACAGCCTCTATATTCTTTTTTTTTTTTTTTCTTTTTGAGATGGAGTATTGCTCTGTTGCCCAGGCTAGAGCACAGTGGCACGATCTTGGCTCACTGCAACCTCCGCCTCCCGGGTTCAAGCAGTTCTCCAGCCTCAGCCTCCCAAATAGCTGGGATTACAGGTGTGTACCGCTGCACCCAGCTAATTTTTTATATTTTTTGTAGAGATGGGATTTCACCATGTTGGCCAGGCTGGTCTCGAACTCCTGACCTCAAGTGATCTGCCCACCTTGGCCTCCCAAAGTGCCAGGATTACATGTATGAGCCACTGTGCCTGGCTCTAATGTAATAGTTGTACATATTTTGTGGGGTACATGTGATATTTTGACAGCTGTATACAAGGTTTAATGACAAAATCAGTAACTGGTATACCCATCATTTCAAACATTTATCTTTGCTTTGAGAGAATTACGAATCTTCTCTTCTAGCTATTTTGAAATATAAATAAATTATTGTTGGCTCTAATTTACCTACTGTACTATCAAATACTAGAACTCATTCCATTTCTCTAAATGTACTTTTATACCCCTTAACTTCTCTTCATCCCTCCTCCACCCTTCCCTTCCCAGCCTCTGGTATCTACCCTTTTACTCTCTACCTCCATGAGATCCACCTTTTAGCCCTCACATATGAGTGAGAATGTGCAATATTTGTCTATTTGACATTACTAAAAGCCCCTGTCTTACAATGGGAGAAACGCTTTGGCAGAAAAAGCACAGAACTGAGATTCAGGGGTCCTGGGTTCCTCCTACCCCAAACTTGGTTGTGTGATCTTGGGCAAATTGTATCGTTTCTGGAGATGGGGATTGGAGCAGCAGGGAGAAACTAAGTCAATGGCTTTTGCATGGGAATGGGAGGACAGCTGCACAGCATAATCACCTTGGGAGCTTTTTCCAAATTGAAAAGGAAGGTCTGTAAAAATTCTCCCTAGTCAAGCCCTTTATGACTCACTAGGGATGTAGAGGGAGTGAAGAGGGTCAGTAGCAGCAGGTAGGGGCATGGCTGTGGGGACCAGGAGGCCACAAGCTTCAGGGGAGGAGGCTCTTTCTTCTGTTTCTGTTGAGCAGCTGTGTCACCCAGGCAACATTCAGCACCAGCCATCTGAGAGATCACTGCAGTTGGGGGGTGGGGGTAGGGGAGCAAAAGAGCAAAGATGCTGCTATGAACCAGTTAGGTGCAGAAAAAAAGCCAACTCTTACTCTGTTTTCTGTTGCTGTGCTATGTTTTGCCTAGAGACATTGACCACGAGGGAAGAAAGGTGTCCTTTTCTCTTTCCTCTGGCTTTAGTGTCCATCAAGACAAATTATTTCTCTACTCTGGTTTTTTAATTTCCTAGAAAGAAAGGAAAACATGTCTCTGGAGTTAGATTATTGCTGTTCTTATCATTTCCCTGTGCTCTTCTAACTTTTTCCATTATCCATCTTCTTTCCCTCTTCAACAGAGTTGGCAGGACCTAAGTTGTAGGGACCCTCCACAGTAAACCAGATAAAAACCTATTGATAGCCTGTGGGATGCAAGAAAACCAGGAACAAATGCACCTGTTCCCACATTATTTTGAGGCCCTGTTATAAAAGTCTAGACTAGTTTGGGTTTAGCAGTTAGTTTTCCACTCAAAAAATATGAAATGCATTCTATGTTCTTGCAAGATATAACCCTGTTACTTCCACTAAAATAAGACTGTGTTAAATAACTTTACCATGTAGGAGGTTGGTAAAGAGGGGGGAAAACTTTTGGAACTTTTCACAATTATTTGATCTAAATGCAGGAAAGAATAACTGGAGAAATAGAGCTTGAAGATTATTTTGATTTTCATGAGCATTTACACTTTTACTTCTCTGAATGAGCAGAGATTTTATTCTTTGGCCTCCTCAATAAGAAGTTGGGCACGTAGTGGCTGCTTAGTGATATTTATATCCTGAAGTTTTATATTTAAATAAGAAATCTTTGATATACTCACTCAATTATGCCTCATATAATTGAAAACCCCCAAACCAGCAACTGGCAGCAACACTTGTACAGATTTGGACATCAAATTGTGATGGAAACCTGTGAGTGACTTCAAGCTCACTCTGAGCCAAGGTGTCAAGGCAACATGAATGGGTCCAGTGAGTGAATAAGTGAATGAGCCCTAACTTTGGATTCCGCAGAGTATTGACTTGAAAAACTGCATTACTAAATCCTTTATCAGGTTACAGCATCAGATAGTCCAAAAACATGGAGGAGGGGTAATTAATCGAAGAACAGTCAATAGAGTACTGGGACTCCAAGCCCATGTCTATCCCTATGTGAACCATTTTTCTTGAGACTTTGATACTTCCTATAAAGTGGTAATACCTACATTAAGAATTGTCCTGAAGGTAAAATGATATGACCAATCTTCTGCCTTTAGCATTAAGGCTGGTCAATGAATGCTCAAGCAAGGTGACTATTATTACTCCTGTTGTTATTGCTGATATCGGTGCAGTTGACATTCTGTATTCCCATAGTTGTTACTAATCATGATAGACTTACTTCAGAGAACCGTAAGAGCTTCAACTTCCCAGGGTGATACAGTTTTCATTCTGCATTTTCATCTACAAATGCAACCCCTCCACAGACTTCTAAAAACCAAATTCAAGTAAGTCGCAGATGCTGTGCTTTCCAGGAGGATAATGTCAAGTAGGTACTGACTTCTGAGTCTGTGTGAGTGCATTATGGCATGCCTAAACCCCTCATTTTTTATCATTTTATTTTACAGGGTGAGAGCTGAATGTAGGCTCCAACAGGAAGTTGGCATTGAAACCTGGTTGCTTGTTACTACTCAGAATGCCATCTACAAAAGGAAATTATATAAAGAGCAATAAAGAACCCCTTCTGTTCTTGCAGAAGTCAGTGTTTCATAACTCTTTCTGTGATATCGTCTATATAAGTTGAACCTCTATAGTAAGTTTTTGTTTTTTTCTTTTTTGTTTGTTTTGTTTGGGTGTTTTGACTTAAGAAAAAGCTTGCCTTTTTGATTATTATCACCACATGCTGGATGGTTAGGGGTCGCTTGGTCATTAATAAAATTCAGTCACATCTGTCCTTAATTGGAATGAACACATGGTTGTTCTTATAAATTTCAAATACATTTAAGAGAAATGAATAAGAAATCTACTTCAAGTATCCATATTAGTTCTTCAAGGTGCCCTGGGAAAAATATTGTTATTGTAAAGTTCCTTTACAGAATGGCTTACAGAGCTTTTAGTTGCTTCACATTTAGCCTGGAGTAGACTTTTGCCCAAAGCTAGATTTGCATTTATGTCATAAATTAGAAATTTGCATTTATGTCATTGGGTTTAGGAACCTTATCTGAGTTGCCACAACCTTACTCATTACCCTCAAGAAGATGAAAAATTTAAAGGGAAGAAAGGAAGCGAAAAAAATGGAGGATAAGAGGCAGGACTAACCTGTATGCTCCCACTCGAAGGGACAGAGCAGAGTGTGGAGACCCATAATTGGAAGTTTTTCTCCAAGAACTACCACAGGAACATACCAAGAAAGCCAAAGAGAATCCACAGAACCTTTGGAGGAAGTGGTTTGCCACTGCAGGCTCTGTGGGACAGCTGAGGAACTGTGAGTCTGTTGGCTTTCTCAGTTGGGAGGCTTGTAGCCAGCTGGGAGTCTTGTAGCCTGGGGCAAGTTCTCAGCCCTGCTCACCAGCTGCCTGGAGATAAATTCAGGGGTTGTGGGGGACTGAGAGCAGCCTTTTGGGCTGCGGGCTCCGGTGGCGGCTGGGGAGGCATGGTGGGAGTGAGACCAGCCTCTTTTGGGCTGCAGGCTTTGTGGGGGCTGGGTGAGGCCTGTGGCTGCCTGCTTTCTCCCACTTCCCTAGTGACCTGTGTGAGCAGTAGAGGCAGCCATAATCCCCTGGGAACTTATATAACTCCGCTGGCCTAGGAATCACTCCCATCCCCCACAGCAGCCACAGCAAGCCCTGCCTGAGGAGAGTCTGAGCTCAGACATACCTATCCCTGCCTCCACCTGGTGGTCTTTCCCTGCCCACCCTGGTAGTCAAAACAAAGGTCATAATCTCTTGGGAGCTCTGTGGCTCTGCCCACTGCCTGAGAAACCTGAATACTTATCCAAAGGCAACCCCAGGACAAGCTTGTATCCTCACTATATGACTACCACTAAAGCACTCTTAAAAGTGCCACCTCCTGGCTGGAGGCCAACCAACACAAAACCAGTGCACTTAACAAAAATACAACAGAGGACCCTCATAGAGTCCACTTCACTCCCTAGCTACTTCCACCAGAGTAGGTGCTGGTATCCATGGCTGAGAGACCTAAACACAGACCACAGCACAGAACTCTTTGCAGACACATTCCAGTACTAGCCCAGAGCCTGGTAGCTCCGCTGGATGACTAGACCCAGAAGAGAAATGACAATCACAGCAGTTTTGCTCTCAGGAAGCCCCATCCCTAGGGGAAAAGAGAGAGCACCACATCAAGGGAGCACCCCTGGGACAAAAGAATCCAAACAGCAGCCCTTGAGTCCCAGCTCTTTCTTCTTGTGTCCAGAGTTGGTGGGTTCTTGGTCTCACTGACTTCAAGAATGAAGCCGCGGACACTTGAGGTGAGTGTTACAGTCCTTAAAGAAGGTGTGTCCAGAGTTTGTTCCTTCAGATGTTCAGATGTGTCTGGAGTTTCTTCCTTCTGGTGGGTTTTTGGTCTCACTGACTTCAGGAGTGAAGCTGCAGACCTTCACAGTGAGTGTTACAGCTCTTAAAGGTGGCGCATCTGGAGTTGCTCCTTCCTTCCATTCGGAGTTGTTCATCCCTCCCGGTGGGTTTGTGGTCTTGCTGGCTTCAGGAGTGAAACTACAGACCTTTGCAGTAAGTGTTACAGCTCATAAAGGTGGCGCAGACCCAAAGAGTGAGCAGCAGCAAGATTTATTGCGAAGAGCAAAAAAACAAAGCTTCCACAGCGTGGAAGGGGACCTGAGTGGGTTGCTTCTGCTGGCTCAGGCAGCCTGCTTTTATTCCCTTATCTGACCCCACCCACATCCTGCTGATTGGCCCATTTTACAGGGAGCTGATTGGTCTGTTTTGACAGGGTGCTGATTGGTGCGTTTATGAACCTTGAGCTAGACACAGAGAGCTGATTGGTGCATTTACAATCCTTTAGCTAGACACAAAAGTTCTCCAAGTCCCCACTAGATTTGCTAGACACAGAGCACTGATTGGTGCATTTACAAACCTTGAGCTAGACACAGGGTGCTGATTGGTGCATT
This sequence comes from Macaca mulatta, assembly GCF_049350105.2. NCBI lineage: Eukaryota > Metazoa > Chordata > Mammalia > Primates > Cercopithecidae > Macaca > Macaca mulatta. Next base: position 58,575,110 of record NC_133418.1, on the reverse strand, counting down.
TACAAACCTTTAGCTAGACATAAAAGTTCTACAAGTCCCCAACCGACTCAGGAGCCCAGCTGGCTTCCCCTAGTGGATCCCGCACCAGGGCCATGGGCAGAACTGCCCACCAGTCCTGTGCCATGTGCCCACACTCCTCAGTCCTCGGGCGGTCAATGGGACCAGGCACTGCAGAGCAGGGGGCGACTCCTATCTGGGAGGCTTGGGCCATGCAGGAGCCCATGGAGGGGGAGGGAAGGCGGGGGAGATGGGGCTTGGGCATGGCGTACTGCAGGTCCTGAGCCCTGCCCCGCAGGGAGGTGGCTGAGGCCCGGCGAGAATTTGAGTGTGGGCAGGCCGGCAGTGCTAGGGAACCTGGTGCACCCTCTGCAGCTGCTGGCCTGGGTGCTAAGCCCCTCACTGCCTGGGGACAGCAGTGCTGGCTCACCGCTCCAAGTGCAGAGCCTGTGGAGCCTGTACCCACCCAGAACTCGTGCTGGCCTTCAAGGGTTTTGCGCAGCCCTGGTTCCCGCCCATGCCTCTCCCTCCACACCTCCCTGCAAGGAGAGGGAAATGGCTCTGGCCTCGGGCAGCCCGGAGAGGGGCTCCCACAGTGCAGTGGGGGGCTGAAGGGCTCCTCAAGTGTGGCCAGAGTGGACGCCGAGGCCAGGGAGGCACCGAGAGCAAGCAAGGGCTGGTAGCACATTGTGACCTCTCACTCTGACATAGTCTACCCAAGTGAGAAGGAACCAGAAAAACAATTCTGGTAATATGACAAAATGAGGTTCTTTAACTCCAAAAGATCATACTAGCTCACCAGCAGTGGATCCAAACCAAGAGGAAATCTCTGAATTGCCGGAAAAAAATTCAGAAGGTTGATTATTAAGCTAACCAAGGAGGCACCAGAGAAAGGTGAAGTCCAACTTAAAGAAATTAAAAAAAAAAAAAAAAAGATACAGGATATGAATGGAAAAATGTCTAGTGAAATAGATAGCATAAATGAAAAACACTCACAACTTCTGGAAACCAAGGACACACTTAGAGAAATGCAAAATGAACTGGAAAGTCTCAGCAATAGAATTGAATAAGTAGAAGAAAGAACTTCAGAGTTTGAAGACAAGGCTTTTGAATTAATCCAATCCAACAAAGACCAAAAATTTTTTTTAAAAAAATAAAGCCTCCACGAAGTTTGGGATTATGTAAAATGACAAAACCTAAGCATAATTAATGTTCCTGAGGAAGAAGAGAAATGTAAAAGTTTGGAAAATATATTTGAGGGAATAATTGAGGAAAACTTCTCTGGCCTTGCTAGAGATCTAGACATTCAAATACAAGAAGCTCAAAGACCACCTAGGAAATTCATCACAAAAATATCATCACCTATGTACATAGTCATCAGGTTATCTAAAATCTAGATGAAGGAAAGAATCTTAAGAGCTATGAGGCAAAAACATCAGGCAACCTATAAAGGAAAACCTATCAGACTAACAGCAGATTTCTCAGCAGAAACCCTACAAGAGAGAAGGGACTGGGGCATCCTTAAGGGATTTAGCCTCCTTAAACAAAACTGTCAGCTATGAATTTTGTATCCAGCAAAACTAAGCTTCATAAATGAAGAACATATACAGCCTTTTTCAGGCAAACAAAAGCTGAGAAAATCTGCCACTATCAAGCCATCTCTGTAAGAACTGCTTAAAGGAGCTCTAAATCTTAAAACAAATCCTCAAAATACACCAAGATAGAGTCTCCTTAAAGCATAAATTTACTGGCCCTATAAAACAATAATACAATGAAAAAAAAGGTAGTCAGGCAACAGATAGCATGATGAGTAGAATAGTACCTCACATCTCAATGCTAATGTTGAATGTAAATGGCCTAAATGCTCCACTTAAAAGATACAGAATGGCAGAATGGATAAGAACTCAACAACCGAGTGTCTGCTGTCTTCAGGAGACTCACCTGACACATAAGGACTCACATAAACTTAAGGAAAATGGGTGGAAAAAGATACGCCATGCAAATGGACACCCAAACTAAGCAAGAGTAGCTATTCTTATATCAGACAAAACAAACTTTAAAGCAACAGCAGTTAAAAAAGACAAAGAGGGACATTATATAAAGATAAAAGGACTAGTCCAACAGGAAAATATCACAGTCCTAAATATATATGCAGCTAACACTGGAGCTCCCAATTTATAAAACAATTATTATTAGATCAAAGAAATGAGATAGACAGCAGCACAATAATATTGGGGGATCCCAATACTCCACTGATAGCACTAGACAGGTCAAGACAGAAAGTCAACAAAAAAATAATGGACTAAAACTATACCCTAGAACAAATGGACTTAACAGATATTTACAGAACATTCTACCCAAGAATTGGAGAATATACATTCTATTTATCAGCACATAAAATGTTCTCCAAGATAGACTATATGATAGGCCACAAAACAAATCCCAACAAATTTAAGAAAACTGAAATTATATCAAGTACTCTCTTAGACCACAGTGGAATAAATTGGAAATTAACTCCAAAAGGAACCCTCAAAACCATGCAAATACATGGAAATTAAATAACCTGCTCCTGAATGATCATTTGTTCAACAACGAAATCAATATGGAAATTTGAAAATTCTTTTAACTGAGTGATAATAGTGACAAAACCTATCAAAATCTCTGGGATACAGCAAAAGCAGTGCTAAGAGGAAAGTTCATAGCATCAGTTGCCTACATCAAAAAGTCTGAAAGAGTACAAATAGACAATTTAAGGTCACACCTCAAGGAACTAGAGAAACAAGAACAAACCAAACCCAAATGCAGCAGTAGAACAAAAATAACCAAGATCAGAGCACAACTAAATGAAACTGAAACAAACAAACAAAAAATGCAAACGATAAATGAAACAAAAAGCTGGTTATTTGAAAAGATAAATAAACATTAGTGAGATTAACCAAGAAAAGATCCAAATAAGCTCAATTAGAAGTGAAACAGTAGATATTACAATTGATACCACAAAAATACAAAAGATCATTCAAGTCTACTATGAACACCATTATGTGCATAAACTAGAAAACCCAGAGGAGATGGATAAATTCCTGGAAATATACAACCCTCCTAGATTAAGCCAGGAAGAATTAGAAACTCTGAAGAGACTGATAACAAGCAGTGAGATGGAAATGGTAATTTAAAAGTTACCACTGATAACAAGCAGTGAGATTGAAATGATAATTTAAAAGTTACCAGTGACAACAAAAAAGTCCAGGACCAGTCAATTCACAGCTGAATTCTATCAGACATTCAAAGAAGAATTGGTACCAATCCTACTGACACTATTGCAAAAGATAGAGAAAGAGGGAATCCTCACCAAATCTCTCTATGAAGCCAATATCACCCAAATACCAAAACCAGGAAAGGACATAACAAAACAAGAAAGCTACAGGCCAATATCCCTAATGCACATAGATGCAAAATTGTCAACAAAATGCTAGCTAACAGAATCCAACAGCATATCAAAAAGATAATACACCATGATCAACCAGGTTTCATACCAGGGATGCAGGGATGGTTTACTATCCATAAGTCAATAAATGAAACAAAATGTAAACAATTAAAAACAAAAATCACATGATCATCTCAATAGATGCAGAACCAGCATTTGATAAAATCCAGCATTGCTTTATAGTTAAAACCCTCATCAAAATCAACATAGAAGGAACATACCTGAAGGTAATAAAAGCAATCTATGACTAACCCACAGCCAACATTTTACTGAGCAGGGAAAAGTTGAAAGCATTCCCCCGAGAACTGGAACAAGACAAGGATACCCACTTTTACCACCTCTATTGAACATAGTACTGGAAGTCCTAGCCAGAGCAGTCAGACAAGAGAAAGAAATAAAGGGCATCCAAATTGGTAATGAAGAAGTCAAACTGTCACTGTTTGCTTGATGACATGATTTTATATTTAGAAAACCCTAAAGACTCCTCCAAAAAGCTCCTAGAACTGGTAAATGAATTCAACAAAGTTTCAGAATACATAATTGATGTACACAAATCTGTAGCTTTGCCATATACCAACAGCAACCAAGCTAAGAATCAAATAAAGAACTCCATCTCTCTTAGAACAGATGCAAAAAAATAATAAAATACTTAGGAATATACTTAACCAAGGAGGTGAAAGACCTCTACAAGGAAAACTTCAAAACACTGCTGAAAGAAATCATAGACAACACAAACAGAAACACATTTTATGCTCATGGATGAGTAGAATCAATATTATGAAAATGACCATGCAGCCAAAGGCAATCTACAAATTCAGTGCAATTCTCATCAAAATACCACCATCATTCTTCACAGAACTAGAAAAAACAGTCCTAAAACTCATATAGAACCAAAAAAGGGCCCACATAGCCAAAGCAAGAATCAGCAAAAAGAACAACTCTGGAGGTATTACATTACCCGACTTCAAACTATACTACAAGGCCATAGCCACCAAAACAGCTTGGTACTGGTATAAAAATGGCATATAGATCAATGGAACAGAATAGAGAACCCAGAAAAAAAAGCCAAATACTTATCCTCAACTGATCTTTGACAAAGCAATCAAAAACATAAAGTGGGGAAAGGACACCCTAGTCAACACCTGGTGCTGGGATAATTGGCAAGCCACATGTAGAAGAATGAAACTTCTTCTTCTCTCATCTCTCACCCTATACCACCCTATACCAAGATCAACTCAAGATGGATTGAAGACTTAAATCTAAGACCTGAAACCATATACATTCTAGAAGATAACTTGGAAAAACTCTTCTAGACATTGGCTTAGGCAAAGACTTCATGACCAAGAACCCAAAAGCAAATGAAACAAAAACGAAGATAAATAGGTGGGACTTAATTAAACTAAAAAGCTTCTGCACAGCAAAAGAAACAATCAGCAGAGTAAACAGACAACCCACAGAGTGGGAGAAAATCTTCACAATCTATATATCCAACAAAGAACCAATATCCAGAATCTACAAGGAACTCAAATCAGCAAGAACAAAACAAAGAATGCCATCAAAAAGTGAGCCAAGGACATGAAAATACAATTTTCAAAAGAAGATATACAAATGGCCAACAAACATATAGAAAAATGCTCAGCATCACTAATTATCAGGGAAATGCAAATCAAAACCACAATGTGATGTCAACTCACTCCTGCAAGAATGGCCATAAAAAAATAATAATAATAGGTGCTGGTTTGTATGTGATGAAAAGGAAATGCTTTTGTACTGTTGGTGGGAATATAAACTGGTACAACCACTATGAAAAACAGCGTGGATATTCCTTAAAGAGCTAAAAGTAGATCTACCATTTGATTCACCAATTCCACTCCTGGGTATCTACCCAGAGGAAAAGACATCATTATATGAAAAAGATACTTGCACACGCATGTTTATAGCAGCACAATTCGCCATTGCAAAAATATGGAACCAGCCCAAATGCCCATCAATCAAAGAGTGGATAAAGAAATTGTGAGATACACACACACACACACACACACACCATGGAATACTACCCAGTCATAAAAAGGAACAAAATAATAGCATTTGCAACCTGGATAGAATTGAAGACCATTATTCTAAGTGAAGTGACTCAGGAATGGAAAACTAAACATCGTTATGTCCTCACTCATAAGTGGGAGCTAAGCTAGGAGGACACAAAGGCCTAAGAATGATACACTGGACTTTGGCGCCTTGGGGAAAAGGGTGGGAGGAGGGTGAGGGATAAAAGACTATACATTGGATACAGTGTACACTTCTCAGGTGATGGGTGTTTCAAAATCTCAGAAAGCACCACTAAATAACTTGCTTATGTAACCAAACACCACCTGTTCCCTAAAAACCTATTGAAATAAAAAAAGAAAAAAGAATTTTTAAATGAAGGATAAAAAGACCAACAATTAGGTCCCAAAGAAAGAGAATCTGAAAAAAAAGTTGCCCAGTTTCTTGTCACCCAACATTCAAATTTCCATGAAAGGAATCAATTCTGCTGAATTAACACTGGAGACACATTTCATGACTTCCTTTAACCATCTCTCACCAGATAAGATGAGGATTCAATAAACAAGAGAAATGTTTTTTAGGACTGTTTTGACTTCGTGTTTGTGTATTTTTAAAACAAACAAACAAAACCACCACTAATCTATCAAACAAAAAAAAAAAAAAAAAAAAAACACCACTAATCTATCAGAGCAAGGTGGGTTTTGCCATTAGGAAATGACTGGGTCTGAGCCATGTTGGGTTGAGAGAGCAGGTTGGGCGGTGTGGCTTGTTCCCACTGATCACCAACCAACATGCTTCTCCCAAGGTGAGAGGGCAACCACACAGCCATTAGAGGCCACTCCTCTAGAGCCAACTGCCATGGCTTATGCAGCTGTCCCCCATGCCAGCTCTCCAGGGTCACAAAGGAAAGGAAACAGGAATTCTGACCTGACCTCCACAAATGCTCAAGGGCCGTCACCTGCTATTTTGACAACAATTTGTCAAGTAGTTCTCAACCTAAAAGTGCATCGGAATTGCCCAGGTTGCACATTAGTAAAGGAGATTCAGATAGGTTTTGAGCAAGTCTAGGGTGGAGCCTAGAGGTCTGCAATTTTAATAAGAACCAGGAGTGGTTTTGATGCATGTGGTATCTGAACTAGACTTTTGGAAACATCAGCCCAGCACAATGGTTCACAAACTTGAACATGCATCAGAACCATTTGACTGGCTTGTTAAAACCCAGATTACTGAGTCCAATCCCCAGAGTTTCTCATTCAGTAGGTCTGTGGTAGGGCCCAGGAATTCGCATTTCTAGCAAGTTCCCAGGTGATCTTGCTGCTGCTGCTGCTGACAGGGGCCATGGTTTGAGAACCAATGTCCTACTAAAACACAGAAAGAATGCCTCTTTAAAGCACTGTTGGCTAAGAAGGTGCCTTGAGAAAAGAAAAAAAGCAAATGGACATTTACTGAGTATCTGCTAGGAGAAGGTAACTGGAACAGTGAAATCATATTTATTTTCCTGGTCACTGTTTTTTAAATGTTTTTTACAAATGAGAAATCCAAAGGTTGGACCAGTTATGTGACATAGTTAAAGGTCACATAGCCAACTAAAATGTTTTGAACTATTTTTTTCTTTGAGTTTTTATAGTTGTACATGCAGCAATATAAGGTAGCTTTTTGCCCAGTGAGGTTGCTTTTTGTTACTGCTCAACTCAGCCTAGACATATCTAGTTTTGCCCTGTGGAAGGAAAATGGCATTCCTGCCACACATTCGATATGATAGAGGAACATCTCTTCTGGAAAGATGGTTGGATTTCCTCACTTACATTTACCATTGCAGGGGCCAAGAAGTTTATCCAGAAGGAGAAACCATTGTACAATTAGCAAATCAAGTCATAAGGCACTGATTTCATTTGTTTATTTATTTATTCATTTATTAGTTCAGTTAAACATTTACTGAGAACAACTGTATTTGCTGGGTATTGCACAAGGCACTAATAATAACAGAAAGACTCCTGGAGTGAAGCCAGGATATCAGAACTATGTGCTGTCTTTTCCACTTGCAAGCTTTGCTCCTGGGTAAGTCCCTTCAGCTTTTGGGGTGTCAATCATCTCCCTATTACCAAATGCAGGGAGGGAGATGAGCCTTGGTGATTTCCAAGACTCCTTTATTTTTGTACACTCCTGAGTTTATGTTTAACTCTCACAATGTATCTAAACTTTGTGCTGTGGAGTGAGTGTGTGGAGGGAAAGCTTGGGGGATGTAGAAAGAAGAAGAGGCAGAAGGAAGAATCCCTGTCTTTGGAAACAGAAAAGATGAAAATATGCACATATGACATCATTGGAGAAACTTGCAATTCAGCATCTAACCCCAAGGGAGCTCAGGTAGTACAGCTTCTTATAGGAGGAGGAGGAAGCAAGGATGGGGGAATATAAATGAGGGAGTGAGGAATGGTGAGGGGTGGGCTAAAGGAACGGAGAGAGGAGTGAATTCAGCAAGCATGACCTCAGAAACAGAAACCTTCCTGATTTCACTCCCTTTCACAGGTCAGGGTCCTCTTTCCTGTGTTGGTCACATCTTCAGATGCCTTTGGGGCTAGATGAACAGTCGGCTTGTGGGTAAGTATGCCAGGTTTAACTCATAAAAATATAGGAAGCCCTGTGAAATTTGAATTTCAGATCAATAACATAATTTTTTAAAGGATCAATAAGTCCCATATTGCATGGGACATACTTATACTTTAAAATTATGCCTTGTTGACCTGACATTCAAATTTAACTGAGTGTCCTGTATTCTTTTTTTTTTTTTCATAATGGTTTTATTCCTCAAACCTCTGCATATGCCAGTCCCTTGTCTTGTATCACAGGATCTTATCAGGTTGCTTCTTAAGAAAGCTCAGTTAGACTCCTGATTAGACTAGATATCCTTTTTGCTCCCACTTTGCATTTTTTTTTTTAGGGTACATGTGCACAATGTGCAGATTTTTTACATATGTATACATGTGCCATGTTGGTTTGCTGCATCCATCAACTCATCATTAGGTATCTCTCCTAATGCTATCCCTCCCCCAGCTCCCACTTCCTGACAGGCCCCAGTGTGTGATGTTACCTGCCCTGTGTCCAAGTGATCTCATCGTTCAGTTTCCACCTATGAGTGAGAACATGTGGTGTTTGGTTTTCTGTCCTTGCGATAGTTTGCTCAGAATGATGGTTTCCAGCCTCATCCATTTCGCTGCAAAGCACATGAACTCATCCTTTTTTATGGCTGCATAGTATTCCATGGTGTATATGTGCCACATTTTCTTAATCCAGTCTATCTTTGATGGACATTTGGGTTGGTTCCAAGCCTTTGCTATTGTGAATAATGCTGCAGTAAACATATGTGTGCATGTGTCTTTATAGTAGCATGATTTATAATCCTTTGGGTATATACCCAGTAATGGGATGGCTGGGTCAAATGGCATTTCTAGTTCTAGATCCTTGAGGAATCATCACACTGTCTTACACAATGGTTGAACCAATTTACACTCGCACCAACAGTGTGAAAGCATTCCCATTTCTCCACATCCTCTCCAGCATCTGTTGTTTTTTGACTTTTTAATGATTGCCATTCTAACTGGCATGAGATGGTATCTCATTGTGGTTTTGATTTGCGTTTCTCTGATGACCTGTAATGATGAGCACTTTTTCATGTGTCTGTTGGCTGCATAAATGTCTTCTTTTGAGAAGTGTGTTCATATCCTTTGCCCACTTTTTTCATGGGGTTGTTTGTTTTTTTCTTATAAATTTGTTGAGTTCTTTGTAGATTCTGGATATTAGCCCTTTGTCAGATGAGTAGATTGCAAAAATTTTCTCCCATTCTGTAGGTTGCCTGTTCACTCTGATGGTAGTCTCTTTTGCCATGCAGAAGCTCTTTAGTTTAATTAGATCCCATTTGTCTATTTTGGCTTTTGTTGCCATTGCTTTTGGTGTTTTAATCATAAAGTCCTTGCCCATGCCTATGTCCTGAATGGTATTGTCTAGGTTTTCTTCTAGGGTTTTTATGGTTTTAGGTATAATATATAAGTCTTTAATCCATCTGGAATTAATTTTTGTATAAGATATAAGGAAGGGATCCAGCTTCAGCTTTCTATCTGGAAACTCTATGCTATGGGGGAACCTCTCAGGACCTGGGCATAGACAGTAAGAGGACAGGAGCCTCATCTTATTACACTTTGGCTGTTCCCTGCTTCTTAACCAAAGGCTGGCTTAGAATGCCTAAATAGATTTGTGTGTGTGTGTGTGACCAGAGAGTAGTTAGAACCTAGCTTCCCTTCCCTCTGCTCTGCACCCTTTCTTCAGGCTGGGATTAAAAGCAGAGAGAAACCCTTGGTATCCTCTTTTCTCATAAACTTGCTTACCACCAGGGTTAACCTGAAGTCATCTGGCAGCATTAGATTCCTCTGGGGCTTCCTTCCCCAGGTCTGGGAAGCTCTTTGATACATACCCAAAATCTCTCTGCTTGCTCTCTCTTGCCTCAGCCGTATTCTCATCATTCTGCAGCTCAGTGTTGTAGAAACAGCAGAAAGAGTGAGAACAGCTGGAAAAGGAGCTTTCTGACACCAGTGGGGTAGGGACTGGCTGGATTATTTTTTTCTAGTTAACTTGTTTCTTTTTGTTTTCTTAAGAAAAATGGTCTCTTGCTTTCCCTCCTTCCAAGCCTACACACCAGGTCTTTGGGTTAGTTTTTGTCTTTATTCTTCCCATCTCCCTGTGTACTCATCTTTGCCTTCACTTCCAGGTCCTTGAGTTCATTGCCAGAAGGAATTTGGCTTTGCCTGCTGGGTGGGCTGTCTTCAAGGATGCCTGCAATCCAGAGGCTGATTGGGGACCTTGTATTTGTCAGGATTCTCCAGAGAGAGAGAGAGAGAGAGAACCAGTAGGATAGACAGAGAGGCATATAAAAGGATTTTTGTTACAGAATTGGCTCAGGCAATTATGGAGGCTGCGAAGTTGCACAGTCTGCTGTCTGAAGACTGGAGACCCGAGAAAGTCAGTGGCATAATTCAGTCTGAGCCTCAAGGCCCAAGAACCAGGGCGGCTGATGGTGTAACTCCCACTCCAAAACCAAAAGCCTCAAAACCAGGAGCTCTGATATCTGAGGTCAGGAGCAGATGTATGTCCCAGCTCAAGAAGAGAGAGAAAGAGAGCACGTTCATCCTTCTTCTACCTTTTTCTTCACTTCAGGCCTACATTGGTAAGGGCAGACCTTCGTTACTCAGTCTACGCAATTCAAATGCTAATCTCTTCTGGAAGGACCCTACAGACACACCCAGAAATAATGTTTTACCAGCTATTTGGGCATACTTTAATCCTGATGGGTTGACATACAATTGTCCATCACAGGGCCTGAGCAGTGCAATCCCTGTACGTATTCCAGGCCATCTTATTCTGTGTAATGCAAGTTAAAAAAGTTTTTGGGGACACAAGGTAGTATCTGCCCTTTCTTCCTTATGTGATTAGGAGCTTCAGATGGGCAAACAAGCTCCATTCATTCGTTTATTCCACCAACACCTCTTCAGTGCCTACTTTGTGCCACAACAGATGTCTTCAAATGCAGCTCTGTGTATGATTACTCAGGAGATATCCACTCAAGCTTATTGTATTAGTCTGCTCTCATGCTGCTATGAAGAAATACCCAAGATTTGTTATTTACTTTTTTAAAAAAAAGAGATTTAATTGACTCACAGCTCTGCATGACTGGGGAAGCTTCAGGAAACTTACAATCATGGTGGAAGGGGAAGGAAATACATCCTTCTTCACATGATGGCAGGAGAGAGAAGTGCTTAGCAAATGGGGAAAAGCCCCTTATAACCATCATCTCATGAGAACTCACTCACTGTCAGGAGAATAGCATAAGGGTAACAGACCCCATGATTCAGTTACCCCCCACAAGGTCCCTCTCATGACACATTGGGTTTATGGGAACTACAATTCAAGATGAGATTTGGGTGGAGGCACAGTCAAACCATATCACCTATAATCTGCTGTCATGTGCATTATATGGTGGGGTATGACCCAACTGACAGCAACTTGATAGGTCAGCCTGGAAAATGCCAGGACTGAACTTTGGCTTTCCTGCTAGAAGGGACCAGGTGCTAGCAAGTACAGGTTGGTGAGTAAAATATGGCATCAGAAGAACAAGATAACAGAGGTAACAGTTATAGCAAGATGTCAGGTGGAGGAGGCCCCACAATCCAGGGAAGTCTGTTAGCAACTCAGGCCCCAGCTGTAGACCAGGTCAGGAGCAGGACCTTTCCTGAGAGGAAGAAGAGAAGCCCACAGAGGAGGGCAGGAGGGCAACCCTAGAGGGCCTGGGAACAACTCAGGTTTTAGACTGAGGCTTGTGTATAAGGATCAAGACAGAGGCTGTTACCTGGTTTACGGCAAAAAGCGGGCTGTGTCTCAGAAACAAGAAAAATATCCTCCCTTGGCAAAACAGGAACCAAAGTTGGGAGCCACAGAAGCAGAAAGTGATTGCGAGTAATCAAAGTCTGAAGTTAAAGTTGCTTAAACTCTACTTTTCCAAAATCAGAATTATTCCTTTGGGTTCCATGAAGCTAAGCCTGCATGTGTGGATTAAGCAGCTTTAGAAGGGGGCCAGGTGGGATGGATGTATGCTGGACAAAGCCTGCCATCACTATCAACCCTCGTGGGTTTTCATGATCACAGATACTTTATGAGTGTTTCAGACATTGAAAAGAATTTCTATTTGGCGAACTAACCCAATCAGACTAGCTTCTTGGAAAATCTATATAGCAACAACTTTAAAACTTCATTCAGATTGGAGAAGCAGACAGAAGGCACTGATTTTCTCTAGAAACAGGGGCTTGAGCTTGGTCCTTGGGGAAGGAAGAAAACCCTGGAAGAGGCCATCAAAACCTGATATAAGCTGAGTTATGATACACAGCGGTGTTTGCCAACCTGTAGTGGAAACAGCCCTCCCTGGAAGGCCATGCAATGGTCTTTGCACAGTCAAGGGCTGGAGACACACCATGGGTGTGGCCCTGCAGATGAAGGAAGGGGAGATATTCCTGTCACAGGCCCATAGGCCAAGCAGGCAAGGCCCTCAAGTAGTGACGGAGTGAACTGCCAGCAGGTGCTTCTCTCCCCCGAGCTCCTGGAGTCAGCGCGTGACAAAGCCAGCTGTATCTCTGGTGGTGAGTCTTACCAAGCTCTCAGGCTCACGGAGCCATTTGAGCAGAAATCTATGGTCTACATCTATGGTCGAGTGCAGGTGAAGCAGAAATGCTGGGTGCCCAGCACTAGCTTGAAGGGCTGGATTGAAGATGTGGAGGAGGCACGTGGAGGGAATATCTGCAGCTTCCTCTAAGAGGAGAGAGGCCAACGGTGCAGGAGGAATCTCCACAGATTCAGGGGCCATCGACAGTGAGAGTGCTCCCCAGCCTCTTCCCTGAGAGCAAGAATTTGTGGCAGCGACCAATCTTCCTTTTCCCTGCCTTCTTTATCCCAGGAAAGTCATACAGCCAGCCGTGGGTTGAAAGAAGTTCTAAGCTATTACACACTCTCAGAACTTGGGTCAATATTTTTAAAGGTCCTGGAATACCGATTTATAGGTGAGGCTTCCCTTTGGGGCTGTGATTACAACTTATCTGGCTTCTAAAGATTCTAAAAATGTATCTTAAGTGTGCCATATACTTATCCACATTCTGGGAGAAACAGCTCTACTAGGTAGACATCCTGGCCTAGGCCCACAGTGTGCTGATGGCTGGATTCAGCAGCTCTGGGATTTGAAGGCAACAGATATCAGTGTAAAATTCTGGAAGGCAGCATCACTGTTCTTTACCCTCTCATGCTGGACTATCTTAGTGTTCCAGGCTGGAAAATTAATGCAATGTCAAAAGAAGCCCGGACTGGGAAAGGATAGTAAGGTAATAATTCTAAACAGCTGCCTATATCTTTTGACTTTTTAGAAATATTAGGACAGCCAATCGCTCCACTTGAATCTCACAACAATCTTATGGAAGTCAGTTCATTATTATTATCTGAATCATCTCAATGAAGGAACTGAGGCCCAGAGGGGTTGAGTGGCTTCCCTGAGGCCACACAGCTAAAATAGTCCAGGACTCTTCTGGCTCCCAAAATCAAGGGCATGTTTCAGATGCTTGATGGGTTGGTTGGTTGTTCAAATTGTGCTTTGCATTCTCTCCCATGATCATTAAAAAGAGGCGAGCATGGTTATTTGCCTCATTGCAACATTGAAACCTTCATGTTAATTATCTCCAAGAATTTTGGTCTCTGGTTGCTTCAACCCAAGGATTTTGGTTCCTGGGTCTTGTCTTCACCCTTTCTCATTTCACTCACAGCTTTAATCCTAGGCAAGAACCTTAATTTTTATTTAGGCTCTTACTTTGTATAAGGCACTGTAATTAGTTCCTTACTAATTTAAATCATTTATTCCTTGTAATAGCCCTATGAAGGGAAAACTACTATCATCTGCACTTTACCAGTATTGTAAACCAAGGCCAGGAACATTAAGCAATTGTCCAAGACCACACGGCTAGGAAGTGGAAGATGTAAGAGTTGAACTTGAGTTGGCAATCTTGAGAGTCTGCCATCTTAATCACTGCACTATGTCACCCTTTTAATCTAGAGCAGTGGTTCTTCAACCACAGTCAGCATGAGAGTCTCTGGGGGCTTGTTAAATCATGGCTTCCTCTCAGAGATTCTGATTTAGTAGGTTTGGGGTTGGGTCTGAGAATTTGCCTTTCTATTAAGTGATGATGCCCATGCTTTGAGAGCCCCAATCCAGGAGTTCCCAGTGTAGTCGCTTGATTATCAGCTGGGAGAGCTTTTGAATAATAAAGGCTCCAGGGCCCCTTTCCTAGATATTTTGATTCAACAGATTTTGGAGGAGGGCGTAGGAATCTGTGGCTTTACAAACTCTACTAGAGATTCCAGTGTGTAACGGGGTATAGAGACTTCTGAATTAATCTCCTGATGACTCAGTTTCCCATCTAGAAATAGAAAATTAACCTAAGAATTAGTCTGTCTATACAAGGCTGTTGATGAGCTCAAATGAAGAAGCAGAAGTAAAAGTACTTTGCAAAGATAGAAGATCTATTTAGAAACAATTTTTTGGTCCACTATGGTGGCTCACACTTGTAATCCCAGTACTTTAGGAGGCCAAGGCAGGAGGATCACTTGAGGACAGGAGTTTGAGAACAGCCTGGGCAAAATAACCAGACCCTATCTCTACAAAAAAATTAAAAATTAGATAAGCATGGTGGTGTGTACCTCCCAGCTACTGGGGAGGTCGAGGTGGGAGGTTCGCTTGAATCCAAGAGGTCAAGGCTGCAGCGGGCCATGATCATACCACTGTATTCCAGCCTGGATGATACAGCAAGACCCTGTTTCCAAAAATAGAGGCAGTTTATTGTGGTTGCTAAGCAATTTACTGTGAGTTTTGGAGTAGGACCAGCCTAATTCGTGTTCTAACTCATCCTTTTCACCTTTGAATCCTAAAATGGAAAAAATGATAAATGGAAATAATGATAGTCTTATCATAGCAGTTATGAGGATTAGGTGGAACAATTATTCTATTGTGTTTAGCACATAGTAAGTGCTCGGTAGAGTATTATTTTATGTGTTTTATGCATTATTTTTATTGTCCTTTCTTCCATGCTGACAGCTGTATGTATATAGCTTGTGTGATTAATACACCTTGATAGGCCTCTTCCTCTCTTCTTAAGGGCCCATCTGTTCCTTGGGTGAGTCCAGCTCTTTCTTTATTTGCCTCTTACATACTGGCCAATTCTCTTTTAAACATCTGTTACACGTCCATGTAGTCTATGACCTTAGGGTCTTATTTTTTATTTTGCTTGTCTAATTTTGGATAAAATGATAAAGAACAATAGCTAACATTTGTGTCTGTTTAGAGTTTTACAAAAGACTTTAATATACATTGTCTCATTGGATACCAAGGAATAAAATGGTGATGACGACGATGATGATGATGATGATGATGATAGCGATAATGACTATAATGATCATTGCTTTTTACAATGGGACAAATAAATCATACAGAGAAAAAGTTATTGCATTATATCCCCAAACTCTAAGTGTTAGAGACAGGACTCATCCCGTCTATGCTCCAATCCTATACTAGACTAAAGAGAGAAATATTTTATCTGTTGCATGTTTTTTCTTACGATGCATCTTGGCTTTTTACCCCTACTCATCTCCCCTCAGAAAGGTACTGTTGAAATTTTTAGTTTGAATTCCAGTAAGCTGATTCATTAATTTTTGCAATATTGAAACTTTCTACCCAAGAACATAGTTTGCCCCATCAGTTCCCATCTTCTATATCCTTTGGTCAAGCTCTGCAGTTTTCTTTATGTGTGGTATACATATTTCTAATTAAGCTTATTTTAGGTATTCTATACTTTTGTATTAATTTGGATGAGCTCTTTTCATTTTTTTCTAGTTGATTGTTGCTGACATTTAGGAAATCTATTTATCTTATAATCTATGGATTTTGATTACTGTTTTATAGTAGTTACTCCAGCTAAACTTGGTTAGAAGTAATCATTTCTTCAGTAGATAATCTTCTTAGGTTTTAAAAGCAGAAAAAATATATAATTATCAATGATATTTGATAATTTTTTATTCTTTCCAACAAATTAATGTAAACTATGTTTTGTTAATATTGTTATGGTATGGATACTTTTTTAGCATTAGAGACAATGAGGAAGTTGGCTTAGGTTTACTTTTTATTGTCAAGAGTAAATATGTATACTCTGAAGATTAAGCCACATGAATAAAGTTAAGTTTCATGTCCTGTGACTATCTCTAGAATAAGAACTTTTGAAAGGTTTGCTTGCTTTGACAGGTTTCTTAAAATATAGTTGGGTATATCCTTTAAGCTTTTTCAACATTAAATAGGAAACAAAGAGGATTCAGTTTTCACATTTAAGTAGCCAGTCATTCACTGGCTTGATGGCAAGAAAGCAAGCAAAAGTTATTTCTGGAGCACCGACATAAAATTCACTGACTGAAATTAATTTACTAATTGAAAATAAATTCACTGACAGTGAATATGATCAAGCTTACCTATGTTTTGCATTGATAATAATTGGTATGTTTTTCTTTTTTCTTTTTATTGCAGCAAAATAAAGTATCAAGCAAGAGTACATTTTTTTTCGTAAAACATAAAGGGAATGACTGTGTTGCACTTTGTTTTCTGTGTTCCCTGGGACAGGACACATGATTGTCAAACAGAAATAATAATTATTTATATTGATAAATATTTAAATACTTAAAGTATAGAAAAGTAGAACTTTAAAACCTAAAGAAGGTCAGAGTTTAAATAAGGAAACTGAGATCTAGAGATCTGAAACAGCCTATAGAAGTTCTCCTATGCAGCAGTGGTTCCAGTTATAGTTCTAGTTCTAGAAAAGAACTACAAGTCAGATTTCTTGACTCTACATTCATCTATATTCAGACAATTTTAAAAACATGCCCGATAGATAATTACCATTTTGTTTATTTAAAATATGATACAATAATTACCATTTTGTTTATTTAAAATATGATTAATTGCATTAATGCTCACTGATGGTCCCCAGTCTCACCAAATCATCATGACTTCAAATAGCCAGTACTTCATAGATCATTGTACTTTGGACATACGTTTAAAGTTTCCAGGGGCAAACCTCAGCCCGGGTCCTGCCAGATCACAGTTGTCTGCATCTACTCTATGGACAGAGAAGATGCAGGAAGAATTGTCCCCATTGTTCTACATAGGGCAATGTACAATGGTGGAAGAGGAGCCATCTCTTATTTTCAAGTCAAAATCAGAGAACCAACTATTAGATAGGT